>NC_142187.1:22483981-22789166 GCF_026936395.1 Plectropomus leopardus | reverse complement strand
ATAACACTAATTCAAAAGCATGACAAAATATAAGAAGCAACACTTAATTTCCTGTATTAAGGTGATTTTTTTGCACCAAATTGAGCCTTTCTTGCATCAGTTTATGTTGTATGTTATATTTATTTATGTTATAAAATATCTCTGCTACCATTATGTTTTTATTGGCAGGAAGACCATTGCAAAATGTTCTAAATATTGAAATCTACACTTATGGCTGAAAGCAGACATTCTGGGTTTTTGGTCCAGCACACATAAAAACATATTGAAGTCACATTAGTATGATAATACTTTAAGTAGTACAATAGGTGCAATGCAGAGGCAAATTAATAACATTATTACTCTCTATGGTATAATTTCAGTGTACAGCAGCTTCTGTTTTATTTCAAAAACCTAATATTAGCACAGCAATTTGCCCATCTAAACATGTTAGCTGCTGGTAGAACTCAAGTAATGTTTGCGACTCCCACATGTCCCCACAGATACGCCTTTATGTATGTGTGTTATTGAAGCTAAGGCACTAAATAAATAATATACATTAAGTAAACAAACCAAAAAATGGAATGAGTTTGTCCTGACAGCTTAGTAATGTCTCAAGGCAAACACATCATTTAAGACAGTAGAATTTAATTTAGCCTTGTATACTGGCCCATTTATTTGTTTGTTTTATACTATTGTCTCCAAGCCAATATGTTTGACTGTAAGGCATTGGCTGGGGTCATTCTTCTTGCACTGTCTTCTTCTCCTATACCCTGGGAGGCAGTATGAGTGAGGGCAGATCCGCCTCCTCTGTGGAGGAGGGCACTGCACTGAGTCACCCATCCTCCCTCAAACCAGAGAGAGAGAGAGAGAGAGAAAACATTGAGACATGCATGAGAGATAAAGCAAGTAAATCAGGCAAGGTTTGCTCCTTGAGTGAGATGTGTGTGCAGAGTGGGCGCATTGCCAGGGGTGGGAGGTTTCCGGGAGGGCCACGGTGTGGAGGTGGGCTCTCAATGTGCCGCTTTCAGCAGTTTGGAGGGGCAAGGGAATGGCCTCCGACCCCATCTGTTTCCTGAAGATAGGCCCTGATGGGGGTAAGTGCTCAGAGAGGGCATGATATCCTGACAAAGGGCAGATCTCCCAGCAAAAACAACAGAAAGGGGGAGAGAGAGAGAGAGAGAGACTTAGATTTGTCAGCTGAAGGAGAGTACAGAGGTTGGATCCTGGAAAGAGCTCATGCTTTTCCTTCGTCCCTCTCATAAATCTCTACAGTTTCCTCTTGTTTTTCCCATTCCAAGTTTTGGCCTTTTGACATAGTTTTTTTTTCTGAAGGGGCTGGGATTACGTTGTTTTATTTAGGTAAGGAAGTTCACAGCACTTAGAATTCGGCAGCGGGAAGAAGTGGTCGGTAACCTTTTGAACTTGTGGAAAGTGGTGTTCTGTGTTTTCCATTCATATCCCTGCACAGTGAACCAGGGGATTGGAATGTCGGCAGAGGAGCGTTATGAAAAGGGACGCATTAAAGTAATTGCAAAACAAATGGGGGCTACATTGTCAGTTGACTGGTGTTCCCTGGTCAGTCCCTGCACCTGCTTGTCCTTGACTGGGAGAGTTAGCCACTGTCTTGCCCTATCCGTTTCCCTATCCCCCCTTCACCCCCCTTCTGCATCAGCACATGGTACATTCATCCATCCTGTATCAGTTGCCTCACGGCTCAGCGCAGATCACACAGACAAATATGATAATAATGCATATTCTATAATCTGATATCTATTGACTGATGTTCTGAAAGGCCCATGTTTCATGAAAATCATCTGTTTTGCAGCGGAGGCTTCCTAAAGGCTATGCGTAGCTGTGGTCTAAATTACACATTTAATCTTCTTTTTCACGCTTGAGAACTGCTTTTGCATGTTTTTTTTTCTCCCTCTCTTGTCTTAAGGTCATTTCAAGGGCTCTTGTTTTTCAAAAATATGCTAGTAATTGTTCAGGAATAATAGAAATGTTCTAATTTACCTCATGCCGGGCTTACATCCTAAAGTACACCCATTGTCTTGTGTTGGCTTTAAATGTCAGAGAGATTATGTTTTGAGTCACAGTGGGCTAAGCCATTACATGGCCACATACAAGGTTAATTGTGGTAAAAGTATTTCCACTTATTCTCTTCTCTAATTATACTTTAAATTGCATATTTAAGTGTAACTTTTTAGATAACACCTAAGGAGAGGTATTGTTTCCAACAAAGGAAAAAAAAGTATGGTCCAAGTTGCAAAGAATTCTGGATTCATACACTAGAACCTTATAATTACTGTGACAAATAACACCACGGTGGCCCACCTTTTGTATTCGAAAGAGTGAGACGAATGAGTTGCTAATACAGTCTTGCAAAACACCTCCCTGACTCACACTCTCCTTCTGTCTCCATCTTTTTCCCTCTCTTACCCCACATACACTCTTTTCTATCTTTTTCCTCTGTCTCCTTCTCCAGACGGTGCTGATCTTGAGGATGACCCATCGTGTTCTTGGCCGGCTTCATCTCCCTCCAGTAAGGATCAGACTTCTCCAGGACACTGTGAGGACTATGATTTTGGCGAGGATGAAGGGGGCCCTGGCCTGCCGTACCCATGCCAGTTCTGTGACAAGTCCTTCAGTCGCTTAAGCTTCCTCAAGCGCCACGAGCAAAGCCACGGCGATAAACTCCCCTTCAGCTGTACCTTCTGCAGCCGCTTGTTTAAGCACAAGCGCAGTCGAGATCGACACGTGAAGCTACACACCGGTGACAAGAAGTACCACTGTGGAGAGTGTGACTCTGCCTTTTCCCGCAGCGATCACCTCAAAATCCACATGAAAACTCACGCCTCTAACAAACCCCACAAGTGCCCTGTGTGCCGCCGAGGCTTCCTTTCCTCCAGTTCTCTCCACGGCCACATGCAAGTACACGAACGGGGCAAAGATGGCAGCAGCTCAAGCCTTTCTAGAGCTGATGAATGGAAGCTGAAAGAAACTCGTAAGTGCAGCCGATGTGAGGAGGGTTTTGATGTCCCAGAGGAGCTCCAAAGGCACATCGCCGAGTGCCACCCCGAGTGCTCTCCGTCAGAGGATGGAGGCCTGGGTGCCACCCTGCAGTGCATTTACTGCCATGAGCCCTTCAGTGACGAGGGCACCCTGCTGACCCACATTGACCAGGCCCACAGCCGAGACAGGAAGGGCCACACCTGTGCTATCTGCTCCGAGCACTTTCTGTCTGTTGAGGACCTCTACGCTCACATGGACATCCACCAGCTCCCTGAATCTAGTAACCATAGCAACAGCCCTTCTTTGCTGACTGTGGGCTATACCTCTGTCTCCAGCACCACTCCTGACTCCAACCTCTCTGTCGACAGCTCCACGATGGTGGAGACAGCACCACCTGTGCCCAAGACAAGGGGGAGGAGAAAGAGGGCCGCTCAGAACACACCAGACATCGGAGGTCGCTCCTCCAAACAGCCTAAAGTCTCCTACAGTTGCATCTACTGCAACAAGCAAGTATTCTCCAGTTTGGCTGTGCTTCAAATCCACCTGCGAACCATGCATCTGGACAAACCAGAGCAGGCTCATACTTGCCAGTTTTGTTTGGAGGTTCTGCCCTCTTTATTAAATCTCAATGAACATCTTAAGCAGGTCCACAATGCGGAAGACCACGCCGCCCTGTTAGCAAGCTTGCCTGATGCCCTCCTTCAGTGTAACTTCTGCCCTGAGGTATTGAGTGACCTCAACGCCCTCCAGGAACACATTCGCTGCTCCCATGGCTTCCCCAGTCCTGTGGCAAAGGAGAGCAATGCCTTCTTCTGCCCCCAGTGCTTCATGGGGTTCCTGACAGAGGCTACCTTGGAAGAGCATGTTCGTCAGACTCACTGTGATGGGGGAAGCCTGCGCTTTGACTCCCCCCTGGCTGTAACTCCCAAGGAGTCTATAGTGGAAGTGTACTCCTGTTCATACTGCACCAACTCCCCCATATTCAACAGTGTTCTGAAGCTCAACAAGCACATTAAGGAGAATCACAAGAACATTCCTCTGGCACTGAACTACATCAACAATGGAAAGAAATCTGTGCGCACTCTCAGCCCCTCTTCTCCAATCTCTGTGGAACAAACCATGCTGAAACAAGGCAGCTCAGCCTCACGCACTACCAGTGAGTTCATATGTAACCAGTGTGGAGCCAAGTATACCAGTTTAGACCTTTTCCAGACTCACCTAAAAACTCATCTGGATGGCCTGCAGCCTCAACTCACCTGCCCGCAGTGCAACAAAGAGTTCCCCAACCAGGAGTCCCTGTTGAAGCACGTGACAATTCACTTCACTATTACCTCCACTTATTACATCTGTGAGAGCTGTGACAAGCAGTTCACCTCAGTGGACGATCTGCAGAAGCACTTACTCGACATGCACACCTTTGTGTTCTTTCGTTGCACTCTGTGTCAGGAGGTGTTTGACTCAAAGGTGTCCACCCAACTCCACTTGGCTGTCAAGCACAGCAATGAGAAAAAGGTGTATCGTTGCACCTCTTGTAACTGGGACTTCAGACATGAGACTGACCTACAGCTACATGTCAAACACAGCCATCTGGAAAACCAGGGCCGTGCCCACCGCTGCATTTTTTGTGGGGAGTCCTTTGGGACAGAGGTGGAGCTGCAGTGTCACATCACCACCCACAGCAAGAAGTATAACTGTCGCTTCTGCAGTAAGGCTTTCCATGCTATTGTCCTTTTGGAGAAGCATTTGAGGGAGAAGCACTGTGTGTTTGATGGAAAGGCACAGAACTGTGGTGCTAATGGCTCTACTGTAAGTGGTGGGGATGGCCAACCGAAAGAAGATGCCGAGCTTCATGGTCTCCTGACTAACAGCCATGGTCCAGGGGCAGCAGTAGGGTCTGTGGTGGAGTCCCAAAACAGCCATGATGGAAGTGAGGAAGAGGTGGACACTGCAGAGCCCATGTATGGTTGTGACATCTGTGGTGCATCTTACACCATGGAGTCGCTCCTCACTAACCACCAGTTGAGGGACCACAACATACGCCCAGGTGAGAGTGCCATCATGAAAAGGAAAGCTGAAATGATCAAGGGCAACCACAAGTGCAATGTCTGCTCTCGCACCTTCTTTTCCGAGGCTGGGCTGAGGGAACATATGCAGACCCACCTTGGGCCTGTCAAACACTATATGTGCCCCATCTGTGGGGAGCGCTTCCCTTCCTTGCTCACCCTGACTGAGCACAAGGTCACCCATAGCAAGAGTCTGGACACGGGCAGCTGCCGCATTTGTAAGATGCCACTGCAATGTGAAGAGGACTTCCTGGAGCATTGCCAGATGCACCCTGACCTGAGGAACTCCCTGACAGGTTTCCGCTGTGTGGTGTGCATGCAGACAGTCACCTCCACATTGGAGCTCAAGATCCATGGTACCTTTCACATGCAAAAGACCGGCACTATGTCCAGCAACCAACAACCCATGGGCCGCAGCAATGTCATCTCTCAGAACCAGCAGCAACACCACACCCAAAAACCTTTCAAGTGCGCCTCTTGCTTGAAAGATTTCCGGTCCAAACAAGACCTGGTGAAGCTGGACATTAACGGGCTGCCTTACGGACTTTGCGCGTCCTGCGTGACAGCTGCTGGCTCCAAGAGCTCCAGTCCAACGGTGAACGGAGGAAGGCAACAGCTGCAGCACGGTGGAGCCACCACTCCAGCAACAACCACAGCTGCTTGGATCCAGGGTGAGAGTCTCAGCCCCGGAGAGGGGAAAGGCAAAGCTGTCTCTTCGTCATCTTCATCCTCTTCCACATCCTCATCGTCCGCCGCCAAGACACGATGCTCCAGCTGTAATGTGAAGTTTGAGTCTGAAGCAGAGTTGCAAAACCATGTTCAGACGGTGCACCGGGAACAGGCTGGGGACAGCAACGGCGGACAGCTCAAGACCCCCCAGGTGTCTCCAATGCCCAGAGCCAGTCCCTCACAAACTGAAGAGGTATTGTCAATCAGTGTTGTATCAAATGAGGTTGAATAGTTCATAAAAAAATCCTGTTTTGCAGTGCTGTGTTGAATTGGTCAAACAGAACTGTTCTCTAGTGTTTAGTATATTTCTTTATCTAAGTTGATTAGAGTCATTTTTTCTCTTGTTCTAATTTTCAGAAGAAGACATACCAGTGCATCAAATGTCAGATGGTGTTCTACAGCGAATGGGACATCCAAGTCCATGTGGCCAACCACATGCTGGGTAGGAGATAACTTTTTATTTCATTCATTATGGTCTCTGTTGCACTCCTGGAACAAAGTCATAAAAACAGTGCTTGTGTAATATCTATGTAAATATGTTTTTCTACATTATAGCAACGATTTAATCAATGTGGCTGTTAGGTGTGCGATTTAAATGTTAGAGGGAATGACTTCATCAGTTCAATATAAAAACGTTAAGGACAATTCGCCAAATTTCACAACAAGTATTTTAAATAAATTTCAGTCTTTTTTATACATTTTTTTAAAAAAAAGTGAATCACATACTCAGAACTGATGTGATATATGTAATAAAATATTTGACCCTGTCTCATTCAGGCTCACAAGTATCTGGATCACATCACCAAATAGGTGGAATTATTTTAATATTTTGACCATCAACTGCATCCCCAGTGTTGTGCATTTTTAAACCCATCCTCTTCATTCCCCCATGCATGTGAATGGTATAATATAGTACGTGTGCATGCTTGTGGAGCAGAATCTCTCCACTTCAAACCACTCTGTACTGTATGGAGGTCGTTTGAAGTAGTGGAAATATACAGATGATTGAAATATTAAAATACCAAAACAGATTTTATTTAAACAAAAAAAAAAAATCCAAATATTATTCCACTGTTGTTGTTTTTTTGTTTTGTTCTTTTTAAATCTCCACACTGCTACTGTACATTATTTCATTTGTTTGTTTATTGTGCCTCCTTACTTAAGTAGTCTGTTCAGATGACTGAGATTTGAATATTGGAAAAATACTTCCGTGCTCTGCATTTACTGACGTCAAATCAACTGAAAAAATGGATATTTGATTTTATTACATTGTGTATCACTACAAAAGAAATATTCCAAATTTCTCATTTTCTTTCACAAGATTCCTAAACAAAGAGTGTTGGTGTAAGACTAACCTCCACATTTTCAAAATGTCTCTACTTTTGGTCGTCATTTGTATGCAGGCAGAATAATTTGTAGAGAACAGACAATTGGAAAACAGGTTTTCTTGCCTGCAGTAAGTAGGCGTCTGAATTCCGGTCTCACGTTCCTTTATTCATTCATTTATTCAGCTCGTTTGGCGGCTCTTTCATTACACTGCATTATCTGTTGTCTTCAGTGGGAGAGAGACTCATTGATCTGGAACCAAACCGCCTCTCTGTTTGGGACACGCTTCTAGGCGCAGGTGAATTTAAACACGGTGGGCAATTCTATCAGGACCGGTAGGCAATTCTATCAGGGACCCACTGTTTGTGCATAAACAATCAGAAGCATGTGATTTGTGATTTTGATGCTTCGGTGTATTTGCAAAGGAGAGAGACGAGCAGAGAGTGTGTAGGTGTGTATTTTGTATTCATCTTTGCGATCTGCTCACCCACTATTCTACTGGGGGTGCCTAATACAGTACCATGCCAGCATTAGTCCTTTCTCTCGCAAAGGCAGGCACGGAGCACACTGGGAGGGTAGAAAACAAACCCCCCTACTGGTTATTTTATGTCTGTCAGCCGCACAAGCACACAGTTCCCCCATAATAGTGGAATTCAGACAGCTTAAGATAACAGGAGGATAGGTGATTGGGTTATTGTCTGATGTCTTACTTCTCTGATATGCCGTTGCTTTGTATTCAACATGATCACGGGTTTCATCAGACTCCTCAAAAGGGTTTCTGTTAGATGCATTTGTTTTGTGATCTCTAAAATATGGAGAAAACAAAACTCGTAATGAAAATTTGGTAGAAAGATGAAGTTCCTGAGAAGTGACTTCATTTTGTAAAATAAACAAAAAGGAATTGAATAAAGGTAATATATGTGGCTGAGTTGATTTATGGGGAAAAAAACGTATGCATGAGGTTAGTCTCTTCTATTATATAGCTGCTAAAAAATCGGTCCCCTTTAATGTAGAATGGGGTTAAATTCAATCCAGCCGATAATCACTGCAAAGCCAATTTGGGCCAAAAATCACACAAAAAAATACTCATTTGGAAAAGCTCTAAATACCTTCTCTACTGAAAAGGGGACACTTTCTCCTTTTAATGGCCATCTGCACAGGAGAGGGGAAACAGGGGGCTGGGGTCATCTCCGCTCAGCTGTCAGCGTTATTAGCGTAGGTAATGGAGCAGACGCTGGATTCATAGGGGTGTTGTTTTCATCCATGCCCCGCTCCATGGTGTCAGTTCACACTGATAACTCTATATATAGTGATGTGCCGTGACATAACCATAGTGCTAAGTGTATGGAACAACAAAACCTGAGCCTGTCTCACCCAGACAAGTCCATATTAGCTGCCTTTGTAATACAATCGTCTCCCTGAACCACTCAGCCTCCACCCTCACCTCCTCCCATCGGTCCGAAGTGCTCGTGGCTGCCTCTTCTGTACGCCTGCCAGCACATTTTGATGCATGGATATTACACTCAGACGATGACGGTCCTGCTTCAGACATAAAGCGCAGCTCTGGTGCCCAGCTACTCCACATTTACTATGATAATAGAGGTAAATGAAAGGGAAGGAGGTGGCCATGGGTGCAGAGGGGTGTGTTGCAGAACAGCCCCAGCCAAGCCTGTGAACGGCCCCACGTGTTTTAAGATGGAGGCCGCAGCCTGCTAGGGCCCAGATGGATCAGTACACATTTGCTGTACAGCTGGTCGCTCTGTTTGGGGACCTGGTGTGATACTCCTATGGAGAAAAAAATGATATCGCCACCATCCAAGGAGCAATTTAATAGCAGGCCAGAAGACAGCTGGCCACTCTTTAGTTTAGAGTTTTTTTGGCATGGCTCACTTACAGAATTGAGGGTGTCCGATTTTTCTCTAGAGACACACAGATTTATACAGCTTTCAGCTGCTGCAGTCACTATCAAACCTTTTATTTCTATTTTTCTTTGAGATTAGAAAACAAATCTGTCCAGCAGTTAATTTTGCCATCTTGATCCGAGGTAATTGCAAGGGAAAAAAATATTTAAAATCACAGTGCTTTCACAAAGTCGTCGGCCGTTTTTTAAGAGGACCTTTGAAGGTCTTTCATTGACACAAAAGCCTGTTTGGTTTTATCAGCATGCCATCATGCCACCCCATTGCTTCACTTTGACCCCACTGTAAACTATGACATTTGGAGCCTCATGGGGGGCACGTTTGGCCCATTTATCGCACTGTTTCAAATGTCCCTGTGTGGAATTTCAGAGCCCTGACATGTTTTGAAGTACGGGCTCTGTCTTAAAGGGTTTTAAAGGTGAAAAGGGTTTTTACTTTCCTGTTATATCTGCTCACAATCCAATTCTCATCTCACTCCCGTCCATTCCAAGCAGCTACTGCCAAGGTGGCAGCGCTCAGAAGGACAATTGTAAACAAACAAACCAAACCACATCCCAGAAAAGTGTTTTTTGGGGTCACCTCTACGGATTTTTTGGGTCGGTGACAGCACTGAGCTTGAAGCCAAGTCAGGGAGGAGCCTTCTCTCACAGAGAGGAGCCGGTGGCCTGGTCGGCCCAGGCAGAGGGGGGCACTGGAGGGGTGGAAAGGTTCGGGGGCGGAGAGGGAAAGGCACATTTGCTGTACAGCTGGCCGCTCTGTGTGAAGCAGGCACTGTGGGCCGTTACAGAGCTGGAGAGGAGAGCAAGTGAGAGGCCTTTAGCTCTCCTCTAGTTTCTCCTCCTCCTCTCTGTTCTCTCTTTCTCCTTTCCCCCCCTCTCTCTCAGTCTGCTATCTCTCCATTTTCCTCTGTCTCTCTATCTAGCACTCACATTTTCATATAAACCGTGCTCCAACCTGGCATAACAAACTGCGTTGGCCGTCAGTGGGGGAACAGACAGGAGGCACACTGTAACAGTATTTGAAGCTGGAAGGCTTGTTTTGTTTCTTGCTAAGGGCCGCAAATTATCCTTGACACATATCCTCTTGTCTTCGGCCCCCAGAGCAACTTGGCCAGTGTATGTTGATTACATGGTCTCCATCACTGTCTCTGCCCTGGTGGCAACACATTTACCACTCCATTAAGTGCTTCTTTTTTCCTCTGGTGCATAAACAGAATTTAGTATTTCCATTCTTTGTTTCTTTTCCTATAATCCGCTTTGATTAGGCATGTCTGTTGGTGTTCCCTCCATTTCTGGGACTCATTCATAGAGCACACACACACACACATGTAATCTGCTAACAAACATGGCCAAACACTCCTCATTTGACTCCTAGGGGGCTGGATCAGAGTCAGAACTCAATAGACAACACGGCACAGGAACAGGATCAATCTTATGAAATAAATAAGAGAACAGGCTTGGACCAGCCAGTGGAAACAAAGGAAACCATGCGTGCCATATACTGAGTGTGATATCTGCCTGCTTTTATTAATTGGTGATTAATAACGCCTCTCTGTTCGTTAGCGCAGTCACCTCCCGTGCAGCCAAGTGTGTTGCTGCTAATATGCAATTATGCGCACCTTACTGCTCGTTACATTATACCTCTCCCTGACTAATGTGGCGTCCATGAGGAGAATAGAAAACAGAGTGAGCTGCAAGAAAAAAGCTATCAATAAGATTCTCACATTCACTGTGTTACCTACCTGTCTGGATGGAGAGAAAAAAAAGAAGTTTCTTACAAATTCCTCAATGTAACCAGGAGACTGCATTAAAAGTTTTACAGCATTGCAGAGACTGTTTTGCTCTTCCTGGTGTTTTTGTTGTAAAGCAGAGGTAATTGACATCACCATGGGGATGCTCTGTTGCTAGGCCAGACAAGCTCAGGCTGATGTGGTCCTTATCTATTGATTTTCCTGACATTTCCCCACACTTCACAGACTAGGCCAACATGTGAGAAAATATCTGATGCTCTCAGTTCATACAGCCTGTTTGTACAAACTCCGAGCGAACACTTGCTGCCCCTTACTGCATCGCAATTGGTAGGTTGATGTCACCATGGTGATTTGGGGGCAAATTCCTCGCAGTGATTGGTTAAACTGTGCTCATTTGTTGAGCTGATCACTCTAAAGGATAAATACCAGGGCTGTCAAATTATTATATTTTTAAAAATGCTGAATAATCACTGAACTTAAGAAGTTCATCATGATTAATCACAGTTTTAATTGCAAAATTGCATAATTTTGCATTTTAAAACAAGTTTTAAGAGTGTCATGATTGGGAATCAAATTATTGCAACAAATTTACTTTATGATCTCGACTTTTACATTTGTTTCTTTAAACCCTTTGAAATCTGGAGCAACATCACTTTGCTTGTGCTGCTTTCAGATGCTTTTCAAACCTGAACCTTTGAACACAAATTGGCATGATTTCTTTCGAAAACATGGGAATTTTTGAAGATTTAGAAAATTGTTTTTAAAAAGCTAGACATTTTAAAAATGTCTCGAGAAAAAGGAAAAAAAGGAAGGGAAAACTATTTTTTATAATTATCATAAATACATATTACATTAGGTTACAACATTTGTTATTATAGTAAGCACTTTTCATGGGTCATTTCCTTGGGTTTTTTTTTGTCTTTTTCTTTTCTTTTCTCTTCTTTTTTTCTTTTATAGTAATTTTCAAGTAATTATCTTATACTTTTTAATAATTTATTGCAAATTTCTGGGTCATTTCTTCTGTCATTGCTCATTGTCTTCATCATGTTTTTGAAAGAATCAATCCAATTTGCTCAGGTCTCAAAGGGTTAAACCAGTGCTGCACTGCTGCAACAGTGTGGCCTTATAACCATCACTTCGAAGTAGGAGACAACTTCAGAGTGCTTAATTTGTGAAATACAGTAGGGTTTTGACCGGTGCATTGAAGGGACAAAATACTTTTTGACCTTAATCATATTGTGATTAATGTGTTAACGCTTACAGCCCTAACAAATAGATACAATAATGCAGATTTGTAAAATAAAATAAAATCTGAAATTTTCCGTTAAATTTGAAGACATCATCTAATGAAGGAATCACTGGTGTACTTTTAGAAACCTCCTATGCAAGTCTAGTCAGGGACTGAATAAAGGTAAGCCCTTCCTGTGCTTCTGGCTATGTTTTATTGATATACAGGAGGGATGTCTCCTTTAGAGTGTTAATGCCAACCCTTGTTCTGAAGTGAAGCCCATAAATACTGGATGATCAGAATTAACCTCTGCATTACTTCACCTCCCCATGGTCTCCGAGATGTCACCAAGGCCGTAGGTGCACGCGCACCCCTGGTCTGATGGGGTTGCTTAGCAGTCTGACTGGAGGGGGGCTTATGGGAGAAGTGCAAACAGACAGTCCTGCCTTAGTAAAGGTCAGAGCTGCAACCCACACCTCTCAAATCCCAGCCTGGCCCTGATGGGACCGGGGTTCCAAGCGTGCCTAGAGATGCTTGTGGTAAGGGAGAATTGCAGCAAGAGTGAAGTGGAGCGCTGCTGCTGAACTGCATTGCTTTTAGCGGTTGTCAGCACCAATAGCAGTGTGACAGATTTGATCTAACTTTGTGTAGTGGCTCTTACTCGGTGTGTTTTTGGAATGACATGCACGCTGGGACACCAGTAGCTATCATATGCTACTGAATAGGACAGAGTCTCAATGTTGTTCTCCAAATTGTTGTTAAGTACGCTTCATAGGTGTAGAGAGGTTTGTTTTAGGATACAAACAGACTCCAAAAGAGCACCCCGAAAAAGTTTTCTCTCTCTTTATGACGCACAATGGTGGTTTTACAAAGTACCATGTAACGAATTACTATCCTCATCGAACTTTGGCTGTGTGAATGGCAGACAGGGGAGGAGAGGGGAGGGGGATCGGGTTCTGAAAGGCCCCCCAGCGTCAAAGCCTTAATAATCATGTGAGCAGCGCTGGACTTCATTACCCTCCTGTTCGACAGGCCGAGTGCCAGCCTGGATTGCTGGCTGGCTGTGGCAAGGTCAACGGCGGAGGAAAAACCAGTTACTGTGTTACTCTGGAGCGGAATGGAGAGGGGCGGCCATCTGTCAGCTCAGGCCTGCCATACCCGCAGAGCAAATGGACACGGGCGGCCAGAGGAGAGGCCACAGACACCCATAGAGCTAAACCCAGTGAGCATAACACTGAGGCATGGACACAGATCCAGCCAAAGAGATGGGCCTTGGTACCACTAAAACACATATATACACACCCGCGCGCACACACATAGCGGAGAAGATAAGGCTATCTCCAAGAAATTTGGCAGCAGGTTGTGTGTGTTTATGCATGTTTGTTTTTAGTGTCAGCGCACTATTGGGCCCCTACTGTTTTAAGTCCAGATGGCAAACCATTTGATAAAAAGTTGATAAAAGTTTAGCTTGGCTTGCCAACGGTAAATGTTTTAATCATAGTGTTCCTTTATGAAGACAAACTCCTTGTGAATCTAAGTGCAGAAAATGTTAGTGACTATAGAGCTCATTTTTCATTTCAGCTGGGACCACAGGCAAATTAGGGATCTAGTGGATAGGATATTTTCGTCCTAAAGATAATAAAAAATCCCTGTTATATTTGAGGGTGGAGGTTTTGTTTTCATGTTGGGGAGGATACATGAAATGAGGGGTTTGGGGGTTCTTGGCCAAAAATTTTGAGCATTAAACATTTAATTTCCTATATTCTAGTGAAATTTTATGCACCAATTGTTGCCTTTTTGCAGTAATATACAGTGTAAATGTCTATTTTTGTTGAAATTAAAGTCCCCTGCTACACCGTAACAAATTGCAGCCAAATTCTAACAGAAATTTACAGTTTTTCCAAAATACATGAAAACCGTACACCTTAGTCATTTTTGGAGCCAAAACACCAGATAATATAAACAGCGAGCATTATGTGTTTTTTTTTTTTTTTTTTTTCATTTTACCAAAATTGGGCCTAACAACAGAAGCCACATGCAAGTATGCTACAGTATTACTTTGTAAAACTCATTTAACTTTAGAATATTGTAAGAAATTTAACAGCAATATACTACTGAAGTAAATATGGTAGTCACATTAAAATAACAGTATTACGGCAACTGCAGCTGCCAGTATACGTAATTATTATTATTATTATTATTATTATGGGAAAATTTGTTACAGTATATGTTTATATTAATTTTATTTCTATTTTCAATTCAGTTTTGTTCATAAAACTCAATATAACAAATCTCAGTTTGCCTCAGATGGTCTTACAGCATACGACATCCCTCTCTCCTTGGACCCTCACAGCAGATAAGGAAAAACTCCCCCAGAAAAACTCTTTAACTGGGAAATAATGGTAGAAACTTCAGGAGGAGCAACTGAAGAAGGATCCCTCTTCTAGAGTGGATAGATGTGCAATAGATGCTGTGCATATAGAACCGATCAACACAATAAAGTTATAGTAATCCATAGGAAAAAATGATACATAGAAAGAGAGGGATGCACAGAAACAGCAATGATTATACTAACATCCATAAAAATACTTAAATAAGAATAGATAAATATTTGTGTGTTATATATTTAGGAGCATATGTCCACTGCATTCTCCCCCAAATCTACGCCTGTTGTATATATTCTCTTTATATATATATATATATATATATATATATATATATATATATATACTTAAATGTCCCACTCTTCCCTATCAGACTCTAGTTTTAGTGTTTCACCTTGCTGGCTGTTTGTCGGCGTCTGAGTTGCAGCGACCCTCTCTGCGAGGACCTTTACGATGCCCTCTGGCCAAAGTGGAAGAACCCTGTGGAATGTTCCAAAGCTCTCTAATAGGTTTCAGGTGCTGCGGGCCACCGGCCAGCCCCCCGCCATCACCCCACTCTGTGTGTCTTGTGTGATAGGACTCCCCGCTCAACATTCAAAGCACCGCCATTTCTCCTCTAAAGTGAGAGAGAGTGAGAGAGTTACGAAATGGATACCTGTCGTTGTTTACCGTCTTTACAAGTTGTTATCTTCTTCTGCGGTTCACTTTGAGCCTTGTGCATCTCCTTCAACTGAATATTTTCTCTTATACATATGGTTGAAGTTCAGGCAGAAATTTGCATCTCTTCCATCCCACAACTCAGCGTAGTTAAAGTTCCTCCTTGTTTTCCCTCTTGCACTGAGAGTACCGACCCCCCCTCCTTCTCCTCCGGCTTGAGCGTCAACATGCTCCGGAAAACAGGGAGATGGTCCTGGGCGATTCCCCCCACATTAATGGAAATCACACAGGAACTCCCTGGATGAAAGCTTTATTAGTTATTAAGGTTTAATGTTGATATCAGTGCTTATATGTTTACTGGAGTGCACAGTGCTGCTGATGTGGAATTGTCAGAGAGGTGCAGATTTAGTAAGGAATTAGTGTACACCCAGGATTTAATTAAGGGGATCTATTTCCATCTTGTTAGAAAGAGATAATGTGAGTACTGCATGCATCATAGGTTACCATATTAAATGCTGCTTCCTGTAACAGCATTACATCCACCACAGTAGTGCTTGTAGATTATAGAAAGGAAACTGTTTATATTTGGCTGCAAGAATGAGACATGAGACATTTTTAAGTTTGCAGTGCTATTTTTGTGTTTGTTTTCAATCATGATGCTAAAACACACATTCATCAGAGGTAAAATGGTCACACTTTGCATGTGTCTCATTGCATTTCCAGCGTGAAGTTGGAGTGTGAACACTGAAGCGACATGGCCTCTTTGTCTCTCCATTTGTCCCACTGCCGCCTAGAGACGCAAACCTTAAGCCACTCACTCTCTGATTAATCTTTAACATTTATAATTACTAATTAAGTTAGTAAGAGACTTTTAATGTAGTCCTCCTTCAATGGGGAGCAGAGAGGACAACAGATCATTAGCTTCAATAATGAACGCGGATGAGACAGATAATGGCCTATGATAGGTGAATACTGACAGTTATATTAAATGAGGCGAGTATATGGGAAATGCTGTAGCACTTCATGGATTCAAAGACACGGGGACACAAGGTGGTGAAGTATAACTCTAGACATAAAGCATGAGAAAATCTTAGACATAGTTTGTACTCATTAAAACATATATCTTTAATACCGTCAAGTCTCTTATAATGTATATCTGCAGTGCTAATTGTGTCAACCCCAGTTTCAAGTACAAATTTTATTTATTCATTCACTCTGGTTTCATTGAGTTTTTGGTCTCCCTAATGTCTTCGATGTATCTCATTATCACATTATTACATTAGCGTCTGCATTATACTGGTGGCTGTAAGTTGCTGCCCATTAAAAGAGTCATTTCATCTCAGTTTTTTTGTACCTTAACGACGATGCTACTCTGGCACATTCTGCGAGCCTTCCCACTTTGGGGGAAGGTGCTTATGCCATAATGATTATTATCATTAAGAAGATATTAATGTGCTTAGTGTTTGCGACCCAGCTGCTCATCATGGCCTGAGCTCCCTGCCGGGGAGTGGAAGAGAGCCGCTGCCAAAACGGACAGTGCACGTAGGCCACCGCCCACCTGTCCAGAGGTTTCAGGGTTGGTGGAGGTCACACCCACCTACCTCCCTGCCCTCTGCTGAACTGGAGGAGGGATGGCTCGGAAGCATAAAATTGGAGGAGATGAATTGTGTCGCGTGGGTTGAAGTTAAAAAATGCCACTGAGTGAATTGAGTAGTTTTTTTAAACCCCAGATTGTGAGCACCTACCTCATATACCAGCATACATATTAATTATAGTTATGTTACTCTGCTGTGAGGGGAAATGTGTGTTTTCCCTACAGAGATCCACATAATTATTCAGTGAATTTCAATCTTGCTATTATTCCAGGCAGTAGAACACTAGACTTTTTGTGTTTTGTAAATAAATTGTTCCGCTTTCTTAATCGATTTGATCAAAAAAGACTACAAATTCTTCACCTTCTTGTATTCTAAAAGAGGTACAGGGTGTTGTGTGACGACTCCTGTTTCGAATCTCGAATACACACACAGATAGACGGCTGGGGCTGAAGGCAACCTGGCTCAGCCTCCTCCAGTCTCTCAGTTTCAAATTGCTGCTTCATTAGGGCTTGGAAAAGAAACCCATGGTTACATTTAATCAAACGAATCGGTATGGCAGACCCACATAATCAATCACAATCCTTATCCAATATGCTACATTCTGTAACTACCAAGCTGGCTTGGAGAAAAGTCAATTATGGCCCCTCGCTCTGCTCCTCTGCCGGGGTTGCTGTGATATTATACTGTTTCTGCAGTTGTTTTCATTATGCAAACATGGACTGTGTGCATCTCACTCATGCAGCCTTTTACTATTCGTACAGTCATTTCCTTTTTATACTACAAGCTCTTGTATGATACACGAACTGGGGGTTTGTTGGGGAGTATGATGTGCCATATCTGGAATAATCAAATTAACTATTAATGATTTTTGCTCTCAAACCAACATTTGTGTTACACAGTGGGCTGCAGTCGGTGATGTTGTTCATATTTCATATGTTTCGTGTCCATATGGATCTGTTCTCACTGTCTCTGTACGAAATCGTTTACACCTCTACTTTCTCACCCGACATCCCTGAGTACATTGAATGCAAACACTGCGCACTAAAGTATACGCACGCCCACACACAAACACCATAAACACACGGTACACTCACTCATCACTCAATCCATCAGTCCCTTTTTTTCTCTTTTTGCACATCTTGTGTGTTCTCTCTCCCTACCTTTTCAGCCTCGCGCACAATCAGCGTGCTCCACGTAACACGCACAAGCAAGTAAAACACACACAGGCATGCACACACAAGGTAGCTAGGTTGGTGGGGGCCATGGCTGCAGCTCTTCTGCGCAGTCCCAGAGTGGCTCCCGGGGCTCGGCTGCCAGTTGTTTGCCAGCGTCTCCGGGTGGAATTCATTCAAATTAAAGCGGTGGAATGAGGCCCGAGTCCCAGAATGCCTCGTCCCTCTCCTTCATCAGCATTCCGCCGATGAGAGTAATTAAAGCAGAAATTAATTCTGCTGTAAGCAGAGGAGCCACAGAATAACTGATATTAGAGGCTGGATGATGAATGCTTGGCATCAAGGGAGGTCTCAGGGGAGGAAGGGGAAATTCACAGATCTCTTTTTCTTTCTTTCTTTCGTTCTTTCTTTTTCTATCGTTCCACTTTGCCTCTCTTTTGCTCTCTTTGCCCACCCCCCTTTTTTATTTCTTTCGTTTATGTTGTCTACATTCCTCCTGTCGATGCATTTGTGTCTGTTTACTATTTGCCCCCTCTCATCTTTACATTTCTTTCATCCTCTATAGCAGCATTTGTCCTCCGTGCCGCCTAAAGATTGCCACAGAGAGCCAAAGCCATTGGTTTTAAGCTTGACTGAAGACATCGCCACTAAGCCTCCTCTGCTCAGTAACAGTATTTCACATTCTGTCAGCACTAGTGCTCTCATTTTCAGTCAACAGGCATATTAGAGTTTACTGATGCTGCAAATGCAAGCGCTTTGTTGTTCTTCAACAGAAGCCAAAATGGAGAGTGCTTCCAGGTGAATGCTATAACACCAGAGGCAGACTATGAAGTGCCACAGAAAAAAATATAAATCAGTGCAATTGTTAATCAGGATGTGAGCACCCATAAAAAATGCATAATTATTGAATTAGACCACGTATTTAAAGCAGCTCAGAGCTAAACATGGAGTATTATTTCCAAGACAAACTGTCTTTTTTTCCCAGGCACAGTTTGAGATTGAACCTTGAAGCTCTCCAGATGATGTGATATTCTACCCAGGATGATTCAATGATCCCCCATGTCCCCTGACGCTTTATTTTTGGAATAGCACATCTTTAGCAAGAGCAGTCACAAGACTGAAAGACAAACAAGTGAACTCATGAAACACTGAGGGTGGATGAGGCTGTCAGTGAGACTGTTTTCCTCTCTTAGAATCAAATGGAATTGAACAAAGGTTAGCTCTTTGGGGCTTTATGGTAATGTGATATACGATGCTGCCATGGAATTTGCCAATGCATGTCTTAGCACTGTCTGACTCCAAGGAGGGAGTGAATGGTAATTACGCTGACCTCTGCCCCTCCCTCTCTTATTCTGCCCTCTGGGTAAAAAGCCTGAGGAGGTAATAAACAATAGATAGATTTGTCTTGTTTGTATTGCAGCTGCCGCACTCTTAATGACACACGAGATTGGTCTCTATTTTGAAAATAATACATGCCAAGATCTGCAGGTAGTTGTATTGCATTTTTAATTGGTTTGTGCAAGAATATCTCAATCAGATGTAAATGAATGGAAGCTCAACTTGAGAGTTACTGACTGTTATTAAGAATTTAGGAGACTGGTGTGGAGTTGAAACACAGAGTGAGTGATTAGAAACCATAAAGGGCCCAAATACAGAGGAGATGCAAACTGGAGACAGCAGCAAAACCAACCTCAGACCTGTTGATTAAGCCAAGGAAAGACTTACCTGGCACTGCCCAATAATTCTAGGACTTATGGGACAGACAGGGTGGGTTTTTCCTTGCTGTTTTCAGCTGGAATGTTATTGCTGATGCACAGTACATACAGAATGACAAACTATACCTCCAATGGAGCAATTACATATTATACAATATACACATATAATCAGTGAGGTCACTTTTGAAATATATCAGGTTACAGATTACTAGTTACCTTTATAAAAATGTAATAAGTAATGTAAGGTGTAACACTGATCATTTCTATGTTTACAGCATTTTTTTTTAACTCCTGTAGACAAGCTTTACCATGTACAGCAATTTTAGAGCCAAGTCAGTAATTATGATAAAAATGCTATAAAATATTGAGATATAAGTAATATTAATTATTAATCATCAATTTAATCATAATTAATGATCATAAATAAACTTCACCAGGCTGTGTTGTTGTAGGCTACTCCAGCAGAAGCTGTTGCTTGGCAGATTTGGTCCCTCACTGTTGACTCCATGGCTCTGGCCTTAGACCTTTTTTGATTTAGAGAGAAAACATTATTGAATTTCCTGCATTGAAAGATCTTCTTGTGCAAGGACATGGCTGACGCACGTTGTTCAGAAATATGCCAAAAAGAGGCATTCCTCCACGTCTAAAAGATGCAAAACAGCCGAACAAATGTTACATTCTACATACAGTGATGGGAAGTAATTAGTTACATGTAAATATATAACAAAATAAATATAATTGTAATCAGTTTAAGAAAAAGCATGTCTTTACATTACGGTTACTGATCAAAATGATGGTGATTACAAAGGGGTTACATCCAAATTATTATTTGATATATTTAATTATTATTAAATATATATAACATTGAGTATAACATTCATACTGTTGAAAATGTTAGAATATAACACTAATTATGTTGCTTTGCATCTTTTTGCCATGCAGGAATGCCTACTTTTGGCATCTATTTCTGGACATTTCAGCTGTATTTCCCAGTTTAAAACATTTGTTATAATATTAATAAAAAAAAAACCCAACAAATGTTAGAAGTTACATTACTTTGATGAAGGAATTAAAAGTCATTACTGGTTACATTTTAAGAGGATGACTAGTTATATGTAACTTATGAAATTTCATTTTGCCTGCCCAGCACTGTCGACATATAAGCTTTTTTACCGAAAACAATATATTCTGACATAATCCCTTTATAATCACTGACACTTTGACATGTAATTTAATTACATATGTTTCACCCATAACTGAAACAGATGACAATCACATTTATTTTGTAATTTAATTACATAACGCCATCACATGTAACAAGTTACTGTGGAGGATACAGTAACTCACTTGTTTACAAAGTTACTGTACAAGTTACTATAATATATTTTATGTCATATTATATACTATATGTATTATGTTATACATGTATGTAGGCTTCATTATAAAAGAAGAGTGATACTTTTTTTAAATTTGCAGATCAGCTTCATTAGAAAATACTACTACTAAAAATCTACATTTGTCAATTAAGAAATAAGTGATTTTATGAGCAGCCGTCAAACAAACTAACTCAGTGGTAATGTATGATGTGCTGAACCTTAATGTCGGGCCTCAATATGGGAGAAAAATAGGTGGAATTAATTTAGAGCGGTCGATGTCTAATATTGCAGGGAAACTCAAAAGCACAATATTATTCCACCCTCAATCTTCCAAGTCATTTGGCTGTTTCTCTTTCCACTTACCCTTTTTTCTTCAATCTTTCTTTTGGAAAGATGTTATGAAGCATGAAGCAGAAATAGTAATCATACAGTAAAGGCATTTCCACTAAATTATTTAGTAATGGTGTCTTTTTATAGACACATGGTTTACCTATGGACCTTACTAAAAGCTTGGTACACAGCAGCAGTTTTCAGAATGTATCCCTGCAGTGGATCATATTGCTGTAGTGCATGATATCGCTCTCTATCATTCAGAACAGCGATGCTGTCGTTATGAAAAGGGAGGGCATATCTTGATGTCTGCCATCCTGGAAATGGCAGCTGCATTGTTTGTTTGTCTACTTTGTTCCGCACACCAATAAAAATGCACTCAAAATGAAACCTTGGTGTAACGATGACCTTAAGCGCAATGACACTCTTTCCCATAACATTGTCCTGTCCAATAGTCCAGAACTCCCCAAGAGGCCTTACAGCAAGTCTAGGAGGAACCAAATGAGAGAGAAATTGATTACTTTCCTCTCTCCACTGTCTCTGCCCTGGCTGAATTACTGAAACAAGATGCTGCACTTAGAGGAGTCTTTGGAGAGGCAGAGGGAGAGAGAAAGAGATGTGGGGGAGAGAGAAACACTTTTAGGGACATGGGTGCCATTTAGACTAGGACCATCTTCTCACAGAAAGCCACTAAAAGCAGTGAATGATCCTCTTCCTGTCCCTGGCTGGGAGGCGGTTAGCCTCCTGTGGTTAAGTGAATACAGAACATACACTCAGGTTTGAGGTCAAGGCAAGATCATTAAAAAGAAGATTAATTTCTGACGTCCAAGTATGACAATCATACTCATATGACTGTATCTGTATTAAAGAAGTATTTAACTGCTGGAGACTGCTGGAGTCTTTTCATAAAACTAGCCTGTCTATGCATTAGACCCCCATGACCCAGCCTTGGATTAGTGGATGAAAATGGATGGATGGGTGGTCCTATATGGCCAGACAAATCATAAACTGTAAAAATAATGGATGTAGCTACCATGATGTCACCCATTCATTTGTGGACTCCTGTTTTGACCCCTTAAGTTTGGCATTTTGGCCTTCACATTCTTTGCTGTTATGAGCGAAGAGGGACCATATTTGGGCAAGAGGCTGGCACTGGGGAGGAGTGAGGGGTGGATCTGACTGAGGTCTTAAAGCAGCCTGCCCTTAATTATGCGTGTCTTTGGGCCTTAATTAAAACATAAACGGCTGAATTATATAAAAATTAACCCCTGTACAGTGGTCATCTAGGGTAAAATTAGCTTTACATTTTCTTGTATCAGACTGTAAACATGTATATTTGCGTTGTAAAGTTGGGCATTTCAACATGGTGGCTCCTGGAACCAGCCTCAAGTGGTTATTTGGGGAACTGCAGTTTTTGGCATTTCCATGTTAGACATTGCCACTTGGAAAACAGTGAAAAAGGGCTTTGGCATTGCTTTTGCTCAAGAGGTAGAATACCTACGACTACCAGAATGCACTCTGCTGCACTGGACCACTGGACTGTTTTCCAGTTTGACCTGAGTGTGAGAGAAAGAGAGCCAGTCTCTCTCTCAATCCCTCATCATACTCTGTTCCTCAAAAAACCATGCAGGGTTCATTATCAGGACTAAATGTATTCATGTTTGTTGATTTATACACATAATATGAAATTTAGATCAAGTAAAATTGCCACAGTCAAATCTGAGTGAACATTAACCACTTAAGTTTCATAGTAAAGGTTTTACAATAAACGGCTGTAGCTTTGTTTTAAATGCAGTTATGTTAGATAGTGTGGTAGTTATAAGTAAATAACGTTACCTAGCTAGCTGTCAAGCAGTGCCAGTTAGCATCACCAGTCTTACTTTTCTTGGCCTATTATTTGAACAAAATTTGATGTTTGATGTCCCTTTGTTTTTTTTTTAACAATTGTATCGTTAGCTATTCAATAGAGTTAAAACCAAGTAATTACTATTGAATGTAACCCTCTGCAGCTATGCCGTATTCTGTGAGAGGAACTCCATCATCACTGGCACACAATAAATTTTGGGATAGGTTGGGCCATGAAGGACTCATCCGTTGCATCCTCCACATGTGGTGACTATCATACAAAAATGCAGAAGTACAATCTGTAGTTCTAGCAACAGCCCAGTTTATCTTCACATACTGCCCACACTGCTATGATACAAAGCCGGTTGAAAATAGGCAAAGTATCCCTTTAACTCGAGCTAAGCATATCACAGCTATGGTATGTCCAAAAGCTTGAGACCACATGGACCCAATCTGATGTTGTTTTTCAGACTACCTAATGTCAAATGGGTGTTGTTTAACATCCACACCAGGTTTTATTGTCTGAACTATGAAGATGAAAATGAATCCCGCTCGTTTGGTAGACAGAACGTGGTGCTTAAGGGACCCAATCCCTGTAAGTGCCATTAAGTGGAAATTGCCGTTCACATATTCCAGTGGTTTGATTAATTACACTCTCTCATGTGCTTTCATAAAGGCCCAATGAAATATGGGGAGCAAATTGCATTGTGTTCCTGTATCCTGTTATGTAAAAGCAGTTTAATTATTGACACATGTTTTGCCACCTGGCAGGGGAAAGGATGGTTGGACATGAATAGAAATCATACAATAGATGTTACGGACGGGTAGAGCTAGCACTTGAGATGCCATGTGTTTCCATATCCGTGACTCATTTCATGTCCCCGTCTTCACCTCGCCTCAGGTTCTCCTGCTGAATCAGAGCAGAGAGCAGACGTGATCAGCTGGATGTGTCACAGTTGTGAGAGAAGCATTTTGCCAATGTGACTGCTCTTTAAAAAACCTGTTTAACTTTGTGCGGCAGGACTGCTTTTTGAAAGGTCTCTTCTAATAAATATGTAGTTAAGGAGATATTTTGTGAAGGCTACGCAGCCTCTCTGGGGGATTAAAAGATCACTGCTGGCTTTGTGTGATATCTTGAGATAGCTCTTTTTGATCAGAGCACAGGCTTAGACATGCTTAGTTACTGACACACTTTGAACTCAAGGAAGCAGTGTAGGAAGACAACAATCAGATTTTAACATAAATGTCTTTATTCCCTTTTTTCCCCCTCTCTTTTGTCTTTGTTCCTGGGCAGTGTGCTTTCCAAGAGCAGTGCCCTCTACTGCCACGGAGACTCAATAACATGACAGTGTCAGGGCAGTGCTTCCCTTCTGCTGTAGCCAGTAGTACTTACGCTCCACTCTATTCTGTATTCTACAGTGTATGTGGAGGTATTAGCTCATAAAACCCTCCTACTGTCATATGAACCCACTGCCGTCCCTGAGCTCTATATGAACAGCAGGGCTCTGATACTTAGTCCCAAGCTGTTCCTGTTTGCCCAAAACGATCAGGCCTGGCCTCGTGCTCCCTACCTGATCTAGTTGACTGGGCTGTGTAAGTTAGGTAGGCAGTCCCTGTCTCCATCCCCCTCCTCCCTCCCAATATGCACTTGGACCCGGGCTCAGGCTGCACCTTTTGTGTTCCACAGGGATAGGGGGGCCAGATGGAGGAATTTGATTAACCAGCAGTGGAGGACCAAATGTTCAATTGGATACAGAACCAGTTGGAAGGCGGGAGGGAGCGAGGGATGAGGCAGGGTAGAGGGAGAAATCTAAAATGGCTGGTCATGTGCGCCGGCCAACACTTTCCAAAGGGGAGCCCAAACAGACACTGAGGTGTAGTAATGCAGAAGCCCTTTTCCAAGTACCAGCTGGGCCTTTTAGGAGCCTCTATCCCCACAGCAGACACTCGGCAGCCTCCGAGCAGCTTGACTTTACCATATGTGGAACTTTTTTATGCTCCACCTGGTTTCCCCAGGGGACCTGTGCCGCTGGGACGCCGGAGGCAGGTGAATTGCTCTTAATGCAAGGCACTGAATCACTGGGCCAACAACATGAGGGAAGTGCCTAGGGAGAGGAAATGGATCTGCAGAAAGGCTGGCGCGGACTGGCGCGACCTTGGAGCTAGTGCCCGCTGCGGAGCAGAGAACGAGGCCGCGTGACGTGTCACTGTGCCTCCGCTCACTGCACACCTCAAATTTGATAATATTCACACTTTTATTTCTGACATAATGTTGTGTATCATTTTACAAAGTGCCTTTCTAAAATGGAAGTGAATCCATTTGTAAACCTTAGCTTCCATTTAGAGCCAGTGCCTGATTTTTGTTCCTGTCCCTTCCATTTCCCTTTTAGCTGTAATGTTTATGAAAGGTTAACTTAGGTATTTTTCAACCTTGACCCTACTTTCCAAAGCTTTTGATAAGTGACTAATGGAGACAACATTTTTTTTAATTGGTCCAGTACTGAGTGAGAGAACAGCAGCTGGCAGCCCCAAAACTACGGAGCCCCCAAAAGCACATGGGGGAGAAAAAAAATTAGGTGGTGAAAAAAAACAAAGGTGCAAGATTATGGAAAGGATCCCTACAGAGATAGACCTTTCTGTGAAACAGTACAATCCTTTTTGTTTAACCAGAAAAAGCCCAAAATTACTTTTGCCAAACCCACCAAATTCTGTTCAAATAAATAGTAAATTTAATTTATAAAGAGCAGCATGTTTCACATTTAACTGGGTGAATTAAGGAATTATTTTAACCAAAGCAGAGTTGGTGATTGTTGGAATAGTAGAAAGACCAATTAAGACAATTTTAGTATTATTGTGTTTCTTTGATTGTAATTACTGATCGTTTAAATGAAGTCTGGTGGGTTTGGCGATGGCAACTTTGTGACTGTTTCTCGTCAAACAAAAAGGATCTTAAAAGATCTATCTGTAGGGATTTTTTCCATAATGCTTTCGAACACGTACATTAAAACAATGTGAGCCTGTCAGTGGCAAAAATGACCACTTTTAATGAACAGATGAGAAACAGGCTTGTCCCGAAGGAAATTTGTCATTTGGGTATAAAAGTGCAAAACACAGCTGCAAGCCACTCAGTACATAACAGTACATTACCACAGTGGACAGTGTTGTATCGCTTGACTTGGGCACAAAAATAACATTAAACTATTAAAATATTGCACAAACCACATAATAAATTAACCATACTATAAGATAGTAAATACTCTTAAAAAACCTAAAAACGTGATTGTGAGACTTTAAGTGGTACAGACTTAAGCAACTAAGCCTACCTCTTAATTTTGGTCTTTTCATTTCACTGCTGCCGTCTGCAGCCCTGTTGCCCAATACTGGACCAGTTTCAAAAACTGTTGTTGCCATTTGTTACCTAGATACAAAAATATGGGCTGAGAAACACTGAAGTTTGTCTTTAATGTATTGGTATTTGCAGTATTTGTTTCGTATATGCTGTATGACTACATTCTGCTATACAGCATTTTTGACACAATCTAATATTTCAAGCGTCTCATGCAAATACTGATTTACTCAGCAATATCAGCTCTTGTTCCTCCACTCGGTGATACATTTTTTTCCAACATAGTTTGCGAGTCCAGACCATGAGGACAGGCAGGTCAGATGAGGGAGATTTTTGCCTGGACAGTGGAGGTGTGGTCACTCTCCTGCCTGCACCTGTCTCACCGAGTCCGTGGCACAAAGCCAGAGGTCAGGGGTCACCACAGGGGGCTGTCAAGGTCAAAGGTTTATCACTCTCCGAGGGGTCCTGGAGCCATCACTCAGACCCTACAGTACACACGATCTGCCCAGTCGAGTTTTTTCTTCCCCCACTTTTTCTAATCCTTCCAAATGGCTCGGGCAAAACTCCTGACAGCAGCAAGAGAAACAAACTGTGGGGTGTGGAGCTCTAAGCCATCAGCTGGAGATTTCACTTTGAAAAGATTCCCTTTTACTCACTGCCCTTTCCACCAATCAGAGGGCCCGCCAGAGTCCAGGCACCCAGAGCAGCTGCCCTCTGACCCTGCCAGCGGTTGTTGGTTTATTTTGTTTGGGCATTTTAGAGAGGATGGGGCTGCTTTTGACAGGTCAGGCAGCAGGACTTGGATGAGGTCTTTAGCAAAGACAGCCAGAGAGGGAGAATTTCACAGCTCGAGAAAAGACTCAAGCTACCCCTAGCTGGTGTTGCAGTTCCAGTATTACGCTCATATTGCTGGAGCTGTTGTCATATTCATTGAGACATGTGGAAAATGGCCCATTTTGGGGGGAAAAGAGGGGCCATTCATGCAAAGTCAATTCCATCAAGCAGACAGAAATTCCTCGATACCCCTGTTTATGCAGCTGTGCCCTCTGATCGAATTACACCAACCCTCTTGCAACACCCACACCTCCTTCTCCCCCCCACCTCCCAACCTCCTCTGAATGTGCCAGGAGCCTCAGATGGGTCTCCCATCCACCGGGGAGGATGGGCGAGGTGAAGAGACACGAGGGGGCACATAACCCAGAGTTACACCTACCCGCAGCAGTAATTGGGGCAAAGCCACGGTGCTTCCATGGGTCAGAGCAGGGGCCTGTCATGTGAGGGGCACGTAGGAGCGAGCAAAGGAGGCGCATCCCCGGAGAAGTACTAACCGTCATGCTGTAGCACCAACTCTGACAGACCGCAGGGAATGGACCCGCCGCATCGAGCCTGTCAGCTGTTCCAGCAGCGCAGAGCGATCGTGGAGCCGTCCGCTGGGACTGTATTACTGAAGGCTTTTCTTCTCTGCCTCTGTTTTATTTTTTTGGGTGGGGAGGGCAGGTTTGCGAGTCTGTGTGCGAGAGGGGGGGTGTTGAGGGGTATAATTGAGAGCACAGAGGGAGCTTCGTCTCTCCATCTTATGATTTGGAGGTGAAGACAAGCGCCCTCGGGGGCCCCCTGTCAGAGCTTTTGGGCGCGCTCAGTGCAGACTTCAATAAAAACACACAAAAAGAATTCCCCCACAAGGGCGCCTGGCTGAATTGCTGACGCCAATGTAAAAGATTCCGTTTTCTGTGAATCATTTAGTACGCGACCCTGAGCTCTCTACACAACGTGACAATAACAGGAAACCCCCCCTCCGTCCTCCCTATCTTTGAAAAATGAAAATTGCAACAAACCCAAAGAATGGCGAATTATTTTTTTTCACACGTACAATTTCACACATCGATCACCCCTCTGCCACTCCTCCGTTCTTCCTCTTCCCCTCCCACCTCTCACTCCTCTTTTCTCTTTTCCCTCTCACTGTATTCCTGTCATGACAAATGTCAAACACAGTCCGTTAGGAGGGTGTTTTTTCTTTTTGGTAACCAAGAGCTTGCCAAGTCGAATGTGCGCTGGGACAAGACTGCTGCGGAAGCATCACATTGGAGCATCAGCATCAGATATTTCTGTGAAAGTAACAGAAATGTTTGAAGGTGTTGTCACAAGCTCACAGGTTCCTGCTGTTTGTGTGCACCTGAGGGAAATGGTGCCTTCTCACCCCTTTTGTCTCCACCCTCCCTATTGTTGTTTTTAAACTTATTTCTCTGTTTAGTTGTTATCACTTTTATTGTGGTTAAGAATCTCAGCATGGCTGTTTTTTTTTCGTGGTTTTTGACAGAGGGGGTCGGTGTTGTAGTCAGAGTTAAAATTAGAGGAGTTGCTTTTCTGTGTGACTTGGAGACATGTCATCTTCTAGAAGCGGTGGGGAGTCTGTCAGTCACAGCCATGGTGTGTTTTAATCATCTCTGTCCCACTTGGAGGAGCGCTGACGGTTAGAGTGAGGGTTCCCTCCCCTGGACAATACCAGTATGCTAGAATCTCATACACTCTGATGTCAGACGTAGCAACCAGTTAAGAAATATGAGACGTTTCTTCCTCAAGTTAATCCTACAAATTCAATGGGGGAATCAAGCGATGTCTGGTGAATTTGAAGACATATCACAAGTGTGTTTGAAGGTTTTTGTTGATCTTTCAAAGGATATGACAGCTGGAAGGAGATTGGCAACAAAATAGCAGGAGTTTGTCACTATAATAAGAGAATGAAGCTGATAGAATAATCAAAACCCACGACATCTTAGAAGCTTAATGAGCGAGGGCTCCCCCCAAGCGAGCAATAATAATAGCGTTTTGTAATTCTATAGCCCTTTTGATAATACTCCAAGGAATTTTAAATAGACATTTCTTTGTAAAGCAAAGTAGGTTAGACTGCAAATTATATTTTCCATAATGTAGCAAAGATGATGGGAAGTGTTACAGTATGTTGCTGAGAGAGAATTTACACCATAGCTGGGAAAAACCAGGAAACTTTGCGCTGATTTCCTTAACCCTGTGCAGAATTGCCCACCGCGCTGCGCCCATCCAGCTCACTCTTCTTTAACCCCAGCCCCCGTCTGGGCATGCTCCCTGCAGACCTCTCCAGAGATACTGCCTCTCGTTTCTGAGAGCATCCTCTGACAGTCTTAATGGACAAGTAGTCTCTCTACAAGAACAAGAGAGTCCTCGCTGAAAAGACCACTCTGGGCATGTCTGGGATAAGTACTGTTTTCTCGGCTCTCGTCTAAGGCCCATCTCACGTGTTTATGAGCAGAAATGAAACAGTGAACACAGAGGAGAGGAAATTCGTCCAATGGTCACCTTAAAGGGATAGTGCAGATTTTCTGAAGTGCGGTACATACCCATAGACAGTATATTACAAACAGTAGATGCCACTTAGCACGTCCCCAGTTTGGAGATGCAGGTTGGAGTCCGACAAGCAATCTACTGCTGTGGAAGGGTCAGACACAAAATGTATTTTAGCCACCTAAAATAATTAGTTTAAGTGTATGCTATATTTGAAAAAAATCTCTGCTGTTTCTTAATGTCAGGCAGTGATTTCCAGCTGGAAAATGATGCTGATATATTGCTCTCTTCAACTCCATTGAGAAAAATAATTATTTTACATCAGTGAGCACAGGAGCTGCTGGTCACCTGCTACCTTAATCAGTTAGTTTGTTTTATTGTGTAACTTTGGCATTTTAAACTTTTAGTTCGGATTCACCAAAGTCCCACAATAACACAAACTGGCTAACTGATCGAAGTAGTAGAAGATCAGCAGCTCCAGTGTTCAGCGAGCTCCTGTTTTTAAAAACCAGGAGCGTGTCGACTGACATCTACTGAATGTAAAACACTGTTTATAGACCTTATACAGCCCCACTTATAACAATCCACACTATCACTTTTAGATGAATAACAAAAGCTGGTGATTTTATGAAATTGGCTGAGCCATGTATTACAGTATCTGTAATTAAAGCAAAACATATTTAGTTATTGAAAGATAAATTACAAATATATGCAAACGCTGTGAAATGTAACTCTTAATCATAATATCCTTTCTAATTGCAGCTGGAGTGAAGAGATTTACATTTAATGTTCACCAGAGTGACGCACGCCACTAAATTGAGCTTTAAACAGAAGTACTTAGAAAAATATTCCTACAAGCCCCCAAGCAATTAGTCCAGCTGCCTGCCTTTGTCCACCTACCCATTGTGTTCTTTGTAAAAACCATTCTCTTATACCTCCACTTACTCCATCCTTGGAGACGCCATTGGAAATCCAGGGCTCGAAGTTGAACCCACAGTTGGTTTAAGTGTAATGAAATGTGTGTCATGTCTCCGGCTCTCTCCCTCTGGCTCCCCCTCACCCCTGGCCCCCTGAAAGCACTGCCTTTGACAGGAAGGCCTCTGTGGCTTCTTCTGCAGTGATCTTTAGCCCCTTCAGGTCCCATTGACTATTTCAGGACGTCCCTGCGATTTGAGGGTGGACTCAACCGTTCACGCATGCTTCAGAGCATCGACTGAGGAGGAAAAATAGACAGATAGATGGAGCGGAAGCCTTGGACAGCTAAACCAGCCCACTGGGAAATCCTACCCTGATGCCTGAGGCCACATTAAAAAAAAAAAAAAAAAAAAAGATAGCCTCTATATTAATTGGATTTATTAGTTTTAGAGTATTCAAAAACAAGTTGCTTATTATATGTCTGCTGCTTTTTTCCTCAGTGGTTTACACATGTTTTCTGTGTTTAGTCTTATTTTGTGAACACAATAGAAACTATGGCAACAATAGTCAGGTGCGGTTTCTGCAAAAGGACCCGCAGAGCCATTCCAGACAATGCACATTTAAATTTGAACATATATTGACTCAGTTCCTAGTATCTGTTTATTTATCCTATATTCAATCTTTATGCAGATGAGGGCGAACAGATCATGCATGGAACACTTACCTTGCATCCATATGTGTTTGCGAGGCTGCGATTTACCTGAAGCTTATAGTGAACATGCGACTGTTTGTTCCCGTGTGTACATCCGTGCGTAGACGTGTGTCTGTGCATGGATATTGCAGCTTGGAGAGAGTGTGCATGTCCACTATATTAGACAGAGCGTGCGAGGGGTGCCTCAGCATGCGCGTACTGCTGTCTGTTCGGAGCTCCCGGCGCCAGCAGGGTGCGCCATTCCAATTTACCCATCAGCCACAGAGGCAGGGGGTAAAAGCGCGGGGCATCGCTGTCGGAGATTTCACATTCGAGGGACGAGATTACCAGTCAGGGGACCCCTGTGTGGAGGTGATGAGGGAGGGAGACTGCAGGGGCACAGTGTGGGGTAGTTAGGACTGTTGGGGGAGCGTTGGGAGGGGGGGCAGCACGACTCAACGCCACCCTGGAATCTGTGGGCTCTCTGTTTTCTGGGGAGCGTAGCTGCCAAGCTGCACATCTGTTTGACACCAGGCGCTGTGGTATGGCAGTCAGGGGCTGTCTGTCCTGATTCACATCTCTTCGCTCTCTAGTTTGTTGTAAGGATCTGGACAACTGCTGAAGCACACTTTAGAGATCCTTGCAGAAAAAACGTGTGTTGTGCCAGTTTTTATAAAAAGAAAACAAAAAGGTGAAGCAAACTTTCATAGCGGCAAATAATTTATCCTGTTTTTTAATTCTACCAACATGCACAGGAACAATTTGTGCATCCTAAAACACTAGGAACATAATCGTGGCATTGTAAAATCATCTTGAATAGTTACCTCTGCTGTCGGCCGTGCTCACTCAGCCTGTGTTTGAGTGCCGGCCAAGTCAGCCATGGCTGCTCCAGAGGCCCCGAAGCCTGTTGGGGAGACGGGACATTCCAAACAGCATAACTCATTCTTTACACCCTCTCTGCTGCCATTAGTTAATTATATGCAGGTGTTTCCCTTTCTCAGGTTTTTTTGTGCTGTAGATCTAATAAAAATGTAACCATAAGTACATAAAGCCAGATAGACGGAGAAAAGGAAGGGGGAAACAGTGTGGAGGAAGTAGCTGAATGTGCTGTGTGAAGCAAATTATTGCCCCCATGTAGATTCATCAGTTCTCCCTGCTGGATTAAGGAAGGGCCTTTCTAATGAAGTTCGCCCCGTCAAAATGAAGGGACTAATTCTGATTTAGCTGAGGTAATGAACTTCCCCTCTCCTAGTGAGAGCAGCACCATGGGGCGAGGAGAGAGGGGTGGTTGTGTAGGGGGGGGTGGGGGCAAAGGAGAGTGGCAGCACGAGAGAGAGAGAGAGGGAGCAAGGCAAGACGAAGACGAGACAGGAGAGAGACATGGAGCGAGGACAGATAGATAGAAGGGAGAGGGGAAGCTAGGTGGAGAATGAGAAAAAAATTATGCAAAACGCCTGTCTCGTATTTGCTGAGATGTATTAAATTTCCAGCGCGGGTGCCTGTGTTATATAAAATTATGCTAATGTGTCGTGGCCCGCTGCGAATGGCGGCTTGCTGGTCCTGAGCATGCGTGGCTGGCCGCTACACGGAGCGCACTCAGTGGGACTCAGCTTTTCTATTAAGGAAAACCTCTAGACACCTGATGATGAATTCTCTCTCACCAAATGTTCCCCCTTTTTTGTGTCGAAAATATGAGCGCTTTTCTAAATGACTTTGGAGAGCCCGGCGTGGCACTCGGCGGCCTGCGTCGAGCAGGGGGGGAGGGGGGATGGGGGGGGTCCCTCTGCAGCAGGCTAAGGGAGTCAATTAAGGCAAGCACTGATAATTATAAGCCGGCAGAACGCAGGGGCTGGCTAATTGTACAGTGTTCCATGCCGTGAGCCCAGCCAAGGGGCCTCTCCGCAACGCTCTCTTTCCCTGCTCCTTTGTGTGGACCACAGACCCCATAGAGCCACATACCTCAGCCTGACAATGCCACAGTGAGGCTAGCGAAAAAAGCCGGGCATGTGCCCATAATTAACTTTTTACATTCAGGCCACTCACTCTTTTGAGACCTGAAAGAGATTCTGGTTAGATTCACACTTCACTTCTTCTCTCCTCTTCGCTTGCCAGAAAGTTTTTCTTTGCCCATTTTACTTTTTCTTTGCTTGTTTTTAATTATTTTTTTCTCACTTTGCACAGCAACTTTCATTGAGCACAAGAGTCTTGGAAAGTCAGGGCGTAGTCACTTGACCTTTATTTCCTTCTAACAAGAAAAAAGCCCAGCAGTTTAGAATAGGCATGTATAGAGTAAATTAGAGCATTTCAGCGCAGAATGGTGTTTGTGTGGCTGCAGGGGGTCCGGCGCTCCCATGCAATCCATCTCAGCAGCCTGCACTGTTTGTCCCCAACGGACCTCCATACCTGCCTGCAGCTGCAGCGCCTACACATCATTCGTTAACAAGTATTCGGCTCTCGCCTTTGTTGTTGTGGATTTCTCCCTTCTCTTTTTTTGCTTTTTCTTCTGCCTCTGTGACCTACACACTGTTCATTTGACCGAGTTTTCGCCATTGTGGGTTTCAGCTGTAAGAATAGCTGATAATGCGGTCCAGGCAAAACACAAAATGGCAGAGTATCCTTCAAAGCAGCACCGAGTCCTGCTGAAACACCAGCTTCATCTGGTTTTACCAGCGAGTTTCCCTTTAGCAAGCTCGAGGGTGATATTTTGCATTCAGTGCAGTTGCAAATCTAAAAATACATACATAAATGAAACATTTTGGCTAAGGCTGTCTGAAATTTCATACAGTACATATCTTGACATCTTGTGTCACTTGTGTGTTTTTCTTGCTATTTTACAGCAATTGTAGCGACACTGCATGTTTACTTAGAATAAAAAAAATCTTGTAGAAAGAACAATGCCAACATACAATCTCTAAATGTTATATGAAAGATAAAATGTAATTTCCTCTTTGAAATTACACCACTGTTTGCAGCTATAGCTGAGTCATAAAAGCTTATAAACACTTCATGTAAGCTGTGCATAGAGAAACACAAAGCACAGCATGTTCTTCAAATACCTCTGTGAAGAAAGTGGCGTATGCCTTTATTTTCTCTGAACCTATCATTTATACAGGTTTTCTGGCATAAAGTGATTTAACACCTAATAATAATAATAATGAAGTGTAAAGCTGTGCCTTTTTTTCTCTTACGTATCTAATTTAAATGCTTTGACAATTACTTTTGGCCTTCTTTATTTGCTGCCACAGAGTAAAAAATCTGAGTAACACATGCACAGGGGCTCTTGGCAAATAACTGGAGTGGAAATGTCTGCTCAGTGCGTTTATGTTGGGGAGAAAAAGAAGCGTCCTTATGTTTTTGTCCCCCATGTTTTCGTGAACTCCAAAAGGTGTTCTAGTCTGCTAAACCTTTTGTAACATCCATTCAAGCGTTACGCATGTTTATCTCGACACAAAAACCTGTCAGTTTGGTGTTTTCTACCTCTGGCCCGGTAGCCAGGGGAGCTGTGAGGCGGTTAATGTAGGCGCAGAGTGGCTGATCCTAGCAGGAGCCTAGCCCTGCTCTGATTAGCACCTCCAACGAGCTGCCATGCATCAGAGCTGACATTCTCCCAGAGACGTGTTCCCCCAGAATCCTTTGCTCGTGCTGTGCGAGGGCGTCACCACCACCACTGACATGTCACAGCCAACACCTCACCCCTCCTTCTCCCGCCGGAGGTTGGAAAACAGCATCAGGCATGCACCGAACTTTGGACCCTGACATGAGGGCTTTGGTACCTCGCTATATCTTTCACTTTTCTCTTTGCAGACACAGAACGAGTCTTTTACATGCCCACTTCCCCACAGGCAAACTGGAGTAAAGCCTCCCCTTTCATGCTGCGGTAGTTTTCCAATCTCTTTGATTTTATTAGCTAGCACTCGACCACATTTCCATCACTGTTCGTGTAATACATTAACTCTTTGATAGAATGGGGTGAATTTTCAAGGTGCCATGATTAAATCTTGTACTTTAATTTTGACATTTTGCACTTGATTCACTCTGTCCTTCACAAACTGCAGAGGCAGGAAATAGATATTAGTAATGTTCCCCCCAGGCGCCGGTTCTCCAATCAGCTTTGGTCCAGGGGGAGTCCATCCCTTTGCGCTCCCACCTACCACCTTCCTACCCCCGTCTGCAGCATTCTCCAGGCCTTAATGGGCCTTGTAGTACTTCTGAAATGAGTTTGTTCCTTATGAGCAGTGCTTCCACCTCAAGAGAGCACACCACACGGAGGTGGAGTCAATTTGTATTCACCCATAATTCCCTGGGCCTTAATCACTCTGATTTTCCCCCCATTATCTGTTAATGGATAGTTCCCGCGGAGAGAAGAGAGAAGTAAACCCACCTACTGTTTACAGGCCTGAAGCTGTCTACTCTGCTACCATCCACAATCCCGCAGTGGGTTGTATATACAGCAGTGAGTCCGCTGAAAACCAAATCTTCTTGGTTTATTAACATACAACTCCAACATCAGGCTGAATATTGCAAAACAGATGGTAGAATGGAAAGCAAACTCTTGCTAAAGGTGAAATTCCTCATAAACAAAACTGCTCCGAGCAGGTATTTCAGCCTTAATGGCGACGTTTGGCAGTTTAGAGACACGGTATTGCATGACCTGTACCAACTTTGCTTAGTTCTGTGTCCGGCCTTTCCAAAACAACCTATTCCCGCCCACTAAATATTCTTAATTTGTTCTCCCCACTTGTTTACTCATTACTTTCAGCAAAGAAGTCTCTTGATTGATGTCCTTAATATCATTTGTTAGAGTGTGCCGCTTTGGCGACACAAGCAGCATGGGTCCCTCTAAGAGTGAGCTTCAGAGAACCGTTCACTATGCCCCAGAGAGGAGTGTAAATCTAAGTATCAGATTTTTCTCTTCCAAAGCCAAATGCTAAAAGTGATCCCGAATTCCCCTCCAATTCAAACTGCTCCTCAGCAGAATCATTTAAATAGAGTAAGGGGCAGTGGTGGTGGTGGGGGGAGTAGTGATGTTGGAATGGAATAAGCTGAGGGAGAGTTTTTAATTAAGCACTGCCCTGCGTTATACTTAACTACACACTATCATCAGAAAGTTAGACTGTCTTTAGTTACTTTTAGTCTTTTACTCACTGATGGCTGCGCATTTACACTAAAGATGTCTCTATCAAATTCACGAACATCTTTACTGTTGCCTTAAACGTACAGAATTCAATATGCCGCAGCTGCTTGGGTGTTACATAAAGAGTTCACTAAACTATGCAAGCCAGACCTGCAAGCCCCAGTGTCCCAAACAACCTTCAACAGCACATGAACTTCAGCCCGGATAAAAAAGTAAACAGCGCAGAGAAATAAAGACCATTCTTTTTGAGAGTAGTTTTTTCCTCTCTCCCTCTCCCTCTCCTGTCCTCCACATGGGAGAGATATTAGGCGTTTGTGTTTTAAGGAGCTGTGAAATACATAAACCATGAGCCACAGGAACGCGAGGCCCTGTGGATATGCAGATGGGCTTACTTTGCTGGTGTCAGGGATGCTTAGAGGGAGCAGGCACAGGAGCAGTTCTCATCTAAAGGATTTTCTTAGGAGTGCAGAGGGACAGGGTGGTGGCAGCGGAGAACACTCGGGAGACTCGGAAACAGAGAGTCGGAGGAGGGAGAGAGACAGAGACGAGGATAGAGAGAGAGGGCTGACAGTCCCCCGTGGCCCTGTAACTATATCCAGAGTCTGCTCTGTGCAGAGCGAGGGGTGGGGGCCCACGCAGGGCCATGCTGATTGGGCAGCCCTGGAGAAGGGCTAAGGGAGCGACAGGAAGTGACCTCAGCGCAATGAGGCAGCTATAGGGGCGATCGAGCTGACTTCCTCCCTTGGCTCTCACTAAGAAACAGGCTGCCAGCTTGATTCAACCCCTGTAACACTGCTGAACACAAACCCAGCCCTACACAGGCTGCATTTCAGGGGCTGACAGAGCACGATTTACTCATAACAGACTCACAGTAAAACATCAAGTGCTCTCTCAACCTCTTGTCTCTTTCCATCTGTCTGTATCTACGTAGCACTCTTTCAGTCTAGCCATCTTATATTATATATATTCCAAATCAACATTTTTATATGGTCAGCAAATCCCATTAAAACACCAACACAGAATTAACCCTTTAAAAACAGACTGCTAGGAGACAGGGTGATTGTTGTTTGCATTTCCCTGTTTATTGGTCTCAAATTAAAACCATAACAGTTAGAGCATTTATTCTTTTTGCAGCAGAAAGCTAAGGCTTCTGTCTTCGTCATTATCATGTCATGACCTTACCTTGCCTTACATGTCATGCAAACATAGTATTTTGCAGTAGTTATGCTGATGTTACCATGTAATAGCTGCAGGAGATTGCTGTTTGCATATGTATATATATAGATCTAAAATAAGAACTATAATAGATAGAGCATTAAGCAGAAAGCTCAGTACCTGTCATGACGTCATTGTGCTACTTTTCGTGCAGTGCAAAGCCACGTGAAAACGTGCTGTGGTGCCTAAGGAATGTGTGATGAATCTGTTATAACGTTATTGCAATTTGCACCGAAAAATTAGCATATCTCAAAAATGAAAAATTGTTCATAGTTTGAATAACTTATGGAGTGTCAAGAAAGAGATCTGTTTATGTTGCAACATCTAAAAACCTATCGGATCAAAGTGTTTTGTGTTTTTATTTTGTAAAATGTGATGGAAAAATGTTTTGTGACTATTTTAAATGACACAATTTCAATAATATAACCAGTTATTGTGGTTTATTGACTTCAATATTTTTTTAGCCTTGAGAATTCTTTAGCTTGTTTTGTACAGATTTTAGGGATATTAAGCATTTGAAGGTGCCCTAAAATATGATATCACAATAAGCAAAAATACGAATGTAGGAACTGGAGGACAATTTCTACTGCAGAGTTCAAAGGTTTAAACCTCCTAACAAGTGCTATACTGTAGCTCACTCTGTGCCATAGACCTCCATTGTTGTCCAGAAACTATTAGAACACATCAGTGAGCCACACCTGTGTTCCTACATTATGACGAACATGGGCACTGTAGTTTATTTTGAGTCAGTTCCAAATATCCTGCTTGCACACCAAATGTGTATTAATTCAAGGAAAGTACTTCCCACCAAATGCACAGTTTAACAACTACCAGCTGTTTTAGCGAATTACTGAGTCTTTTTTACAATTTCAACTACATATTTTTGACTTGTTTTTAAAAGTGATCTTCCACAGTCAGGGTTGAGAAGTAGAGATGGACTAACACATTGTCGGTTTTAATCTGTACATGGTATTTATTTACAGAAAGAAAAATATAAAATAATACCAGCCTTGTTCTTCCAATTTGAATCACACTGTAGAAACATCTCCCCATTTTCCCTTGATGCACCTGCTCACAGACACAAACACACACATGCACGCACACAAGGTCAGTCAGGCAGGTGCAGAGTTATCTGCATAATGAAGCAGGCCAGGTCTCTGAAGGGACAGCGTTGTGCACTAGGGTCAAATGAGGGCTGCACATATGGCAGAAGAACAGATCTATGAACCCTGCAGCAAGCTTGACCTTAGTGTACACCCTCACACAGACAAGCAAACTGAATGGTGATCAAAGGGGGCAGTGATCCTCTTGCACGGCTGCGTGGATGCACTTGTGCCACCCTCCCTCCCCCCTCTTTTGCTGATGCCTGCTGGTACACTCAGACGCACATTTAGGCTACAGAATATCTCATCTGTCAAATGCATGATTGCAGAACGCATCAGCTTAGTCCCTTTGATCGGCCTTTACCTTTTGCTGAGGGAAAGTGCACTCTGTAAGCTTGTGCTGATGCACATTTGCTGTAGCCTATGGTTTGTTTTAACATTATAGACACCACCACCTTATGCAATATGCAATGCCATATGTTTATGTTATTGAGAAAAGTTGTAAAAGGACATGTGGTAATATGTTACAGTAAAAAGTTCAATATGTATACTTTGTTTCTTTTGGCACTGCAGGAGATGTTTCCATTCCCCCCCTCTCTTCCTGGAAATATCAGGGGTCATTGGGTTGCAGTTGTCACTATTAGTCAGAATCAATCGGTGCAGAAACTGAGATATTACCTTTATTATGTGGCCCCGTATCAGGTGAGCTTTCAGTTTAAAAAAAAAAAAAAGACAACAAAACACAGTAAAATGGAAAGCTGATGGATAACAATGGTTGTGAACTAATTCACAAAGCAGGAGTGTATTGCCCATTGCAAGCTACTATTTTATTGAATAGCACTGTTTTTGCCATATTTGCCTAAAGCCTCATCCATTAACCCTCTACTTAGATCCTCCAGGGCTCGAGCTGGGCACAGCTGGTCAGGTGGATTGTGTATTCATGCTTCTGGTACCCAGGGCCCATGCGGTGGGCACTGGGCTGTAGAGACCTGGGGATAAACCCTAGATGAGTCCCTGGTGTACTCCCCGCAGTAGCTGGCCTAATGTCAGGGTTGGCAGGAGTTTGATAGAGCACTATTCTGGCCCCATGGCAGAGTGTATAGGCCTTTTATTGACGCACTGGAGATGGGCAGTTCTCTGGAAGCCTGAGTCAGCAGATTGGTGTGCTGCAAATGAGTGTGCAGGTTCACAGTCTGAACGACATTTTTTTAAGCTATCAGCGGCCTCGGCTGAGGTGGTGTAATGTTTAGATGGACGTGGAGGGAATTCTAATACCAAGCAGATAAAGTAGGAATCTGTTGTGCCCTTCAAATAACATGCCGTATCACTGTATTAAAAATGTTGACATGTGAGCGTGTTGTTTTGGCAGCCTTGACAGTCAGTGAACATACACTGAAGAAGTGATAAGATTATTTGAAGACATAAAATGAAGGTTTCAGAAACAATTTTTGAATATTCTTTTGTCCTTGCAGTAGAAGTAATAACACTCTGCACATCTGAAATGAGACTATTTAACTATTTTTTCTTTATGTTTGTTTTTTATTCACCTTTCAGAGCACAACTGTTTACGTCATTCCTTCGAAATCAGTTTTAATTTGCTAAAAATAAATGATTTTTGCATGCAAGTTAATCAAAAAGATGACGCTCGCCATGTTTAAAGTGCAAGGCCTCGTCTGAGCGATTAGAGCCCCGACTGGTCATCTAATTTATGCCTGATGGGAGCAGATCACACTTTATATTATTTCCTGTCTTATAAAAATCACAGGAGGGGTCATTGCCACAAATTTGTTGAATTCAAATTTCATGTGAAAGAAGAAAAGAAATGAAAAAACAAGGCAGAGTGAGACCTCTGCCATTCATGCTCTGCTTATTTTCCTCCTTATGATTTCCTGTGTTTTTTGTTGTTGTTTGTTCTCTGCAGAGGAAGGATTGAACCATGAATGCAAGCTCTGTAGTCAGTCATTCGACTCACCGGCGAAGCTTCAATGCCACCTGATTGAGCACAGCTTTGAGGGCATGGGAGGAACCTTCAAGTGTCCGGTCTGCTTTACAGGTATGTGCATCTGTTTGTGTGCATGAGTGTGTCTCTGTGTGTGTGTGTGTGTGTGTGTGTGTGTGTGTGTGTGTATATATATCATGGATTTGCAATCCAGTGGATTGAAAGAGAGATTAAAAGGGTAGAGTTCATTTTGGAGACATTTACATTCTCAATATGCAAAGATTTGCACTTTGGTGTTGCAATTTTTTTTAAGGTGAAAAGGCAAATAGGTTGTAAATGAGTTGGGAAAGGTCATGCAAGCACACTGTAAAACCTGACAAGTTGATTTTACTTATAAAAAAAATAGAAAAATGATTGCCTTGAAAAATGTAATAAATATAACTATTAAGTATATCCTATTAAGTACAGAAATTAGTATTAATGATTACTATTCTCTTTTTTCAAGGCAATCACTTTCCAAGATCATTTAAAGTAAGTTTAACTTGTCAGATTTTACAATGCAGGATGGCTAAAGCTGAGAACAGTTTGCTGCTTGTGGCTTTTTATTTCGTCGAATTGCCTCCAAATCAAGGCCAGAGAAGTGTCACGAGGTGAGAGGGGGAAAAAAGAAAGAGCACAGGGGGGAAGACAGTGTGAGCAGAGGGGAGATGGGGGGTGTAGTAGTGGGGAAAGAAAAGGAGATGTGCTAATTGTGGATGGCAGTGGTGCTGATAGCTGTAATGATCTCATCTGTCTCTGTGCGTGGAGGTGGAAGGACCGGACTCCTCCTGAGAGGATAGCGCCCTCCTTCAGTGTCAACAGGGTTAACTATCTCTATAATGAAATCTGCAAAGTCGTTAACTTCAGCTCTTCACTCTTTCTCCCTTCTCAGCTCTTTACTCTTCCTCGCACTTTTTGGGTCCTCAGCTCATTTCCCTCTTTTGCGCTTCCTGCACCCACCTCCTCCTCCTCATCCACCCATCACCCCCAAAAACTCATTTATCTCTCCTCCACTTGTTACACCAATTAACATCATTAGCTCACATTTTGCTCAAATATCTTTTTGTTCACATTTCTTACCTCTTCATCCACCTCAGCTCCTTATTCATTTTCCTCATCTCTCTTTCTGTCCCCCCCTCCACCCCGCTCTACTTCTCTCATTGCTGTTTTGGCCTTATCTCTCTTTTAGCAGAAGCCTATTGATATATCCACACCCCGAGCCCCCCTCCACCACTCACAGGGGTCTGGGCATTTAATATACAGAGCATGCCTCCTTCATCTGAGCCTTCATTTTCCACCGCCGGCTTTGACAGACAGGTCCCCCCTCTCCCTCCGCGTCCATATCGATCACGGCGCATGAGAGAGAGGGATGCTGGGAGGGAGAAGGGAGGAGGGGGAGACAGAGTAGACCCTCAGGACAGTGGTCGCAGAGCAGACAGACAGATGGGCGAAGGCCTATGGTGGTTGGGAAGGCAGGCTGCGGAGAGTATGTATGGACTGAAAGGCCTCCCTCTGTTGGGGATGCAGGGGACAGTCACACTGAAGTCACTCAGAGGAGAAGGAAGAACTGAGAGTTTAGCTGACAGCTGTCCTTGAATATATTTCTTCAAGTTGAGACTGGCATAAAGTCGGGAAAAGACATTACTTTTGCACCCTAACTGACAATTTATTGATAGATAAATATGTATAGCATTAGCAGGCTTAGTTTTCTTTATGTTTCAAATTTTACTTTTCAGATATATACAGTCATGGAGGAAGTATTAGGGTCTTTTATTAAAGTTAAAGTAGCAATAAAACAATTCTTTAACAATCGTCCTTAATTTTAGAGCCATTTCTCTCCTGGAAATCATATTTACAACATAGAAAATACATGTTTTTGGAATAATGATGACACATGTACAATACAATTTTGCAAAAGCAAATATGTTTTAAAGGAACTGTAAACAAAAATGATACTGATACGCTTCAGAAAAATGGTCACTGACTCAGTATTTCATTCCACACATTCACAGCACTTAGTTATGGTATTTCAGGCTCGGGGTAAAGGTTTGGGGTTAGAGGTTAGGGGTTAAGGTTTCTTGTCTCAGATAAAAGTTGAAAAAGCCAATGATGACTTTGAGTTCATTGCAGGATGTGTTTATTTTAATCAACTTTATCCAAAACCATGATCTTAAATTAACCCTAACCTCAGTGGTTTTGTTGTGTAAACCTAACCACACATGGAAACTGGCAAAACAGATCAGTAGTATGTAAATAAAATTTCTTAAAGGGTTGGATATTTTTTTCAGTATTAATTATTGTTATGATTCTTATGCAGAGATTGATATGTAATATAACACAAACTTTAGCTAAAGTACTTTATGCACCATGTTCTACAGTATTTTGTATGTAAATTTATGTGTTACTATTATGCAAAAGAAAATACGTTTGAGGGAAATGTAAACATAGATGATACTAAACTTTGCAGAAAAAATTTCACTGAAACGGTATTTCATTTGTTTTCCAACAACATTTTCCATTTACATGTAATTAACTTCTTATGGTTATGTTTAGTGAACCCACAGCACAGCCCATTATATGGTTAGAGGCTGGGGTTTCTGGTCTTAGATGTTGAAAAAGTCAACAGTGACTTGTAGTACACAGCAGGACGTGTTTATTTGAGACACACATTTATCCAAAACCATGATCTTTAATTAACCTTAACCTCAGTGGTTTTGTTGCGTAAACCTAACCACACATGGGGACTGGCAGAACAGATTAGTAGTATATAAACAGAATTTCTAGGAGATTGGGGTTGACACTGTAAGCATTGTAATGCAGTACTTTTAAGTTTTAGCTTGTTTAAAGGACTTTATGCATTATATTGTGTTTTGTACAGCCTGTTTGTTTGCCTTCTCAAAAAATCTGCTAACACCAGCTAACATCTGGTTTTTAATGTAATGGGAAAAGTTAGAATGGGCACCCCGCTCAAATGACTCTGCACTAGTCATGAATATTCATCAGCTCCAGCTCTGATTGGCACTGATGGAAACAAAACATCCAGGTGAGCATGCAGTTTGTAGCCCCTTTACTGGTGAGTTGCCAAGACGCACCATCACAAAATACTGTCTCCAGTCAATTCTGTCCGCACCAAGTTTGCAAAAAAAAAAAAAAACAAGTGAGAGAGATATAAAACATAATAACTACCATACAGTTTTCACTGGCCTCCATGCTGCTTTTTACTGTTTATTAACCTGTTTTCTGGCCTGTCCGTGATGTTGAACATGACACACCAAAACAAAACACACACACACACACACACACACACACACACACAGAGTTAAAACTTGTCTTGTGCGGATAGCAATGAGAATGAACCACAGAGGACATATTGAACGTGTACAATTTTGTACATGTTTAATCTTAACATTTAAAGTAACTAACAGTAGAGGAGAAAATAGTACAATATTTTTCTCTGAAATACAGCAGAGTAGCAAGAATTATACAAGTACAAGTACTTTGAAATTGTGACTTCTGCTGTAATAGTTGCTTTCCATCACTGGTCATAAAGCAGCCTACTTAATGAGGTTCTGAATTCAAGTCAAGTCAGTTTTATTTATAGAGCCCATTATCACAAAACAAGGTTTGCCTCAGAGGGCTTTACAGTGTACGACATCCCTCTGCCCTTAGACCCTCACATCACCCAAGGAAAAAATCCCCAAAAAGAACCCCTGTAACGGGGAAAAAAAAGAGGAAGAAACCTCAGGAAGAGCGGTAGATTCATGTTTTGTTTCAGCCAGTTTTGTTAAGTCATTGTGGATGAGATGCAGTTGATGAGTCATTGCATTCACGATTTCAAAAACTTTATTTACAGCTCAAAAGGATTACTATTACAGACATAATGAGTCTGAACATAAAAGCAAAACTTTGATCAAACTAGGTGGTACCACTAATAGTGGCTGCGTCACTGAGCTCACTCGATTTACAAGGTTACGCTTTGTTTAAAAGATCATCCCCACTTGATGCCCATGTGTTAGTTTGATCCACCCCCCCGTGACCTAAAAACTCAGTGGGAGGCAGGGAGTGATTGACAATCTTTGACATACCTGATTATCCTCAACCCACACCGAAGGGAATGGAGTGAGGACAAACCACACCACAAAATAGACCGGAGGAAAGAATGGTGAAAAGTAAGTCGTACAGACGGTACATGAGGGGAGACAAAATAGAGGAGAAAAGGAGACAAAACTTGGAGGAAGCTGAGAAGGTTGCAACTGGCAAGTTTGGATATGAGATGAAAGGGGGGAAGAGAAGGAGGAAAAGAGAACTGTGTAGGGGAGGGAGGGTAAATGGAGAGAGGTCCATAAGCCCCTGGATGATGAGAGAGAGGCTGACTCTCCCAGGACAGATTTGACAGGTTTCAGAAGTGGGGGAGCCTGCAGCTAGAAGTGTCTGCCTGCACCCTTAGGAGCAGTAGTGAGGGCTGGTGTGGAAATTGTGATTGGGAATATGTGCTTAAGACAAACAAAACAGAAGAAAGTGTGCCTGATGAAAGTCGTACGTGTGTGTACGTGCGCGTGTGTGCGCTTTTTCTTTTTACTTATGTCACAGCGTGAAGTACAAACTTGAAAAACTACAGGATGCAAATCCGCAAGAGTCTGACAAATACAGTAGTTTAATTGGCTTTTTGTTTAGTTGCTGCCCACGTTCTGGTGGTGCGTGATGTGAGAATTATGACATCTTACATCGTGAAAAACAACGACACAGGCTTAGCTTCAACTCGAAAAAATTAGTAGTTATCAGCTTATAGCTCCAAATCAACTTACGCAGCCGACTTGTTTGTGTTGCCTCAGAACACTTGGATCAGCCTCTGCATTGTGAACTCTTGGATTAAGCAGAAACGAACACATGTAGGCTAGACGAATAAATAAATGAAAAGGAGAAAGGGGGAAAAAAGGATAAACTTTTTTTCCCTCCCTGCACAAACAGCTTAGTATTGGTGCAGTGCAGCCTGCAGAGAGCACCACCCTGCCAAAATAAAGATGAGCTGGGGCCTGTAGTAAAGGAGACGTCTGCCATGGGCGGCCCCTGAGATCTAATCAGAGGGCTTAATATCCCCCACAGCGAGGAGACCTTGGCCCCTCAGCCCCCTCAGCCCTGACACCCCTGACGCCCAACCCGGCTCAGCGCTCTGTTCAGCTCCGCTCTGCTCTGGCTCCACGGCCAACAAACTCCACAAAGTTCTGTCTCTCTCTCTCTCTCTCTCTCTCTCTCTCTCTTCCTCCCTCCCTCCCTTATTCTCTCTCATTCTCAGCAGGGAGAGACACAATGGCCAGCCACTGATCCTGTTTGGATGTGGTTTTGGATTATTTCTTTCCCGTTTCTCTATGTCCTCATTTTAACCCTCTAGGAAGACATGCCTCTGTTCCTCCTCTAAATGGCATATCTCATATGTGCCAAATACCAATACAATGTCCCCTCATTTCAGCTTATTTCATGTTCCATGCTAATTTGATGATGAGGACAAAGAAAGCATCTAAATTTCACCGCTAATTAAATGGCTACCACTGTTTATATTGGCAAACACTGTGTTTCCCAATCATCTTTACCAATCGTAAATATAACCCAAGCCTGTAAAAATGTCAAAACTCAACTATATGAATTAGCTAAAAAGTTGTTGAGATTCCATTTACATCTTTGCCCTAAATGTCCAAAGTCCATTTAGTATTTATTGTGCTTGCAGGAGACTTGTAAGTGCCATTAGTGCATTTTAGGCTCTGGCACTTTAAATCAGCTGTCATTATCCTCTTGCATATGAATGAATGCAGAGCTATAAACTGATAAATGCATAGCTGATTAAATGTGTCTCTTACTGGAATCAGATCAGATCTGCATGTAAACAGCGAGCATCAGCTAACTTGACATCTCAGTTGTGTTTGGCCCTATTTTACAGTATTTGAAGGCCCCCCAAGTCTTGAATCCATTTTTATTTTTGCTGTATTGACTTTTTCCTCCGCTAGCCAAAGACATAATGAAGGCTTCCTGCAGCTGCTGTGACCTGCTTCTGTACAGTATATGCAGACAAAACACAGCTAAAGGAAAAAGGCTATTGTTTATCAGCGCTTTTTGTCTTTCAGAGCATGTGTTCCCCACAAAGAAAATTGTCATCGTTTTTGGAGCACAAAACGTGCGCGATCGCCGAGGCCTTAACCTTGAGCGGCAGCGTTTTGTAACAGACTGTAAAACCGGCCATCTATCTGCAATTATGTTTGTCTTCATATTGTTGTGGTCATTAGTTTCAGAAATGGACCATGGAGTTGTTGTTTGTTCATTAGCGGAGGTTTGTTCATTTCTGGTTAACATGCTGCCATGTTCCAGAGACAGCTGTCACCCAGGCATTAGCAGTCTGAAAGCATCGCCACAGTGTGTCTGCTTTGAATCCAAACTTTTATTTCCCAGGTCAGGAGTGTGACATTCAATGAAGCCGAGTGCGTCTCAAGTGTACGCAGCTCAATAATTAATAACCGCTCTCCCAGGTGAGCTCAAATTGGGACACGTTAATGTTGCAGAGTCCCGCCACGGGGCTGCAGCGACCCCAAAGCCATCTCCGACAGACACCTCACCTTTTGTGGCTTTTTTTTCCCTCCCCTCCCTCTCCTTGTGGCCCCACGGTGCATGCATTAGAAGAAAAGTTATTTTGAGCTGTAAGAAATTCAAATGAAGGCCCCACATGCTAACTTTTCCAGAGCATCCAGACCTTTGAGATTAGACAGCCATCCTTAAAGCACAAGGGTCTGGGATAACAAACGGCATGTTTGAAGTGCTCCTTGGAGAATGCAGACACATGCACACACATAGACACACACATGCAAGACACTCAAGACACACACAACTGCCTCCCCCTTAGCTTTTCACCGTGGACTATGGCTTAATTAAAGCACAAATGTATGGTATATGTTTTAAGTGCCAGCGAGTTGTGTGTTTATATGATGGCGAGTGGTGTCTAAGTCTGCATGAATAAGTAGTGCAACACCATGAATATTTATATTGTCAATATAATTAGCGATGTAGACTAATGGAGGCCATGTTTTGCACTTGAAGCCATGCCAATTTTTTGTGGTTGTTTATTTTCTGGCTTGTTGTCCCCACAGTAGTGCTAAATAAAGAGCATCATTATTCCCAAAACATTATGCATTCGCTAGTGCCATGAATATGACCACTCTAGCTTCACTGTTAACATCTAAATTGTTCATTGTTTTTTTTTTCAATTATATAGCTCATAACAATGTTTTTTTGCTGTTGTTGACAGTGCATTCATTTGTTTGTAATTAAGTAATTTTCCTTGCCATTTGACATCGTCTTTCTTCAATTTTTATTCTGGCAGATGCAATTATGATGTTGCCTTTGTTCCCTTAATGCATGCAACAAGGCTCTACTCTAATTTAGCAGAGTTAACGATAAGAAGCAAAAGAGTTGTGGCATCTTACAGTGACAATTCATATGTGCAGCACTTGAAAAATCTTTTCCTCTCTTCTCTTTTTTCCTCTCCCTGTCTATGAGCAGTATTCGTCCAGGCCAATAAGCTCCAGCAGCACATCTTCTCCGCACACGGCCAGGAGGATAAGATCTACGACTGCTCGCAGTGCCCACAGAAGTTCTTCTTCCAGACAGAGTTACAGGTGAGCCTCGGGGCCGGCGTAGAAAAAAAAAAAAAAAAAGGGCCACCAGCAAAAACTGCGACTGCTAATCACACATGACAGCTTAACAAACATTAAACATCGCTCACCCCACTCCGGCTATCCCCTCCATCCCGGCTGGGATGAGAGACTCAGAAGGAATTATTTCAGTCCGTTTCCAAAACTCATTTGTGATGTGCAGATATGATTTGATTTGCTTATTAGACCAGCAGAGCACTAAAATATCTGGAATTAGAGGATTAGTGGAATGTTCGTTTTTGAAGAGGTAATTACATACAGTGCAGAGGCAAAAACACAGTTGAGTCAATATGCCTGCATCTCCCCTCCTAATCACAGAGGAGGCCTCATGGCTAAATATGAGCTCTGTCCTCTGGGAGACTCGTATCTGCCCTTCAACAAAGTTAGTAGTTGGACTTATGAACTCGCAACGTTAGAGAGATAATCCATTTTCTAGCAATCTTTTTCTCCGGTCCTTGGAGAACCTGAAAAAATGAAACAGACCTTATTATATTATTTCACTGTGGTGGTGTTTTCAAGCAGCTCTGTTTTGTTTGGGGGATTCTCCTCCATACACATGGCACACTTCTCATATCCAGATCTTTTTCTATTACCTTTTGAAACTGAATCATTAAAATATGAGGAGTCTGTAACTACAGTGTTCAGTCCAATCACTGAAATTATTCTTAATTCGCCTTAAAGCGCAGATAGAAACCAAAAGACCACATCTATTTGAAACTTGGATTAGCAGCACCATGTATTAGCGGGTAGCCAGAGGAAGTATCCAGGGCTTGGCCGCCCATTGATCGGCAACGATTTTCATATTGAGATTCAGGTTGTAAACACAGAGGCGTGCGTCTGCCAGGAGGAAGGTGAATGTGATCATTATCTGCTGGTCATTTGAGCACTGCAACCATGAATAAAACAAGTCCTGATCCACCTCCACGCAACTTCACTATGGAGAAGGTTATTTAACAAGCCTCGCGCTCCACCAAACTGCCAACGTGGAGCCTTTTCATTCATGCCAAGGCCTCCTGTTTATCACATTTTCATCTCTCATTGGTACGAGTGTTCTCTATATAGCAGAGGTTGTTGCAGGTACCTGTAAACAATCTCAAATAACCTGGGGATGTTTTCCTACTTTTTTTGTTTGACATTTTTTGGGGAATGAAGTGATCTCCCCCTCCCAGAGGTGTTGTTTCATGCATGATTATATTGTTTTACACTCTGTGTGAAAAGACAAGAGTAGAACATGAAAGACCTATGGCACTTTGTTGTGGAACAGGGGGTTATGAAAGGAGAGCAGGAATGAGCTTTGGGGATAAGACGATCATTACGCTCAACCTGTGCCATGCTCCAAAGGCAGTCCCATGTGAGTGCCTGCTTACACTCTCTCAAACACATATGTAGCTCTTATAGATGCGGGCATGCGCACTGTTTCTTATTACATTCATACAGAAAAATACACAATGTCAGAGTTTATTTACTGTGATTGAAGCTTTCTTAAAGACAAAGTGAGAAAAACACAATCCCCAGTTTTAATCCTTTGTCCCTGTCTTAATTAATAATTTATAACTATATCCCAAACATCTGTCAAAAAATCAGTATAAGAGTATTTTTTACAACAAAGCCCCTGCTTTTTCTCTCTCTGTAAAACCACTGTTTCAAATGTTCAATGACTTATCCCGCACTCTGGAGCGTTCACCAAAGTTCATCCAATCAAATGAGACTTTGGGCAACTAGTGAGCTACACGCTTCATATAAAACCACAATTCACCGTTTGTGGGTTGTAGTAGCTAACAGGGCAATATGGAGAAAGATAGGAAGAGATGTGTGATTGGATACAAGCAAAGTCATGTTTTGCAAGTCAAAAGTAGGTCTCCTAAAAAGTCTTAGACCCACAAGTTCTGGGTCAAGTTCCAGGTGCTAAATCTTGAGTTTCACATCCTAAACAAGACATAATGCAATGTAATGCCAATTTAACAACATAATAATAATATATTAAATTAACAAAAATCATAAATTCTTTTTCAAATTTTTATTTATTCATTTAACACCAGTTTGTTGGAAGGCGTTGCTTCTTGTCTTTGATTTTTGACTAGCTCGCTTTGCATACTTTTTGTTTTTTTGTTGATCACTGCATATTTTTTGTTTTCAAACAAAGTTATCTCTGTATCATTTTTCCAACTGGCACTCAGTATCATTACGTTGATTATTCATTATTCTTTCCTGCAACTTGATTGGATGATGTCGGATTGGTTCAAACTAGGTGAATCTTGGGAATTAATTAGCAACCTGCTGGGAATGAATACCGTTAGTGTTGGTTGATTCAGCAAATGAAGGGAAATTAAATGATTTGTAGCACATTTTTTTAAGTGCATTATTCTTAATATATGGGCTTTGGGGAAAGTATTAAGTATTTGAAGTTAAAAGGCTCAAGTCCAAGTCATGAGTCACTGGCATTAAAGTCCAAGTCAAGTTGCAAGTGTTTTGCAAGTCGAAAGTCAGCAAATTTGTGACTCAAGTCTGACTCAAGTCAAAGTCATATGACCCAAGTCCACACCCCTCGATATCAGTGGGCAAAACTTTTGCTTTCATTTTTCAAACAATGTGATGGCCTAATTTATTCATCTCTCCCTCGTCCCTCTCCTGATCTAATGGCAAGGGAGGTGTGTGTGCAATGCCAATCGTCTACTTCACTGTGGCTCTGTATCGCACCAAACACTAAGCTCGCCAACTCTAAGCAGTCCAAATGCAAAAGATTTGATTTAAATCCCTCTTGTAACAGTACACCACTCAAATATTCAGTTTCAGTGGGATATTCTTCACAGTAACATATCATCATACAATGGTTTGTATGCTATCTTAAGAAAATGCACATTCAACAGTTTTTGCGATATCTAACAAATTAGCAGCAGACGAATTACAGTACGTACCTAATGTGAAGTCACTCTGGTTAGGTTTAGGAAAAGAACCATGGTGACTATGTACCTTAAAATAACTCAAAGTTCACTTTGTGTCACACGGTTCTAAACACCAGTCTTTCCTCTTTACTGGCGACAGAGCGCTGGTCACGTGATCGCATGATTACGTGGGTTATACACAAATTGCACCACAAGTAAACAAGTCGCCATTACTGCAGTGGTATCTCCCTCCCTCCTGTTGGTGTTTGAATGCGTCTGTAGTGAGAAGTGTAAACTTTTCTACTTTTACCTTTACTTTCTGTGTAACATTACTTTTAGAAAACGATGTCTAGGAGTTCGGGAAGAACCAGTGCAGTTCTTGGCTGCCCCAGTAAAGCAAACTTTAACTTTCACAAAAAAAAACTGAATGCGAAAAACACACGCCTTTATTTCATGAAGAGTGCCGCTGTATGAGACCATAGAGTCTGCACAGATTCCCTGGGTGTGCAGAGGACCAAGATGTTCATTATGTTCATTATGATAGTTAATAATGAACTGTGAGTATCTGACTGTATCTGACTGATTTTTTAAGAGTGATGTAGTCATCATCTGGTAGAGTGTGAAATATTTGGCCAACCAATCCGGAGCTCAGGTAATTTTGACCCACAGAGACCTGTAATTGGCGTGTTGGTGCTGACATGTCAGGTGATTGATGAAATAATCTTGAATACCTACAAAACAACATGAATTCCTATTTTTAAGTTTTTACCAATGTAACTGGTCTGTAATGGTAAATGCAACTTTTTACTGATTGTGCTAGCTAACATTAGCCAGAAAAGTAACTTTCATAATGTTACGTTACAGCACTTCATCACTTGATTATGTGTAATATGTAAATCTGAATGACGTAAAGATCGCCATCCATATAAAGTCAGTGACTGGGGACCACTGCCTAATGTTGTCAGTCCAACTCCCCTCGCTGCTGTCACCGTAATGTTATTGTTTGATACTGTATCTACAGCTGTCACTGTCAGCAGGCAGCAGTCAATTGCACCACAGTAATGGCGACGCCGCTCGATGGCAGAATACACAAATTGGTCGCCGGATTCATCTATACACAAATTGTGGTGCATTACTTTTTTTTAGGTATATCTATGAACAGAGCATGAGAACAGCCTGACAGTACAGAAGCTAAAGACACTCTAACTTCTGCTCCACTGGGACTTCAGTTTTTTTTTTCTTCGTCTCAAGATGCAGCTCCTGAACTCAGTAATGGTGGATCTTAGATTTACCTTCTTTACTGTCTATAGTTACAGTAAAGCCTCCAACAAACAGTGCAGGCTGGAGTCTTGTTTTTAGTTGTTGTTTGTTTGCGGTTGCCATTTCCCATGCATCACACTTCAAAATGTCTCACTGACACGGGGCAGTCGTTTGTCAGTCTGTCTGAAGTGGAGCTGTCTTCCAGCAGCGAGAGAAGTGGAAGCTCTCTCTCTTTGCCGGGTCTCGAGTTTGGAGTTTCTCCCTATTTCTCCCTGACACTCTGGCCCACTCACAGGCTGCCTGGGCTCCTCATCTCTCGCAGTAGTCGGAGGGGTCAAAGGGCCAGTGCAAGCTGGGAGAAGGAGCGGCGAGAGGGAGAGCTGCCACGGCAGGTAAAGGGAAGCAGGAACGATATTTTATTAATTTGCTGCTGAGATCCTGAAACAGACCAAAGGCTGTGACAGGTATCCAGTGCACCGCTCCACATCCTCCCCCACCGCCTCCCCCCATGAACTCTACCCTGCGAGGGGCTAGCCAATTTTCGCCAGCCTGTCGAGATGGATGATGGGAGAGCATCCGTCTAATCAGCCCTCCTAGGACCCCCCGCCCAGCCGCCCCCCTCAGACTGGCCAGATTGACTGACTCCTGGGCCTGTGTGCCCCAGAATCCAGATTCCAAAGGAGAATAATCTCTCTTGCTCTCCCTCTCTCTCCCTCTTTCCTCTTTCTTTCAGACAAAAAAAAAACAAGCACTGAGATGCATAGACCACCATTCCCCTCAAAATTCTCCAGAGGACTCCCCTCCACTATCACACATGCTCACACAGCCTCCACCCTGCGCGTCTCTCTCCCTTACCCCATTAAAATATGGAGCAAAGTCTAGATATTTCATGAGGTGCTGATGGGGAGGGCAAGCGGGCTGGCTGTGCAGCGCTCTCTCTGACCCTCAACTACTGCCCACCCCTCGAGCAACTAGCAGACATGGCTTCACATCCTCTCTCCCAAATAAGACCCACTGTCCTGTCATTTTAAAAGCAGCTGCCCCCTCATGAAAAAAAGTCCCTGGGTTCTAGCAAAGGCCACATTGCAATGTGAAACTTGATAATAAACTTCCTTTTCCCTTCAGATACAGTAGCTTTTCACAAAGCGAACAGAGCTGAGCCACTGACAATGCTGCTAGGCTGGATTAATTAGCCAGATTCATTAACTGATGGATGCGCAGTATTAGCCACAGCTTAAATCTGACATTTCTCTGAGTGCAGTTCATTTGCGAAGAAACACACAAGTTCAGCTCCTCCAGCGATCCAGCGTACTGGAGGGCTGCAATCAGAGACTCCTCTCCCAATGATCCCAATTCCTCCTAAGACAATAAGATTGAAGTTACACAACAGCGAAGATGACATTTTCTGCACGAGATTCCCTCGGTCCTTTTAAGCTGGGCTGTCTTTTTCTTTCTCTCTCTCTCTCTCTCTCTCCTTCCATCCTCCAATTTCATTATCATTCCTTCGAAGTGACACGAGATTGTAAGACGTGTGTTAAGTCGTGCCGCAATCGGCGGAGGAGTGGAAGGACTGGGTTACTGTATGTCTTCTCCCTCTCCTCAGACGCCCGCAGGACACGTACCTTAATTGGAGTGTCTTTTAAAAGGATTCCTTCAAAGACAATCCAAAGCTCCCTGGCCTTAATGAGTGCTGAAAGTGACAAGAGCACATCTGCATCATGTTCTACTTCCCCGCACAAATGAGATTCTCCTCTCCCCGTGTGATAGCCATTATTGCCAAGCTGTGACCAATTCCACTGTTTTAATTAAGCATATTTATAGGCTTCACGGTCACCAGGTGTAAACACCAATGCACGTCATAACGACCGTCCGAGAGAAAATAGGGAGAAAAAATGAGAGATGGACGGTTGGAATAAAAGGAGGGGGAGAGAAAGAAAGGAAACAAGTGAAAGATAAGGGTTAAATGTGAAAGTGTTTATCCAGTGTGCTGTGTTTTTATGTTATTATAACACATAAAAGTTGATTCTATGAATGATGGCTCTTCAAAACAACATTTTAGGCCTTTCTCCCCCCCCCCCTTTTTTGGCACTCGTCAGCATGAAGCACAGAGACTTAATTCCCAAGAAGTTTTTCTTTCTTTCTTGTTTTAATATGAATTTTAAAATATGCCCCCAAAAACGCCCCAACTGCCCCGCGTCCCAAAAGTGTCGCACAAAAGCAAAGCTTCATGTGTTTGTCCCTCAGCGGCTCTCAAACACCCCATTTTCTCTGAATATCTTGATCTGCCAAGTATGACAGCTCTTCACGCATTTGAAAGTTGTATATATATTTTTTTTCCTTTCATATGACAACTTGTTTTCTTCTTCATCACCCCAGGTGCTCAGAATTCTGTCACCATTTCAAAAAAGTTGCACTACAAAATAAAACAACAATGAATTAGAAGAAGAAAAAAAACATCTGCTTGTGAGGCACCATCATTAATATTTAAGCTTATTTATAATTATGTTCAACACTGTACACACACTGTAAATGGGGACATAAACACCCTTAGATGAGTAGTGATGTATCACAATAGTGGTGTTCTAGTTTTGTAGGTGGATCAGAATTAGACAGCATGACAGACCTAATGATCCTGGGAGGATATTCTCTTTCTCAGTGCGCGTGTGTGTGTATACATCTGTGTGCGTGCTGTATGTATTTGTCTTTGAGTCTGTCTCTCCCAGGGTCTGATATGTGCATGCAAACACATTGTCTGGAGGGAGACATGACAAAAACTCCCAGAAGCCTTTGAGCTGTTCTTTTTTTTCTTTTTCCTGTGTTGCACCACTGGGGAAAGTTAAATCCAAACAAAGAGGAGACGCTCGGTGTACTGTGCTCCAATCCATCACCGGATCTCTCCCTCAAACATGTCTCTTTTACTTTTTCTTAGTTGACTTGTTCAGCAACTTTGATAAATGGCATTTTAAGCGCTTTCGCAGGAAAATTCACTACAGGCTTAATTTACTGCCTGTAGTGATTTGATTTTTCAAGTGTCTATTATGCTGTTGATGTTAACAAAATGCAGCAGAGGCCAAAATAAACAGCATTAGAACAATTATTCCCTCTCGAATTTCACGTTCACACACCGAAGTAATTTAACTCTTCAGCTTTAGAAAGGGATGTTGAACGACAGCGGTCAATTAAAAGCTAATTTTCTGATTCGCTGCCCCATTTCGGTGGGAAAACATGAGAGTGCAGATCGACTCTTCCAATAGAAGAATGCAGGAGAAAATTTAGTCCTCAAAAATCTCCGCATTTGTGAAGTGGCATATCTAGCAGCACAGGAGAGGGAGAGGGAAGGGGGGGGGGTGGGCGCGCTAGACGCTGTGTAGCATCCCTAGTCAAAGTCTGTCCCTGACTGAAGTGGTTAAATGTGAGAGTAATTGTGTTTTGTTTCTGGGACTGACATGTGGAACCCCATGGACCCCATCTCCCTCCCAGTGACAGGCAGAGATCCTCCCCCCTCGCTCTGTCTAATTAGAGGATGTAGCCCAGGGCTCATGTCCCAGGAAGACCCATCCCCCTCCCAAGATGGCTCCCCTAAGAAAGCCCTTAATTGGGTTCTTTAGTCATAGTCTTCATTTTGGCTGGAAAGGCATCTGTGTGTTGCTATCACCTCAGAATACAGTTTGTATCGCTCTCTTGTGTTTTTTTTCTCTACCTCTCTCCTTTTTTCCCTCCCTCCCTCTCGCTGGCCCTCTCTCTATTGCTTTCCCTCTCCCCGTCTCCCACTCTCTCCTCACTTAATGAGGCCCCATAATAACACAGCAGTTGTGCAGTTGTTTTGCTACCTCAGTCAAACAGCGGGATCACTGCATAGTGTGTTTCTAGTACCATTCACTTGTCTACTTAGACAGGGTAATGAGTATCATTTGGAGCTACAAAGCACCGGCCCACAAAAAGGGTGGTCCGTCATCTCCGGTTACACCTCAGAAGCATTTGGTTGGGGTAGTTAGACATCTAATCAAAGGAGCATTATGGATTTATTATTTATTTTTTACAACAAAATGACACACATGGAAGAAATCCATTGCTGTTGTCAACCAAGCCGAGTGCTGTTACTGTATGACCACGACTCCCCGGGCACCTCACTTCAAACAAGACAGTCTGTTACCAAGGAGACCAGGCCGGTTGTGGCACAACAGTGTTTGGGGTCAACCCTCCCCACGGCCTGATAAGTGATGACTGTGGAGAATGCCAACTGCTGTATTATTTATTTATTTGATTGTGTTCTTCATTGGCTAAACTAGCCAGCAGTAAGCCTGGCCCGGGGTCAGAGCAGGAAAGGATTACTCCCTCAGTGGACTGGTCAACAGTAGGGAATGCACAAAGGGAGGACTGAGTCAATACTGGACCGAGTTCAACACACCATTAAAGATCAAGGCAGAATGCAGCACTCCGGTCTTTCTCCACAGCGGTTTGGAGCGATAAGAAAACACTTCATATGGTGGCACAATTTTCACAAAATTCAGGATGCAACGAGGTCATAACTTTCCATTGGTTGCCTTTCAATCATCACACAAATATAAATTAGCTTAGATATCGTTGCTTAAAGTCGCCCTGCGGTTTCAAAGAAAAGACCACAGGTTCTTTGTTTTAGTATCATTTGATGACATTCTCCTCTGCGTTAATTAAATTCCTGAGTGATGACTACGGGTACGCACAGGTCTCAGTGGTTTTGCGTGCACTCCCCCGTGCTCCAGATGCAGCTATGCAGACTTGCCGTATGTCAGCCATGCAGGGTGAGAGAGGAACTCGGCGCAGACTGATAAGACTTTTAATCAGAGCTTAGAGGGGGATGTTTACAGTTTTGACTGTTTCTACAAATTTTTTTGATTATAGATAAACTAAATAAGACACTTTAACCGCAGGGGTTAAACTGAAGGTGCTTCTGATTAAATAGTTTCTTTAATGAGCCATTTTTAGTGTAACTTACACTAACTAGACTCAGAATAGCAAATCTATGCTTTTATGTTGAACTCACAGGAGTAGATTTCAGATGGGACATGGGGAACACGCTCCCCTGAATATTTAGGACGTGCATTTTTCTTTTTTTTTCACAAATTGTTGCAGAAAATTCACCAGAATGTAGGAAATTAAGTGTTTAATGATCAAAACGTTCTGGTTGGAGGACCCCCAAACCTCCATATCATGTCTCCCCGACAATGCACACAAATCTCCAGCAGATTTAGTACAGCTATTTTGATAGTCCTTTAGGCTATCTTTTCATGCAAAAATATTTCATAGCTTTTCAAATCTGAGGACTTGCCACTTTAACTCAGTTTTTTAATGTATTAAATTCATTTTTAGTACTTAACTACTGTATGTTTTAGTGATAGTACTTTTACTGTGGTAACATTTTGGCTGCAGGACTGTACTGGCCCTAAGTTCAACACAACACAAATAAATGTCTTAATTCTTTAAATAATGATTAACTAATGCAAATTCTAATTTTAAAAATACTTTCTTATACTTTTTTCTGTCAGAAATATGCAATTACAATATTCTCAGAGAATATTGGTAATCCAGTCTTTAGATAAAGTTCTTCTTGCCTTTTTGTTGTCTTTTTATACCTTTTGTACCCTTAATGTGTTATGAAAAGTGATTTTAGATCTATTACATTTTGGCCTTTTTTTTTGATTGTTTTTCATTACTTTACATCAGACTACTATAGATACTGCAAAACATTATACTTGTTGATTTTTCAACTGCAATAATCAACAGTTTTGTAAAGAAATGCATTTATTTACGCGTTTAAGTGTTTGTTTATGCACTCATTTCAATTTTGGAAAGATTTCTATGTAGTAAAAAGTTAATATAAATATATATATAATATAATTGGCAGAAAAATGTTAGAGCTATCTAAAGATATAGCACTCAGAATTTAAGGGCTACATAATGCGACAGATTCAGTTAAATTCAGCGGTCAGCTCTGCATTTGTACAAATTGCCCGGTTCTTTGTTTGCTTGAGAAGCCTTGAAAAGGCCATGGCTTAAAAAGTCATTACTGCTCACTCAGCTCTCTAACCACTCGATAAAGAACGGGTTTAATGTTACATGCTGGATAACGGCAGGTACAAGCACAGACGCAACGTACTTAACATGTGCTCCGCAGGTATTAACATTATGCTAATCAAAACATTGTTAGCGTTGCGATTAAGCTTTACATCTTCTCTCTGTGATGTTGGACAATGTTCAGATTGTCTTTAATGCAGCCGGATCAGATGAAAGAGAGAGTGTGTCTGCTGGACTTCCTTTGCAGAGCTGATGTAAGAGATGCACCTCTGTTGCCTCACTGGAGACCGGGTGCTATCGATGGAGACCAGAGCAATGGGGAACGACATAAAGAATGATTAGTTAATAAATCAACTCCCCAGCCTACTTGCTCTTTCTCGCTCTCTGCTCTTCCCCGATCGTTCCTGATTTTTTTTCTCACCCTCTCCCTCTCTGCAGCAGTGTTAAATTCCTAAGACATGTTGCACCTGTTTGCATGGGTACACAAGACCCCCGCCGGATGTTCCCCCTCCTCTTCTTCTACCCCTGAGGGCGTTGCAGCAGGGTGATGTAATCAGATGAAAGTGGTGGTTTTAACGGTGGCACAGAGCCGGTGAGAGAATAGTCGAAGAGGAAGAGGCTCGCTCCGAGCCAATGCAGCCAGTCTTCATAAGGGAGAAGCGGGTGCGCATTATTGATCAGAGCAAAATTTAATTTAGTGGAGAATTGACTGCTATGGTTTACCTGAACACTGCTGGTAACTGGGCCCTGCAGCAGGCCTGTGTGGCCAGCAGGTGGTTGAAAGGATCGAGGAGGAGATTAAGGGTTGGATAGAAGGGAAGGAAATGGATGATAAGAGGAATGGCAGAGTTTCAGGGGGAATAGGATGGCATTGAAGGAGGGAGTTAGGATGAGAGCTAAAAGGCTTAATGGAGGGCATCTAATCCTAAATTGCAGCGATTCTGGTGTGACACCATTAGTGACATCCTCCTTGCTGGGGCAGTGGACATTTTGGTCATTTTCTTGCACAAGATGTGAATTTCACATCTAATTTGACTTTTGCGGTTTGCTACTGTAAGTATTTAACTTACACAGCGCCGGTGCAGAGGTACTTGAAGAACCTGACAAGGATGAAGATTGGAAAGTGAATTTTTCCCCCCGTCCCTCCTCCCTCGTTTCCCCCTTCCATACTCATACACAGAACAGTTTATAGCTACTCTGCGGAGTTCAGTATCCACAGAGATAAAGGTATCAGTTTCATTTTCTTTTAACGTTTTTTTCCCCCTCTTTTCCTCTATTTCCCTTTAGTCTGCATGGCTGCCACAGCCACTGAAGTCGTTTAACACCGTCCTTGAGAAAGCCCTCAGTGAGAAAACTCCTGGCATGTTTAAGGAAAAGGTAGAATGCAGTGTGTGTCAGACAGAGCTGGGACATGCAGAGGGGGGAGCCATTCCCCAGAGGGGTTATTTTCCCCTCTAATAGCTGTTACGAGCCCTACATTATATCCAAGGAGCTACGTTCCTTTGGGGTCCACACACACACACACACACACACACACCTAGACACACTGACACACTCACACAAAGGCGTGCACACTCAGTTGAGCACAATTTTTCTCTCTCTGTTTCTCTCTCTTCCACACACAGACACACATAAACCGGGCACACACACACTCAGTCCTAGCCGCTTTGCTCTCCTCGTGTCAATATCCTGCCATTTGAAGTCACGTACTGCAGGGGCTTCTGGGAGTCGCCGAGGAGCCAGGCTGACGGGTAATGGGCCGCATTCATTAATAAGGTTGCCGTGCTCCTGTCCCTCCTCAGCAACGCCAAGGATGTCTTCACCGGGGGGTAGGGGGTTGGTGGAGTGTGAGGAGGGGGAGGAGGTGAGGTGGGGCGAGAGAAAGAGAGAGAGAGCGTCCCGTGGGGAGTCTCCTCCCAGACTCACTTAAAGGAGCTTTATTTCAGCAAGAGAGGAGAGAGGGAAGCAGAGGAGCTGTCCGGGGCCGCCTCTTTAAAAAAGGGAGAGCAGGGGCCCAGGCGAGCCACGCTAACCCTTACAGGGGTCACACTCCTGCTCCCCGTCAAACAGCTTATTACCCCACCTGTCGGGAAGTAATCGCCCTAGCTGAAAGGAAAGCTGTCGAGGTGTTTAAATGCTTTATATGGAGGCAGCTGAAAGGGTAAAGAGGGAAGGAATGAATGCAAGGGGGGCTAATAGTCGTCTCCCGGCGCTGCCCGAGGGATTCTGCACCATCAGGACTGAAGGTGACTGCTTTGGTAAACCTTCTCACTGAGGTTGCAGTAATCATTTTCCTCTTTATTGTTTCACTTTAAGCCGTTGAAAATGTCATTTCACATCTAATTCAGGGACAAAATGTATGTGTGCACCGAGGCGTGTGCGTGCATGCATGCGCGCTGACGGCTCTGTGACAGGTGTGTCTAGTCCATGCCAGTTTCGAGAGTCCAAGGCCGTGTTTTAAACAGAGCGCAGCAAGTGGGGCATGTAGTTTGCATTAAAGGGATTAGCAGTCACTTCAAAAGATGACCTGGATTCAGCCCACCAGGGACACCAGTTACACACCCCCTGGTCCACACTCCCTTTAAAGAACCTGGCACAGCTGCCCCACTACAACCACTCTCGACGATCTGTGTGTGCGCCTGCATAAATTTGGGAGATACAGGCAAAAAACAGAGCGATATTGTCAGCTCGTTATCCTGTCACAGCAAATTGTGCACATATTCTCAGCAGTGCGGAGGATCAAGTCATCACCTGCACGTTAGGTATTCCTCAACTTCTTTTTTCTGTACATTCAATACATGTAGGCGCTGGATAAACAAGACCCCAAGGATGATATTCCATCAGGTGTGTCAGTGCCTTGTTATGGATTTGTTTCCATGGACACAGCCTTTGATCGGGAGGCAGGATTTCTGAGGAATGGGATGTTATCTGTCAGTGGTCTTGTGCCTTTGTGTTGGACCACGACTTAACTGCACTTAATCCCAAAGCCAACGGCAATTGATCCACACACAGATTGACTCCTGTGCAAGCTAATTGGATCTGGATGAAATGTCAGGATAATCAAAAGTCCAAACTTGTCAGTCATAATATTTAAAACACATTACATGGCGTAGAACATTGGCGTCCTTGGTATGGGAGATTAAACATCTTGTCCGTTTAATGAAAGCGAAAAGAAAATGAAAGACATTTGTTGTATGTGATCATAATGTTCCCCCTGTTTCCTTTTGTGTCCTTGCAGAACCACGCGTTGACTCAGCACAGCAGCTAACGTGGCAAAGATCAGCGCCGTGGCCGAGAACAAGGATCACATGACGCGGAGGATAATGTGCTGACCGCCAATTACCGCCAGTGCAGTTTCCCACTGACTGTCTCGCACTGAACTTTTCGATTCAGTTTCACCACAAGGAACCACGCCGCAACAAGAAAAAAAGCAAAGCAAAGAAAATAAAAGAAAGAGGGGGAAAGAACATAAGAGAAAACCCTCTCAGTTCTTTACTAACCATTATTTCAAAAATAGAGAAAACTTGTTTGTACATAGAATTCTTCATGTGTTGCTTAACTACAGCTATATTGCAATCTTATACAGTATTTGCCAATGTACAGTTCAAAAAATGTTTGTCCAAAAAAAAAGAGAAGGGGTAAAAAAATATCAATGACATTGTCAATCAGACCAGACGGGACTCAACCAGTTGTGTAAAGGAGAAACAGGGTGCCACTGAGAGCGTAGGAAGCTGTAAGAATCAGCAAGTGTTGTCAGGAGGACTCTTTTCATCAGCGCCACTCCTACTGCGCAGTTTGTCACTCTGTATCCTAACATGGTCAATCATTACGGGGGTAGAAAAGCTTGATTCACCAGCATAGGCTGAGATCTTGTCTGTGTGTCCGTCGTGACATGGCTGCCAGAGGACCAGCTGAGAACGGCGGTGCGACTAATCTGCACTGCCTGCGCTGGAGTTCAGCGGAGAGACAACAAAAAACAAAGAAAAAAAAGAAAAAACAACACTGAAAAACAGGACAGGATGCTGATATATGCAAACGCAGTGACACAGATTTGGAAAAGGCTAGTTCCTCTGGTTGGCTCGTGAACAGAGGCGTGAAGCTCCCATGTGGCTCTCAGAGCATGGGGAAATCTCCAGCCCACTGACTCAACCTGTACATTTCTGTTGTCAATGTTTACTGCTCGTTGAAGCCTGGAGATTACTGGAATTTTTTTTTCTTCATGTTTTGTTATCTATACATATTATTCCGGGGGAGTAAATCCATTTGTATTTGGGGTCATGAAGACTGAACATAATTTCAGTCCGTAGTTTAAAACTCGTCCCTGGCTCTCCTGGAGAGTGCCCGAGTACTCCCTCTTGTTTCTTTGCAGTGTCCCATCGCACTCTGCTCAAGCTGGAAGCCACTGTGGCGTCATACAACAACTTTAAAAACCATTCTGTTCTGTAAATGTTTTGCATTCATGGAACCTGAGATGCACTTTTGTATAAAACTTTAATGTTTTGACATTTTGATTGAGAATTGTTCGTACACAGTTTACAGGAAATCACCATCTCCTGCAGCAAAAGGACAGTTATCTCCGATGTTATTAAAATGTATTGTACAAATATGGAGTTCTGTATTTGGCAGAGCTCGTTTTTTTGTGTTGCACATGTGATGGAAATATTAAAAACTGTATGAGGAAAATTGATTTATTGTCCCTTCATTATAAAATACTGCAATTAACCCATTAGACAAGAGCTATGACGGCATTAACACGATCACCATCAAAAGCTTACACTGCCTTTTTTCATCGTATCAAATTGCATCCTATTTTTCCTCGCTCCCTCGTGGCTCGCGCTAACAAACATCCGAGCATCTTAAGGGAGGTCTGTGTTATTAATGACTCCATTACCCATCACCCTGTGCGGTCCCATTCTACACACCCTTGTGCTAGGTCTATTTAGGGAGCCTCCAGCGCTCCGGGAGACCGAGGAAAAGATTCTTCTGCCTTTGCCGGATGGGACAAAACCCATGCAACAACATCTGTCTGTCCCGGAGAATGATTCATCAATGGTGACACGCGAGCGGCATAACATTTGTTGAAGCTTTCAGTTTTGTTTTGAAAAGGCTTGCTGCAGCAGCTCATTGTAACTGGGTTATACTGTGAGAAACAAATGACTGTGAACTCAAGCTTTAAATACACAGCAGATACTGTATTTTTTTAGATACTGTATGTATAAAATAAAGCATAATACCATGTAGCACTAATACTCAACTTACCACTCACTCCCCAAATCTGGGCCCCCCAAAACATCTTCTAATTTACAATAAAAAATAAAGTGATTCACACTGGGTATTGTTTATGTTCTTTTAGTATACATAAGGTGCCAGAATGCATAAAACTGCATCCAAATAGAGCTTGCTTATCAAAAATAGCACCAGTGGAGGATCCTCTGCACCCACAACAGAGGTCCTAGCTAAGCCCCAAATATCCTAAAATCATAGAAATGTCCAAAAGTCCTAGAAATGTGCGACAAGTCTAGAAATGTTCCAAAATCCAAGTAACACCCTAAAGTCCAAGAATTATCCTAAAATCCTCGAAACCGCTGTGGCTGACCCCTGGACTCCTGTCATTTTGCAAGCAAAGCAGGTTGAGTACTCCTCCCTATAGTGCATGCATATTCAAACATAAATAAGAGAAGCACAAAAATACTGTTTTGATCTATTATGTGCAGTATATAAAAAAGAAACGTGACCCCCCCCAGGTGATAATATTAAAGCCCATTTGTCACACACAGTATTTTACAACACATCTGTGTAATCTGAAGCTTATCTTATTCAATTTTCTTATTTCACGCGTAACATCAGATGTGCATGTTGTCCGTTATGTATTATCTTTTATTACATTACCATAATGAGGATCGTATGAGGAATGGACAAGACCTCTTGCTGTGACAGACTTCCACAATGGCGAAGCAAACCCCTCGGCCAAAGCAGAGATGGTACGGCCCAACATTAACTGTCATACTGAATGCAAGCTGGGCATCCATTAAACAACTTTGCTAGCATCTCCCCGTGCCAGGCACTTTTAATAAGCTTCAAGGGCATTTGAACGGGTCCAGAACTTTGCTTTGCCAGAGATGGACTGGCCCACATCATCCATTACATTAAATTGGGTGGCGGCCTCCAGCTCATATTTATGATTTAATTAAATTCACTTGTGAGGCGTATCAGAACCACTGCGGCCTCCCTTTTTAACGCCAGCCTAAGCAGCAAAACACACACGTGCGGCTACACACACACACACGCACGCACACGAGCGATGTGTTTCTGACACTCGCCCAAGTGTGAGACTTTGTGGGCGCTTTGGCAGGGGCGTTCTCAGGGGTTCATTTAAAGCAATATAATTACACGGCCCCCAAGTATTCTTCCATCAGAAAGCAGCAGAATGGATGGCTTGTTCAGAGATAACTTAGCCTGGCTGATCCTCTGCGGTGTCGTCGCCTGAACATAACCTCAATGCATGTGGCACTCAATGCTGCTCCGAGCCTGGCCAGTCCTTGGTGAAACCGGGCAGTCGGGCCAGATGTTTGGGAGTAGCTGAAATGCCATTGTTCTTGTCCAGGATGTGTGTGAAATGGCATTTTGGGTTTTTTTTTTCTTTTCATTTGACAGCCTAATACCCGTAGTCCCCCTAGAGAAAAAGTGGCAGCCTGTGTTAAGACTTTATTAAAGAATTATGAGATTCTACTGAACCTGTGCAAGAGCTATGTTGCTCTCCACAAGGCTGAAAATGTGCCACTTTATCCAGTATGAACAAATGTACGTATGCATTCAGTGTTTGTCCCTTGTGTCCCGGTGTCCTTGCTATCACTCTTCTTTGGTGCAAAATTTAGTTTGGTGAAAACTCCACATTGTTAGGCTGCGCATTCCTCCCACTGAAGGAGACCTCAGAGACCTCTTATGGCATTCAATATGTGCGCCCAAGCGTGAGATCCAGATCCATTTGGCCGGGAGATCCGCTGGGAGTGTCTGGGGTAACCCAATCTCTCACACCGGCACTCCACATCCAGAGAGCCATCTTTTCTCTTCAGAACTGTGTCAGCAAAATGGACGCCTCAACCTCAGTATGAAGCCATGCCACACTGTTCATGGATTAAGCACTAAAGTGCCTTTGCTATTGTCTTTTGTTTATATGCTGTGTTTAAATTGCGTTTCTGCGTCTTTAAAAGTCCAGTGAGTAGGATTCACGGGGATATTGGCAGATTTGGAATATACTATAATAAGTATGTTTTCTTTAGTGTATAATCACCTGAAAATAAGAATTGTTGTGTTTTCGTTAACTTAGAACAAGCCTTTTTAAATCTTCATAGGGAATGGGTCCTTGTACATGGAGATCCTCATGTTGCACCCCCACGATTTTACGGTATCTGAGAACAGACACCAAATATTGCTTCTAGATATGGTCATTTGTGTATTTGCGCAAGCCGCTATTGTTAGCAGCCCCTTTACGACAAGCATTGCGGGAAAAACATATGTTTTTCAGCGTGAAATTGCTTTATTCAGTGTTTTTAACCAGTATAAATCACTGGGTCCGTTTGTTTTTGAGAGGAGGAGACCTCTACAGAAAATTCAGCTCCCGATAACAACCTCCTGAACTTCTGGATCAGAATTAAGGTGAGCACATACTAGCAAGTGTTGGAGTGTAAGTTTGATTATCTCTCCAAAAAGTTTTATTTCTGTTGATGCAGCCCTCCTTTTCATTGTACCACTTGTTTGTGTTGTCCCCCCTGACACCGGTCCCAACACAGACTCTAGCTTACTGCCAGAATGAACTCACTTCTATCTTTTAATTATTTTTGGCAAGATGATTTATTACTGTTATCTATTTATCTATCTATTTATTATTATTATTATTATTATTATTATTATTATTATTATTATTATTTATTTATTTATTTATTTATTTATTTATTTATTTATTTATTTATTTATTTATTATTATTTTAGTTTTTATTATTATCATTAATTATTTGTGACATATATTTCAAGTAACTTCTTGTTTTTTTTCTTTTTCATGAGAGCATTTTATGTCCCCCATTTCGGAGTATCAGAGAGCCCCATTCAACTTCTCTGACTGGCTTGATTGTTTTAACCTGTGAGTGGACTGACTCCTAATCAAGCAGATCACAATCACCTGTGAGATGAATGTGCTTGTGCCTATATATTGCTTGCTCTGCATTGCGACGGTGGTTTGATACCGCCAGATGAACGTCTCTGTTAGACTGAAGAGTTGCACTACTAAAATTACTCAGAGCTTTAATACAGGTGCAGATCCTGTCTGATTCCTGCCAAAGCTACTGCGTATCTAGTCCTCCTCAGAGTAGCTTTACTTCAGACATTTCTTGTGCAAAAGTATGGATGGCAAAAACACTTCTTAGGTGATAATTATAAAAAAGCGCCTGGAGCTGTGAATATCACCTTCAGAGAATATCCACCTTCATCCTACACTTGAAGGTACAAAACTATGAAATGTGAATAAATGTATTTAAAAATAAAACATTTATTCAGGGTTGATTTATGTAGGGGAAGATGCATCTTTCATCCCTCTATACATTTTCTAAACCGATTATCCTGTTCAGGGTCACAGGGGACTTAAGCCTCTCCCAGCACGCACTAGGCAGGAAGCAGGGAGCACCCTGGACCAGTCGTCAGTCTATCACCGAGCTAACACACACACAAACAAACACACTCTTCCCTCCTCTGTAGCCCCTCATAATGATCCCCCCTGTCTCCTGAACTGGGAGAGCTGAAGGTGAGTATCCCCCTCCAGTCATCTCCCTCTGTCTCACCAAGACAAACACTTGAAATAGACAAGGCAGGAGATTTTTTTTCCTTTTTTTTGTGAGGATGGGGCGGGGGGAGCATTTTCAAAAATGTATTAAACACCAAGCAATAAAATATAGACCAGGTGGGGTCAAATTCACTTCAGCTCTCCTGGCTCCGCAGCCAGTGTGGCCAGTGTGATGATACTGAGGACAAGGGAAGAGTCTAACAAGAGAAGAGAAAAGGGAAAGAAAGTATCAATAATGCAGCGTACACCATATACAGCTGACAGTAAAAATGGAAAACACACTGCCTGAGAGAGAGAGGAGGGCACGCCGAATTCTGGGCTGAGTCGCCTGCATCTACGTGGCACAACATGAATCTAATGGTTAACCCCTTGAAACCTGAGCAAATTGGCTTAATCTGTTTTAGAAACATGGAAAGAAAGCGATGAGCAAATTTACAAGAAATTACTCCAAATACAAAAAAAGGGGAAAATAAAACAAAAATAAATAAAACAAAAAAAACCAAAAAAAAACAAGGAAATAGCCATCTTAAAAATCATATCATCCTGTAAAATAATTTTAAATATATAATTAGGATAATATTTAATATATGGTTCTCTGGACATTTTTCCCTAGCCTTTTAAAAATATTTTTTTTTAAAAAACAAGGAATGGCTTGAAGAAAAGTGCTTAAAATGTAAACATAATTAACTTGAACTTTAAATACGTTTTTCTTTTAATTAAATAATTATTTTCTAAAATTTTCTTTCTCTCCCTCTGACTCTTTCTTTTTCCTGACTTTTTGAATAATGGAGCTTTTAATGGCAACAGTGTTGTAGATGGCAGTGATCTGTGAAGCCATTAAATACATCGCGACATGTGGATGGAAAATTGTTTTGACACCATTAAAGATTTGTTCCATTACGCCATTTAAAAAAAAGATAGTGTCAACCTAGTTTCCTCAGAAAAAAGTCAATGGGATTTTTCCATTGGAATTCTGATCATTGCAGAAAATAAGCATTTATGATACAGAGCAGACAAGTTTTGTTCGGCAAGATAATCTCCACAAACACTACTTTTATGATCTTTTAAGCTAAAATGCTATTGCCAGGAGTTAAAAGCTGTTATGAGGTTAAAAACAGACAACAACAGAGTTCTGCATGATAATGCTCTGTAGTGTCACTGAGCAACATGTTATAAATCGTGTTTTAAAGCTAAAGCTTCAAACATTTTGAGTATTTACTGACTGATTTTATGTTGTAGAAAAAAAACTTGAATGTTTCTCATGCTTGTGCTAACCACAAACCTTATTTCAAGCATTTAAAAAAAAACACAGTTCAGTGCTTTATATATCTTTAGCCATGTTTTAAAATGAGTAAAACGTCTCATATACAGTATGTGCATATCAATGCTGATGTGAAATAATCTTTGCTCAGTGACACCTGAAACATGTTTACTGGGAGCACACGTGTCAGATAAACACTGAATACTGAGATGTGTTGGACAAAATGTGTAGACGGAAAGTAGAGTACAAAAAGGGCTTTCTTTTTCATTTTGTTTATGTTTGTTCCATTTATTATTGAGGTTCTTGAATGTCAGCTAAACACATTCTGTCAATTTCACATTTATTTTCCTGATTATTGGTGATGAACTAAAAAAATGCTCCATAATGGAGCCCCATGGGAGAACCTCAGTCTCCCAGTGTTCCCCGCTCTCTCTCATCTCTTCTCCTTTTTCTTAATTTTATCCCTCTTTTTTTAAAGAAATCATTCTTGTCCTGTCTTCCTCATCCTTCACTACCATCCTCTCTCGCCCATGTCAGTCTCCCCCTCCCTCACTGCCCCCCTCCTCCCCCCTTTGCATCTCTTGTATTGTAAACAGCTCACAAAAGCATGACAAGGTCTCCGCTCATGTTCCCCCTGCCTCCCTCTCTGTTCTCCCAGCTATTTGTTATTGTCTCCCCGCTATCGTGTGTGTTTGTCTCTATCACGCGTTCTTTATTCTGTTTTTCCTCTGCGTCAGAAAAGCAAAAGTTAATTAAATATGGAACGAGATGGAGCAGCATCTCTTTAAACCATCATGTCATTAAAATGGCATCCCTGGGAGATCAGCTTAAAAGGAGTCGGAGAACAATGTCTTCTCCGTCAGATATTTATGGGCCTGGTTATGTAAACATGCTCCCTTTATTCTCTATGTATATTTCATGTAATTATCACTTTTTGTAGCGCTTCCCCCGTGAGATTCGTAGAGGCAAGAAGTTACTAGGGGAATGTCATTAGAGGAGACTATTGTTACAGCGCTGCTATGATACTGCACCGGGAAAAAGGCTGCATTCCAGTCCTGGTGAAACCTTTTATCTATATTTGACTTCATCATATAAAAATCATCAATGTCTTGGTACAGTGTGTCTGCAGACTAAAACTCATGGCTCGCGCTCTGCTGTCGCCCGCCTTTATTAAGACGAAGAAACACACAGACTAAGCTCCATCCATGCATCTGATGTACACTGTAAAATCTGACGAGTTGATCTTACCTAAAATAATCTGTCAAGCTGGTTGACTTAAAAAAGGAGAGTAAATATAACTATTAATCTTAATTTAAGTTTATTTTACATCAAATTCTAGATCTTATTAGAATTTTAACTGTATTTACTTAATTGACTTAAAGTTGTTGCAACTAAAAATAACAAGTGGAATTATCAAGTTTCAGGAACTTAATTAAATCAAGTTAGTCTGACTTAACTTGATCATCAAAAAGAGGATTTTGCCAGAAATTAAGTTAGAAGATCTGTGAGTTGTGTTTTGTTAACATGTTTAAGAAAACACAAATATGACTAACAAATTGCAATCAGCAGAATACAGATATATAGCACAGTATACCTGGTTTACTGAAGTTGCTAAAACTTAAAAAGGTTGATTTACTTAATCTTCTCATTTTTAAGTTGCAACTTCAGAAAATTAAGTAAATATAACTAAATTGTGAGTAAACTTAACAGTTAGATATACAGTAAACATCAGTTCAGATAAATGGTTAATTTAAAGGCTTTAACGCTTTAATCCCAATGCGAATAAGGTTCATACATAGCACTTTTTGGTTTTTTAAATTGCGTTAATCGCAGGTCATATTTCTGTCTTTTTAGAGGCTGTAAGGCTTGGCAGCCGTACTGGGCTGAATTTTAAAACTAGAGCAATGATGCTGGTATCATCTGGAACCAAAAGACCTGAGGAATCCAGTGGTGACAACCATGTCATGTTCCTTTGTCCGCAAATAAAACACTCTAAAGTCAGGCTAAATTTGGACGGTGGAAAAGAAGCATGGTCACTTCACAGAGGTCCCTTGACCTCTGACCTCATGATATCTGAATGAAAATGGGTGCTGTGGGTACCCACCAGTCCTTTACAGGCATGCCCACTTCCTGTAAGTCCCATGCAGCTTTTTGCTGTCATTTGATACCTAATCAATACAATTTGGTAAGAATTTCTTTACCTTGTCAATATGGATTTCAGAACTTTTCTGAAATTGAAAACGTGATTAAAAATATGATTCATCATGATTAACTACTGAAATTCTACAATTAATTGCAATTTAAAAAATCAATTGTTTGACTGCCTTGTAAATTTAGTTAAATATTTCAAGGCAATTGGTTTCCTAGATTTTGCCTCTGAAACGTAGTGAAGTCAAATCAGTGTGTCAGATTTAACAGTGTAGGAAATTCACAGATGATTTACAGGTTTTGCGAAAACCTTGATGCCTCTTCCACAGCCCGCCCATGTGTCCATCTGTTAGAAGCGCTGAAGATCTGGAGTGAACTGGATTCATTCAGCAGCAGAGGCCGTAGTGACTGGTGCTTGAAGGCCTGGGTGCCAGCTGACGGAAGCCGCTAATTAAGAGGGCTGGGGAGCCAGTGGGGTGCCTTATGAAACAGGGGCACCTGGGTTTCACAAGAGGGGGCCGGGTATCCATCAGTACTCATCTGTGTTGAAGACTATGGTCCGCTCCGTTGCTACGCCACGTAGCACTCTTTCACTCAAGCATAATGTCGAATACGGCTCGCACAAAAGCCCTCCCCCCAGTGCCCTCTCTCAGCTTGTTTGCCATCACAGAGGGAGATGTTATTGCATGGCATGATGAAATTGTATATGTCAAGGTGCATTTCATTCAGATACACCTAAATGTAGATGCAGAACAGCTGTGAATGGTCACAGTCAAATGCACATATGTAAAAAAAACACACATCTGGGCTCCCACATGCATAACTTAATGTTCCTCTCCTTTCTATTGTTCATTGAGTCTTCTTTGCTGTCGGGTCAAAATGTCTCCAAGTAATCTAACTAGCTCTGACTTAAGAGACAATATAAGGTCCGCCATGAGTTCTATCATTACTGTTTTACCCACCGCAGGCAGACACAGCTCTCGACCACCACTGAACCTGCCATATTGCTATCCAACCTGACCCCACAGATGCAGTAAACCTAAGTGAACCGCAGTTTCGAAAGTCGACAGCAATAACCACTGCAGAATTGCTTTTAATCAACGTCTGAAATGAGGGTGACTTGAAGCGTCGCCCCATGCTGATTAAATGTAATTGTTTAATTGCCAAGTGCTGGGAACCCATCCTAAGAGGATTCCAATGGAATTATTTAATCTCTAGTCAGGAAGTACACTGCAGGAAAAAGCAGGGGGAAAAACGGAAGAACGGAAAAGGCAAAAATGAAGCAGAAAATAGTCCTTTTTTTTCTTTTTGAGTATGTCCCTCATGAAATATTAAAACTGCAGTTTACATTTGGTTAGCTGAGAAAGTGAACAGCCTACACGGAGGGGAAGATGTACACTAAGTGATGCTAGGACTTCAAAAGAGGTCACAGTTTTGACCTGTATCTGCAGACTAAAGTGGTTCAGTCTTGTCTGCCAGTTCCTTTTAATATTCCAGCTTAACTTGAAAATACTAGTGTAGCAAACTACTGATATTAAGTGTTTTTTCCTTATGCCAAACATTACATTACTCCACATCTGTCACCTTTTATTGTTGACTATTGTGTAGACCAGAGGATATTTCCAGTTTGAAAACAAGAGAACTCAGCATTAAGTCATCCTAACAAAGTGCTAAAGTGGAAGCTCTGAGAGTTTAACTATTCATAGACTCTCATGGGGAAGTTATAAAGGCCCTCTCCCCCCTCCGATCACTGACTGAGTCTCTGCTAATGGGACTCTATAAACTTAAGGGGCACAGGTGCGCTCCATTTGGGGTCACAGCTTTTAGATGCATTGCTTGGGGTCACAGACATCCACACCCCCCATAAACACATTCTCACACTGAATAGGATTAAACACACACACACACACACACACACACCTCTGCACATAATTAAAATCTCTCATCTGTATTTTTCATGGCGCTGCTCCTGCTAGTCCAATTTAAGTTGGCATGATCCACAACACAGCCTCAGTCAGCCAGTTTGGCACACATGCCATGACATTTCAATCTATCAACAAAATCAATAGCAGTAGTCCTCCTAATATAACTGCACACAGCGCGAGTGTTCCTCACAGCTCTCGCTGTCGCATTTAGATACACAGGGAGTAAACCCGAGCACGCCATTCTGCTGATAAATGCAGTTCTGTCGTCCCGAGGGAAATGTGCTTGCATCCCTCTGGTCAGAAGTGTGCCTCCGTCCCCCCACCACGCCACAGGCGGAGAGGGAGCGAGGAGGTGTGGGGGGGAGCAGAGGCCTGTCCCCGCAGCTGTGCCCTTATTCCCAGCACCTGACCAGGGGCCCAGATGTGCACACGGGCAACAGCAACAATTTGAGCAATGTAAGTCCCCTGTGGGACCCAGGCACCTGCAAATGTAACCCCACTATCAAACATGATGGCGTAATTACAGGTCTAATAAGTCTACATCTGGAAAGAACTCATTTAATCTATCAAATCAAACGCACCCAGACTGGGGAACAATACAAAAATGGTATTGCACTCTCAGCATTTCATCTGCACATCAAACAAAAGCCACTCGGCACTTGGCAGTGACCCAATTAGCCATCAGGTAGACAGCAACTACATTTAAAATGCATCACAGAGCTCAATTTATTCATTTAATGTTGTGCATAAAGATCCTCAGCCAGCAACAGAGATGTGTTTACTTTTGGATATCCTACATATAATTGATTTAATAAGCACAAATATTTGTACATTATACTATATCTTTCATCTGAGCCAAGAGGACAGAGAACATTTAGGCTACTACTCTGATATCTAAGTCACACAACCGAAAAAATATGGAGCACTGAAAGACTATAAAACATTTGCTAAAACATAGGATAAACTGCAAACTGTTCAAGTTTTGCAATTAAATGTGACACTTTGTGACAGTGAAAAGACTCATTGTGAAAGAAAAAAGAGAGAACCGTGCAATTTTATAGACCTATGATTGTTAGATTATATTCTTTGATTACAATGTCAATCAGTCAGAGTCCTGCTGCAAAAATAAAACACAAATTTAAACGACAATTCAAACACAAACAGTAAAGTAAAACAGCAAATGGAAACCGAGGACAATCTCAGAGACAGACTTCACTCTGTGATGAATCTCATGCTCGAGCGCCGCGCACACACGGAAGCTGTGAAGGTTAATGGTGACATCTAGTGGCACATAAGGATGCACGCATCTGCTGATCACAGTCGAATGGTATTTTATCATTGCTTGTAAACAGATTACTTCTCTCTTTTACATACTGTCAGATGCTTATAAAATAAGCGTAATAAAAATAATGATAAAATAAATCATCATTAAAATAAATGTTGTCTTTTGTCTCATTGTTTTCCTACATTAAAGCAAAGGAGCTCTTTATTAATTCACTTAGGATGCAGAAATGTAATCCATTATATATAATAAAAAAGAACAACAACAACAAAAAATGTTTCACATTTCATTTGACATACATTTACACTTAATGGCACTTTTTGTTTTTCTTCACTGTGTTGTAATATGAATTATTAATAGTAGTAAATTTTCAAACAGCAGAGGGTGATATTGATCTGTTTTACTTCAGCTGAAGCAAAGATGTCACAGTGAGGGCAATATTTATCTTTTTACAAACATAAATCCTCTTTATAATTTATACAACTTCAAGGTACACGTTGCATAACATAAAGACAACATAATGGATGAACTGCTTTCAAGCCTGTATTGATTTCATTTTATAATTTCATAATTGTTTTGTTGGCATATTCAGACAGATGTTTACTTTGGATGTGAGCACAGTCAATTGTAAATAACATCGCACTGTACAGTAACAAGACATCCAAACAGGGAAAAGCACAATTGAAAATGGTCTATATGACAAACTGTGGTGCACAGTTTCATTTTGCTGAAACTGAGTAATTTATGGGTTAGATTTTGAATATTTCCATCCATAGTTTTGGCACATTGTTTGTCACCATCCCTCCATGGGTATCTGCTTGTCACTGGCCAGCACGAAGGACAGATGATGGGGGAGTCGTATGCCGCCTTGGGCAGAGGATCTTGCTAAAGGCCCTGCGGAAGCTACTGTGGCAAAGTGGGTACAGGAACGGGTTAATAGCCGAGTTGAGCCACAGGAGCCAGAAGGTGACCTCGTACCAGTGATGCTGGATGCACCGCCCTCTGCAGGCAGCACGGATGATCATCAGTAGGGTGTATGGTGCCCAGCAGATGGCAAACACACACACTATGATAGCCAGGGACTTAGCAATTTTCTTGTCCCTGGACAGACGGCTAGGCTGGGCAACCCTGCTGGTGGAGGGATCTAGTTTACCCAAACTGGGAGAGGAGCTCTGGGAGTGGATAGAGCCTCTTACAGCCAGTTTCATCCCAAACCCCCAGTTGTGGGACAGGGGGATGCCTTTCCCCTGGGCAGAGGCAGGCTGGCTCAGTTGAAGGTGGAGCTGGGCCTCCCTGCTGTGGAGCCTCCTCCTGCGTATGCTGAGGTAAATGCTGAGGTTGAAGAAAGCAACAGAGATGAAAGGAGAGAAGAACTCCAGCATGGAGGCACTCAGCAGGAAGTACCAAGAGTAATAGAACTCCGCAAAGCACTCATCTTTCGGCACGCGGCTTTTGCCCACCACCAGCTCCCAAAATATGATCGCTGGGCCGTACAGGACAAAGGCTAGCACCCAGACAGCAATCATCTTGATTATGGCTTGATGAGTCATGCCCTGTCTGGCACGGTAACTCACCTGCAGTAAATATAAGCAGAAATCACAAAATATACTGAGTAATAACACCAGTGTGGGGTCACTTAAGTCTTTGCACAATTGCGACAACTTACAATGATTGTATAAACAGGGCAAGATAGCAATTCATTCTCCTAAAGCACACTGTCTTTGGTCAAAATGTTCTTAACAGCAGTGGTGGAAGAGGTATTCTGATTGTTTCCATCACCCTTTGAAATCTGGATCAACATCACTTTTGAGCAGCATTCAGATGCCTTTTACAGCTATTGAGTACAGCAAATGTTAAGAAAAGTAATTATATATACCAAAGAACTTGGCAAGAAATGTCCTGTAAATTGCAAGATATTAGTGGATTTAGAATTTATTTTTTAAAAAGTTAGGGGAAAATGTCCAGAGAACTATATATTTATAATTATCATAGATATACCGTATATTTAAAGCTACTTTACAAAATTCTTATAATTTTTAAGCTTTTTTTCCCCCAGGTCATTTCCTTTTTTTCATTTCCAGGTAATTTTCTTGTACTTTTTACTAATTTCTTGCTAATTTCCAGGTCACTTCTTTTTAAGCGGCTCATTATCTTTTTCCCATGTTTTTGAAAGCAATCAAGCCATTTTGCTCAGTTTTTAAAAGGTTAAGCAAAGAGCAATAAGTGTAAAAAAAAAAAAAAAAAAGTGCATTACCACTAAGCCTCCACCAAAATATTAATTAAAACACCAGAAGTCCATTGTTGTCAACTACAACAAAGTGCTCCAGGGTTGATGTTTTTCTGTAGGCTGACACTGACGTTATGTCATCCTGGTTCCCTTGTCAAAAAGCCTATCGTATTTTTTTCATTGGAATTTGGATTATTGCAGAAAATAAATGCTGTGATAAACTTTTATGATACTTACAAGTTTTGTTTAGGAAGATAATCTCCACAAATGAACACAACTTTTATGATTTCTGAAGCCTTAATGCAATTGCACAGTCATGTGACTTAATGTTGTCACCACAATGAAGCTGTAAAGTTGTGTTTAGCCTCATAATGTTCTGTAGTCTAATTTAGCCACTTGTTAACAACCACCTTTTTTTTAGGAGTGTTAAAATATTAACTCATTTTTGGGTTTTAGGAGTCATACCTGGAGCACTCTGTTGAGGAGATAACCATAGAGGAAGTGAAACCTATGATCAGAATAGTCTCTCTTATGTCTCTTACTCACATTGGGTTCAACTTTGTAGTGAACCTGAACTCCCTCAAGGACCCCTGGGGGTCCGCAAACCCCTGTTTGAGAACCACTGCTGTAAAGCAATTAGTGATTTAACTGTAGCTGTCAAATGGAGTAAGTGGAGTAAAAACTGCAACATTTATTTGAGAAAGTAGCATAAAGTAAGAGTAATCAAGAACATTTCAAATATCTTAAAAACCAGTGGTGGAATGTAACTAAGCACATTTACTTAAGTATGATTTTTTCCATTTGATACTACTTTCTATTTCTACACCACTACATTTTAGAGGCAAATATTGCACTTTTAGATTACTGATACAAAATAAATACAATTACATCGACTAATAAAATGTAATTCTATAGCTTAATCTACCCAGTAGTATAAAAAGCAGTTAATATTAAGCCCCAGCTTTTAGCAGCCGCAATATCAAAATTAGGAACACATCCGTGCATCATTTATTACAATCAAGGTTCACATACAGTATATTCTTAATAACTACTTTTACTTTTGATACTTTAATTACATTTTGATGATATTACTTTTTAATGTCTACTCTAAGGAAAATGTTGAATGCAGGACTTCTTGTAACAGAGTAATTTTACACTGTGGTAATGCTATTTTTACTGCTATTAAGATCTGACTACTTGTTCCTCAACTGTTAAAAACTGTCCTTAAGTACATATTTTAGTAAATTTCTCAAAACACAACTTCACATCTCCTTGAAGTCATCACAGCACAGTGGTACAATGAATATAGAGGCCATCCCTTTAACCAGAAACTGTAGCTTTAAACCACCATGTCTACAAAAAACTTCCATTGAAACCCTTAATATTCAGGGACACTGATGAGCCCACACCTGAGAATTATATAACATATTAACACTGAGATATTTAATATGTACCCTTTGAAAGATACATGGTGATGTGTTTGTGGAGTCACATAATATTTTGGTGGAAAAACAGTGCATGTGCACATTATGCATTGCAGAAAAGTGTGTGAATGGGTGCTAAGTCGATGGAGCACCTCTCATGACCACTTGTCTCAATTAGTGTCACGTCCTATGTCCCTGTCCCATTCTTGTTCAGCGGGCAGCATCCTTTACACCCTCTCCAGCTGCTCTGATGCTTCTGTTCCAAGTGACCAAAACCGAACTGTAGTTCCTCTTCAAAGAAGATGGAAAAATGGTTCAACTTACTTTTGTATAAATTAACTGTTATACAATCATTCTTGCTGCTTCATGTGTGATGTTGCATCAAGTGATCGTGAATTCATTCTGAAGTTTTGCATATCTTTTTAAAAAGGTTACATTCCTCCTTAGAGCTGAATTCACCTTACCTCACTCTTATGATCATGAGTAACACGTAAACAAGGATGTTTTCTAATATTGCGCAGCTTTGTTAATGCAAAGACATTTCATCTAGCTGCCAAACATATGCATCCAATCTGACTCCACATTTTCTTTCAAAAGACAAACTTTGTCCTGTGGCTGGTGACAATCCTTTGTCTTTCAATGTTCAGAGAGAAAGCTTTTAGGAAAATGCTGCTTGGCAGCCGGTGGGCTGTTTCTGCTGTGATTGATCTCTCCAGGTTGGAAGGACCATGGCACGGAGGAGGATCTCTATGATCAAAGCTAGCTAATTAAAGAAGAGGCTCTCTTTCTCTCTGGTGTTATTTGTATTCATTGCTCTGATGTTAAGTGTTTGCTTGTGAAAGGAAACAGAACACTCTCTTTGTCTACTATGCCAAGCCTCATCCCACCTTTGAGTTAACACACAGTGTATAGAATACAGTCAGTCGGCTAATGCACAGACAAGACCCGACGAGAGGTTCAAGGGGCCTGAGAGCTGCAGAGATTTGCAAATGTATTCTAACGTGCCAAGACAGGCAGAAAATAGAAAATGGACATTAGTGATGTTGTACAATTGTGCTGCAGAAAAATAAAGCAGTGGCACATAGTTGCATGGACACAGCATGAATAATTGAAATCTGCTGAAGTGGAAATTAAAAGTGCTTCAGTAAAGACATCATATGTTAGACTATTAACATTCTACGCATTTTTTGAAACCCAGTCCCTCCCAAAGTCGAAATGTGACTTTTTCTTTTTTTTTTTTTAAATCTGCATCATGGGGAAGGGCTATAATTAGGGGTGGCACTGGGCCTGAATGGGTCAGGAATGATTAACCTCTGCAGATGGGCACATTTGGGAGAATGAGGTGGCACTGCCCCTACCAATGACCTGGGAGACTCACCAGTCAGAAATTAAGCCACAGACCACAAACAGTGAACATTTGTATGGTGAAAAAGGAAGGGGTTCTTTAACTTTAACCATTGTACAACAGGGACTCTCAACTTGCTTTGGCCGAGGGCCACTTTTGCAAAATTATAGGAGGCTGGGGGCAGCTAATAAACAAACTTGACTGCAAAAAAAAAAACAAAAACAAAAAACCCGTTTTTTAACCTTTTAACATTTGCTGTCTTTGCTAAGAGGCAAATCCAGTCACAGCACCAGGAGCGTTTCTAGGATTCGAGGACATTGGGGGGCGTAGCCATGACATCTGCCAGAGGGTCCTGGGGGTCCATCCAAGTCGCTTTTTTGATGCTTTTTTACGCACTCTGGCACCTTATTTACATTCAAAGTATAAAAAAATCCACTGTGAATCTGTTTTGTTTTTTTTTATGAATAGGAAAATGGTTGGCAAGCCTCCTGGCATCCTATTGAGGGCCAGATCTGGCCCTTAATCAATAAGCTGAGTATCACTGTTATAGACATATATATGTACAAAGAGAACAGGATACAGCATTGTATGTGGAGCCCCATGTATTATTTTGAAAGTTATTTAGTGGAGCATAAAGCCAAAATGGTTCATCTGCTATATATAAAGTTACTCGGATGATCGGCACTGCTTCTGCACTGAGCTGAGTGGCCGAGCTGGCCACGCTCAGTTTGACACTGTGAACTTGAATAGAGATAAAATGATTCACTTGTGCTGCTTTTCAAGACTTTCCAATTGTTATCACACCAAATGATTTGAATCAAATAGTGAAATGAATCATTTTGTGGGGGCTGTGACACTCAAAAAATATATTCACTAATTTACAGATGTCTCTTTTGCAATGTAAGTCTTTGCAAAAAAAACCCCAAAAAACCAACAACACTGTATTGCCATTATGGAATTTGGCCTGGTTTCTAACTTGGCAACATAAATATTTTAAATTGATCCTTTTGTATTTCCTGTTGCAATGTTTGTATCTGACAAGAAATAAACAAGGGTCAGAGCTGCTCCCGTTACAATAGAACCGCAAAATGTCTCTACTTTTTAGCATTTTACTCAAATAAAGTGAAAAAAAGATTTTATTTCTGTCAAAATTGAAATCAAAAAGGGCAAATGATCCTGACAAAGTTTAGAATGAATTACAAACATCCTCTGATTTACCTTTACTTGACAATAACATCTATTGACATGATTTCCCACAAATAAATAAATAAATAAATAAAAAATGTCACGCTAATGTGCCACATGTATGAGTCACAACCCTAAATCTACTTTTAGGATGACTGTTTGCTTCACATAGTTGAGGCACAGGATGTTCAACTCACTGCTCTGGTGACTGACAGGAAGCGATCATAGCTGATGAGGACAATGTTGAAGACAGACGCGGAGCAGAGCAGGTAGTCCATGACCAGCCACAGCTTGCAGAGCCCCCGGCCCAGAGTCCACCTACCTGTAAGGATGTAGGGCATGTAGACTGGGATGCAGAACGCACCTGCAGACACAGTTATTGAAAAGGGCTCAGAAGACATACACAGTACATTTTGTAGTTATGTACAGTCATAAATGATATATAAGGAAAGAGTTATCATCAAATCTATCTCTCATTTACTGAACTTTAAATGAAGGAAGATGATTAAAAGTAATGACTAAATGTAAGAGGACATCATAGAAAGATTGCATACGCACAAAAATAAAGCAATGCCATTGTCAAAGAAAGAAAAAAAAGAAAACTGTATCAAGCACACTAAATATACTGTTGTTCCCATCAGTTGAACTAATTTTCAGCTGCTTAATTTCTTAATGTAGAACAACTCATATACTGGTACACATCTGGATTACAGGGAGACTGACTGGCATATGCCCCACCTGTCATATGTCAGCATGGACACAATAACACAATTAAAGTTTACTCAACAGTCTGTTCTTCCAAGGTCTATTTAAAAAAAAGACCAAGGTTGGACTTACCGACAAGAAAATCTGATATTGCCAGATTCAAAAAGTAGTAATTGCATTGTCTTCTCAAACTCTTGTCCACTTTAAAAGCCCAAATAACCAGCGCGTTACCCAAAACTATCACAATGACCAAAGTCATCATCATCCCCATCAAAACGACAAACATGGGTCCCGAAAACACGAAGCTGCTCTGGACTCTAGTTGAGCTGTTTCCAAAATAGTATCGACTGGAGTTAGAATCAGTTTGCTCCACCGACATGATCCCGATGTGATGCTAAATGATGCTAAATCCTCAGCAGACCCGCGCTGAAAATAAAGACAGCAACAGGTGCCAGGCGAGTGGACACTGCATCCCACAGCCCCATGTATGCACTAAAAGATTCGCTTTCCTGTTGAAACACTGAGCACACAGTGTCCAAGACAATCCACGAGAGAGCGCACGACGCCCTCCACAAAACGCAGCGTGGACACACAAGGAATTACGCACTGACCAATGTATGATCTAAGGTAAAGTCTTGCTGTTATGAGATTACTTATCTAAGCAAAGTAAAAACTATTGTTATCACACACTGAATCAAGTGCCAGATAATGATTAAAGCATCTTCAACCAGTGTAGCCGATATGAATGAAGTGAAATGAAGTGGTTCTCTTCATTAATGCGTAATTAAGAGTTAGTTGCAACACCAAAGTGTGATGTTACTCTATTGCGCACATTGTTCAGTGAAAATATATTTTGCAAGCTGATGTTTGAAAGCTTATATTATATCAGAAAATGAGATTTCCACTTATGGGCATTTTGGCTGACGTCAGCGAGTCAATTTCTTCTTCATCTTTTTCTTTTTTTGAAATATTCGTGCTGTGAATCCGCAGTGAATCTTCTCCCTGCTGAAATCCATTCTCTCATGTTGGATTCACAGGCACACCGTCTCTCAGCAGCGAACACAAATGAAAAGACTTTGCTTGCGCACATCACAACACAAGCAGCCTACAAATTTTAGTTTTTGCCTCACATGCGCATGTATTCTGTGGGTGAGTAGAAGATATGACACAAGACATGAATATGAACAAGGCGTGCTGAAGGTACGGTACAACCAAACCGTGATGACCCATACCTCATCCCACACTGCACAGGGTATTAGAAGAATTACCTTTCATCTATAAAATATGACAAAACTACCAGAAGTTGGAATAACTTTGTGTATTGTATTTTACACCATTACACCATAACATAGAAGAGTATTTTGAAAAGACACCATGCATTTAATAGGCATAAATTCTGGTGATTTTTACTCCATCAATTTCTTCCTTTTCGACATCAATTTATGGTGTAAATGTCTAAATGTGTTTATTTTTGTCAATAATTCTCATAATCATTTTTTTGGGAGGGAAGGAATATGCACGTCCTAAATATTGAGGGAGAAGAGCCCCCTCCGAAATCAAAAGCTACATCTGTGCATCCTTCATTGTCTGTAGAAATTGATGTGGACTTTTGTTTCATCAAAGTCATACTTTGAAAATTCAGAGTTTAAATATCTCATATTTTTCCTTTTACTTGTAGTGTTAATTATCAGTCTAGATTATTTTGGTGTGAGTTGTAGAGTGTTGGAGATTTCATCTGTAGAGATGTCTGCCTTCTCTCCAGTATAATGGAACTACATGGCACTCAGCTTGTGCTGCTCAAAGTGCCAAAAAATAATTTGAAAAACTAAACAGCAATGTCTTTTCCCAAAAAATCATGACCTGACCCATCCCACCCAGAATCTATACATCTGTGCATCTTCCATTATTGGTGAAAAATGGTAGCGCTGCTTTTGTGTCATCAAAGTTGACACTTTGAATGTTCAAGGTTTTATGATGCATGTACTGAGTTGGGGGAATTTTCTTTCCAAAATAAATCTCATGCTTTTTTTCTGCTCACCCTGTCGCCAGCAAGTAACTTCAATCTGACTGGCATGAAAAGCTGTACAAACCAGCAACAGCATGACAGATCAAACAGGAACAAGTGGTAGACACATAAAGTGTCACAGAGTTCTCTGTCTGAAGCTTTCATCAACACACCTTGTAAGACATTTTTGCCCATATTATCTATGAGAAAACACATTACCTCGCTAAAAATGGGAGTCTTTCTCTATGGTTTTACCAGTCACAGTAAAATATTTAGCATTATTTAACCTCAAAATACAAAGTTTTATGAACTTGGTGTTAAAATGTTGTGGAAATTTAACGTTTCCTCATTCTTAAAGAGAATGTAATGTCAATTGAAATTTGTTGTTTTATATGATATATTGCTGTTTTTATTGTTTTTAGTTGTCTCCATGATGTTTTTTATTGTTTGTTTTGTATGTTTTTAGATCTTCCTGCCCAGGGACCACAGCTGTAAATTAGCTTTATAGCTAACTCTGGCTCAACAGCTGTGTTGTGCACGGTCCCTGGCAAATAAACAAATAAAATAAACAAAGTCCAGTATGTGAGGAATTTGTATATTCCACGTCCCTGTTTAGACACTGGTGGATGTGTGTAACCTCCCAGTGTCACACAGTGGAAGAAGCTGTAAGCCGTATTTGCATTCTGATACTACCCTGTCAGTTCCCCAGCTGAGGTCCAAGAGAAATGAGAAACACTACAGAACAGCAGAAGTGACTGAAGGAGCCTTCCTCGAATTACTGTGATTTTCCCCCAAATGGAACCACCACCATCTCTCAGAGTCAGCCACGTCACAGCTGCAACTGCAGGCAAAGGCACACGACAAGTGTAGGAGTTTGAATGCAACTCCATTCAGACTCTTTACCAGTGTTGTTTACAATAAGCTCAATTAAAGTAAAAGCTTGGCTCTTTAGAGATTTAACCATAGCTGCTTTTGCAGATTCTGTCAAGTGATTGGCAATCTTCATTGACAGAAAGGAAATGGCTTAGTGCTTCATCGTGTGAGAAAAATGTTGTAATGATCATGATACAGGAATTGTGTACCTCTTATCAGTGCCTTTGCATCTCTGTGCTGTCTTTTTGTGTCTCTTTTTGGTCAATGCCATTGTGTGGCATTTTGCAGGTGAAGGCAATGGGGTCCTTTGACGCTTTGGACTGACAGCTTAGTGTACTGAAGTTATATACAGTATGAAATGTTTTCCCTTTACTGGAAAAAGTGATTCACAAATAACTTCATATTTGAATGGCCTCCAACCCTGTTGAATCGTAACTGCTCATATCCAAAAATGTATCCAAGGCCAGTCTCTTCATCCACCATTCAGATAGTTTTTGGCTATCTATAAGACTAGTAATTGTGAAATACCCATAGCGACAAATGTCGTTCAAAATGTTATTCAAGAATGCAGCAAAGGCCCATAAACGTCATGGAAACTGACGCTGTGCAATCATGGAAAATAATACACATAAAGATTTACACCATTGTAGTACTATTGCTGTGCTCCAGAGACATGTTGTTTTCTTGTCTGCCATCATGAGCTGCAAAGCACACACATACACACAAATAAGACATTGCCATTAATTTTGTTTGTAATTTTTATCTGCCTCTACCAAATTGCTAATATTCTGCTCTCATGAATAAATAAATGTCATAAAAATAAAGATCATGCAGGCAATTTAGAATATGTTAAACTACTGCAAATACACTAAACAGAATGCAAGAAAAGTGTGTCAGGGAAGCAATGAATTTGGCAGGTGCACTGCCACTGGATTTGGAAATACAAGTGCGGCGACTCATCTGAAAATGGAGGGCACTCAGAAACAAAGCAGTGCCACAGAGGGTACACAGAGGCTCTAGTGTTGCTGATTATACTGTGCCCTGCTGTGGCTCTCCATTACTCTGGTACTCAAGTGTTTGTGTTTGGATGCTGGGCTGGAGTACTGATGCTATCACACTGTAACAGTGTGCCTATTCACAGTAATCACAGCTTGAATTAAACGTTAATGTAAACAGTGCATCCCCCAGTGCTCCCTTTAAGCTGCAATGGAGGCTTTGTGGGGTCCTTCCAAGGCCATATACATCCTTAATAGTGCAGTATATTACAGTTAAATAAGTAATAGTCTGCAGGTAGAGTTCAGAAATAGATTTGCCTGATATAACTAAAGCAAAACACCAGACTTTGACCATCCAGTCCTGACATACCAATCAAAATGTCAAGGATAAAAGCACACTAGAGCTAAAAGCTTTTTTTTCCATTCAGTTTTGGTCCTTGTCAGACAGAGAAAGTAAAATGACGCATCCTCAAGTCAGACAAGACAAGTTTAACACATACAAAACAAACAAACAAACAAACCCACCCACAAAACAGACAGATTATTTCTACCCTCAAATCAAAAATACATATTTTGTCTTTTACCTCTAGTGTTATGTATCAATCTAGATTGTTTTGCAAAGTCTGTGTCTGGAAATTACGACCTGGTTACTCAAGGTAATCCACAGGCCTCTGAAGAGATATTGCTGTTGAGTTTTTCAGATGTTTTTTTTTTTTTGCCTCTTTGAGCACCACAGGCTGAGTACCATTTGGTTTTATTATATTTAAAGCAGGAGAGGCCAGGTGAATGAAATAAAGATGATTGTTCAATACAGATTGCAGGTGTACAGATTAACAGATGACGTGATGAATAAAATATAACAGAAAGTCTTTAGCGCTTAAACTCCAGAGGGAGACTTGAAATTGAGTGCCATCTGAGCAGCAGATAAATCTCCAATGGAGTCCAGACAATGGTGGTAGAAGTGGCTGATGACTCTGAGTGTGATGGAGGTGAATGAATTTAGGAGCTGACTCTGAATTACTGCAATCACCACAGGTTGTCCGGTTAGAACATGATGGCTTAATGACAAGATGAAAGAATCCACACTCTCTCTCTCTCTCTCTCTCTCTTATGACCACTCATTTATTGTAGAAATGGGTGTACATATGTGTGTGTGTGTGTGTGTGATTAATCCTCATGGACGCACACAAGGGTGTACACCAAGCCTGATCAAACTCCACGAGTGGCTGTGCTGAATAGTCCATCAGTGAAGTATGGCGACATGCTTCTCTCTCCCTCTCAGACCGACAAAAGCCCACGAAGCTGCAAATTACAGGCCTTAGCATACAGTAGTCTTTCTGACTGAACTTTTGCCAGAGCGGCATTGGAGAGCAGGCAGACATCTCTGCAGCTGATATCTCGGACACTTGGTAACTCGCACCAAAACAATCTGGATAAACAGCAGTGCAGGTAAGAGGAAAAATGTGTATTTTTTATTTTATTTTTTTTTTATTTATATAGCACCTCTTTGTTACAAAGTCCTCCAAAGGTAGCAAGTCGGTGGAGATTTGGAGACTTTTGAAACAGTTTACAAACTCTGCAAACAGAGTTGAGGAGACAGTTCAAGAGGAATGTGGCTACCTAAACAGCCAGAAACTGCATTATTTATAATTTTCTATGTGAGACCTAACTTTACTGATGGCTGACAGGGAAATACAATACAGAAAATGTGCAAAAAGCAAGGCTAGGAGAAGTACATTGACAATAGATGCTGAGCAGGTTCAAGTGCTACAGTTTCTGTCCACTTATAAGCTGAACTATTTGATGGTACTTCATTTGAATAATTCATCTTTCTACTGTAAGACTTGTTAGTAAAGAATTTTCCTCATTTCGGTTTAACCATTTGGGCCACCAATCTTCTTGATTCTCAAAATATAATGCTGCACATCCACCAGGAGCAGGAGCAATGCACTCATGGTGTGAGAGAAATAGAATATCACTTTATAGTTAAAAGCATACTTTTACTGTTGGACAGGCAGGTCTGCATCAATACACTGCGTATGGACTAATTGCCATTTGAACACAACAGAAACATCCCCTGGTAGTCTCTGTCTCCACATCACATCAGAGTTGTTACAGTTTACGTATTAAATGCTGATCATTAATGAGAGAGCTGAACTCAAAGTTGGACGGCTTCACAGCCTCACAGTCTGTTTGGCAGAGACGCTCGCGAGATGAAGGGTGCTGACATTTACCTTATGCTCCAGATCCACAGAAGCTCATTGAAATGCTGTGGGTGTGCCTCATCGTGACAGCATTTTGACTTGTTAAATTTTTTATTTCATCTTCAAAAGCCACAAGCTGGGTAATCTATGCATCTCTGTACCCAGATCTCATTCCAAAATTTAGAGTTGTGACAAGTTGTAATTGCAAACACCACTGTGCAATAATTATTAAAGTAAGAATTATGTAAATGGAAACCTTAAGTGATAAATAAACAGATGCACCATGTTTAAGCTGACAGGAAAAATGTGTACGGGGTCTAAAATTGACTTGTTTCACAGCCTGCCACTGAAACAAATACATTTTTTGTTTGTCTTGTCTTGACTGTTAGGCAATTATTTGTATTTATCTTTTTTTTTTTTGGTGCTTTTTAGCTCTTTGAGGTAATTTTGTACCTTTTTTGTTGTCATTTTGTTTTGTCCTTTTCCATTTTTTGAAGCTGATCCATTTGTGAGTGAGCATGTGTGTGTGTGTCTGTCTCTCTGTGTATGTCTCTCTCTGTGTGTGTGTGTGTGTGTGTGTGTGTGTGTGTGTGTGTGTGTGTTTATCGATTAAAATTTGGTGATCTTTGCCAGTCAAAAACAGTAAGGTTCTATGGCCTCTATCGTTGTTTTTATATAGCAGTTGTGTGTGACTTTCAAATTTTTCTCTTCAGTGAGTCCAGTGCTAACCTTACTAAATGCTGTGCATTTTCCCTGTCTGCCAAAGTTGTGGATAGCCTGGGGATTTAACACATCACTTCCAACAATTCAAGTGGATGCTAGTTTCAGACCCTAGCTGTGGACATAGTAAGAAAGTAAAAAAATTAAGACAAAGTCCTGGTTGCAAAAGGACAAAATGGCAAATATAATACAGATTGTATATATCATGTGTGCTTCCTTCATGATGTGTACAGCACTAGTTGCTTTAATGTCAGCAAAATTTGCTTTCAGTTGCTTTTAAATATAGTTGATGCAAATTTAAAAATGTTTTGAAAGTAGGTTATTTGCTCCAGTTTTATAGCTAAAGGTGAACAGACAAATAACTCAAGGTAATCTATCCCAAAGCAGTGTCACATCTATCCTGCTGTAATAAAGCAATTATTTTAGAATAATATCCCTCATGAATATAAATGTGTTAGTGTCCTAACACCTATCAGTGTGATTGACAATAGCCCTGTGAGAATAATGGCTTAACCTGATGATCCACTGGGGTTCATTCACAGAGGAGACAATGTACTTCAGAGTATTTTAGAGAAACAATGTGCCTGGTGATGAATTATATTGAAGTAGAAGTTACTTAATTAAGCATTGTGAACTTTCCTTTCCAAATAAAAAGCTATAAAGTAAAAAAAAAGAGAACACATGACTTATTATTGGCACCATTTATTTCCTAAAACTTCTTCACCATTAAAAGTGCAAATTACAGTGCTGTGAATCTAAAAGGCCCTATTCAAATGGTTGGGTAATAATGGATTACATGTAATCAGGATTACACAATCAGATAACAAATGCTCTGGCTAAATAAAAGCTGACATATGGCCGTTTTAGACAAGTGCTCCACTTTGTGGCAGACACGGTGGGAGGAAACAGAATGAGTCAAGATGGAGGGTTCAAGTGCTCTTTTTGTGTTATGAGAGCAAAGTCCTCCATGTGGCCATTAATTTAAATGCAGTGAAAATAAAGTTACACAAATTAAACATCCTCCAACATCATAAAGAATACACATGAGTTTGTGCCAGGAGTGTTTTTGTAAGGGTGATTTGACAAACCATAGTTCTTTTACTCATTATTGTGTTCGATACTCAAAAGTGATTTGGCCAGCTCTATGTGCCCATGTCTCAGTCACTGGTATGTTTTTTTATTTATTTATTGTTTTACAAAGCTACTCCTGGTAAAACTCCTACATACTTAACCTGTCTTTTGAATATGAAATGATGAAATTACAATCTCTGTTAGCAGGACTTTTTGCGTCTTTTTGTGCCAAAAGTCAAAGCTGAATAGGGAGAAAAAAGCATTTAGGTTCTCTGCACCTACAGCATGGAAGAATCTGCAAAATGATCTTTAGTTTCAACACATGGTGACCTTGTATTAATTTAAAACCATGGTGAAATATAATGAATCTTGGCTGTCTGTGTGCAACTGTTTAATCTGGTCGTTCTGTATTACTCAAATCTTCGTGCTTTTATTTGAATTTTATTTGTTGTTGAAATTCTCTGTTGCTGCTATTCTTGGCTGTAGGCCTCCTTTGTAGAAGAGATCTTTGATGTCAATGGGAAAAACCTGGTTAAATAAAAGCTAAATGAAAATAACTGAAAATAAAAATGAATATGAAAATTAAATATTTTTTGCACTGAAAATATTTGGAGCTGTTTAAAGAGGAAAAGATAGAATATATGTGAAACTCAGTCTTTTGTGGCAGACGCTATTGTTATAGTACGAGGCAATTTTGTGGTACGTGAGATTGGTCTTGGTCTCAACACCACTTTTTGAAGGTCTCAGGCATTTTTGGATGGTCTTGTTTTGGTCTCAGAAAAATAGGATTTTACTTCATGGCTGGTCAAGAATGAAATTGCTTGTGCAAAAAAAGGTGTTCGATAAAGGCATGATTTCAGCTCCTTTTTGTTTTTCACTTTTCACTTTTGCTCATAGAAAAGAAAGGAAAATTCCCCCATTCACCTCTGCAATGCCCTTTGATTATTTTATCCAGACATTTATTATGAAACACTAAAACATCTACTGTATCTAGGCAGTAAATATTCTATGGGCGTGATGCATCCCCCGAATATTCAAATTTGCTCAACACTTCCACCCCACTCTATTAAAAACAAAACATTTAAAAAAAAAATGCTATGCTACAACAGACAACCATGCACCCAAAATATCCTAATCATAATTCTCTCTAATACCCACCATACCCCCACCCAGTGTGATGCCATGACTATAGCCTGGTACTGTATATGGCATTAATAAAATAAGTAAATGAATAGGAATCGAATTTTTTTTGGTGTTTTTTTTCATGGCAATTTGGATTTTTTAGATCATTTTGAGGAGTGCCAGTTGTTTTCATTTTCCACATTTTATCATAAATGTGTCATGCAGTGTGGGACTTATATTGTTGTGGGCTTGGTCCCGTCTCGGTCTGGATACACTCTAGTCTTGGTCATGACTTGGTCTCAGTTGAGGTAGTCTTGACTACTACACTGGTTTAAGATGCAATATTTTTTTGTTTGTTTGATTTTAAAGTAACCCAAAAGTATTCAGATTTTTTTTCTGTAATCCAAGGGATTAGTAACAAAGACACCACAATAAATGTAAAACATAAGTATCACAAAAGAAGTCACAATATACAACCCGACACGAATATACAAGATAAACATCACCATATGAAATATGATTCTAGAGGTAGAATACTTCATAAAAACATGCACATTTAAAATAAAAAAACATTAGTAGCAGAGGACTTTTTTTTGACAAAAGTAAAGACATTTAGACCATAAATTGATGCAGAAGGTACAAATTGGTGCATAATATCTTACCAAAATGCAGGAAATAAAGCTTGATGCTCTTAATTTTCTGGCAGAGGACCCTCAAACAATCCGTTTCACATGTGCCCCGCCCACCCCCGGGCCCCAACGTTGACACAAAACCTTTGCTTTTGCACTGGGTGTTTAAAGAAAGGACACAAAAACTAAACACTAATGTTAAACTGTAGATCCTATCGTGCTGAATGTACAATGGCAACATAATTACATACTCTATATTAGACATACTGCAGCAGACTGCGGAGTGCTGCGTGCCTTCTCTACAATTATCTTCTCATATTTCTTGAAAAGAGTTCAGTTTACAAGAACTCCTCTGCACTTTACAAAAAAAAACAAAGTTTACAACTAGTGAATCCCAGTTAGTGAGCTTTTAATAGTGTGTTTTACACCATAGGTAAGCACACCACACATTGGAATCAAGGAGAGAGACAGACTATTGATCTGTATTAGCCGTAACATTCACTGAACTCATGCTGTACAACATGAAATATAGTAGAATCAAAAGTGATTTATTGGTGGCTATTATCCTCAAAATACAATTTAAAGCTACAGTTTTAAAAGAGCACAATGTTTCAAAAGACATATCAAACCTGATTCCTTTGATGGCATAACTTCAATAAGCAGTCAAACCTCCCCGACAGACAGCTCTATGTGAAGGGAATACATGCTGTACTTCTTTCCCCTACCTTTCCCTCGCTTGCTGTCTCTCTCTCTGCCTGTCCCTAAAATGTCCCTGCTGGGGATTCTATCTCCTGGTTCCTTTTGAAGCAGTGGCCTCTCTTTGCCTCCATTATCTTGTAATTTGTGAGGGATTACGCTCTGGAGCACACACAGTCCACCCCGTTGCTTAAGAACTGTGACAGCTTACAATAATTGCCATGCTAATTAGCAAGAACTAGCCCAGTGCACTTCTTTTCCCCCACCAGACCTGATTTGATGAATACGCTTTGATTAATGTCTGCAGCAGTTTTTCCAGAACTTCAAAACCATTATAATGAAATATATAATAATAAGGACTAATATATGTTAACAAATAAAATGTAGAGACTATATTGTTTTTGAAGAGCAGAGAGAATGTGCATTCGGCAGGGCCACTGAGAAGGTTTTATTTAGGTGTTGGACCAGTATAGGGAGCCGTAATTGCAATGAGATCAATACAAACATCCCTGGAGTGTGGAGCGAATTATGATCAGCTCAAACATAATGAAAAGAGAGGGCCACCTTTAACCCATGATGCATTTCTCCATTGATGGAAGTGGTTCCTCTTTTCTATAAGAAGCATTAGAGCTGTACACAATGTGGAGCATGGCACTAATTAGAACCAACGACTAGATATGTACACTTAAAATTAAAGGGAAGCTGTGAAGTGGCTGCAGTCCACATGACCCTGTCTGTGTAAACAGCTGAGAGAGCAAGCACATTTTCAACCTTAATGGTCTGCAGCTTCAACAGTAGTGATATATAAAAAGTATAGTGACGCTTAGAAGCAACAAGGCCAAACATAAATAAATGCTTTTTGCAAACCCATCAAATCTACGTTTTTTGTATTAAATGTGAGACCTCGCTAGCTATAATTGTAAAAACACTATATGAATGTGGACTTTAAAATTTAAGTAACTAAACAATATTTGCAGATATATACATTTTCTGCAACGTTAGGTTCCATAATGTCAAACTGCTGCACAGAAATCATTTGGTGCATCTCATTTGTTTTTCTTCTTTGTCAGAGGAGTTTGTCTTTGTTTGGCATAATCGTCACGATTTCCTGTTACTCTAAATTCCCTGTGTGATCTGACGGATGCATCTGCAATTTAGGCACCGCTGAGTTGGCCTCTTTAGAACTCTGTTGGATGTCTCTTGTTGCTTTGAAAACTCATACAAAATAGGGCTGATTTGGAGACTTCTTTTACTGCTAACAAATGCTCCTGATACTATCTAAACTCAAATGACACACCTCTGCGGCATCGTTTGTGCATGTGATCGGAGCCAGCACATCGCACAAACGCACAAAGTGAACTAAGCAGCTGCTCGGGCCTCCTGGCCAACAGAGGGCCCCAAGAGCACATAAAATGTTCATGGATGTATTAAGAGAACTGGATATAGAGTTGAATGCAGGGCCCCATTTGTTTCTATGATAGCTGCTCAGTGGCACATGAAGCCAAAACGCTGCTGCGTATAAATTACCTGGATTATACTGCACGGCCAAATAGCAAGAAATGATCAAAAAGTCACAGGATAATTACCTCAAAATCAGCAAAGGAGAAAAAAAGGAAAAGAAAGTAATAAAACAAAAAAACAGAATCAAAAACAACTAAAAACCCAAACAATTCAATAACCTCAAGAAAGTGTTAATTTCTTTAAAAAAAATTCTCTTTCTCTTTCCTGAAACATAATTTTAAATACATAATTAAGACAATACAAATGTAAAAGTTTTTTGATAATTTCTAATAATATTTCCAGGTAATTTCTTTGTCACCTTTCACTAATTAACTACTAACCACTAATTTTAGTAATTTTGCCAAGTTATGTTTTTTTCCTTTGTTTTTAGAAGACATCAAACCACTTTTTTTAGGTTTCAGAGGTTTAAACGGTAGTGAAACGCACCTGAATGCAGCATACAAAAACTGATGTTAATCCAGGTGTTAAAGGGTTAAGGATCCTGGTATTGGTATCATAATTTTTCGAAAAAATACCAGCCCCAGACAAAAGTGAGGGTGAAATCCAATGATTTATTACGTATAATAAAAGCCAACAATGATTATAAACTGCAGCTCAGGTAAATGAAATAATAACACGTCACTGAGGGAAGGGCCCCCAAAAGTCAAGAGCTGGCCCTGCAAGTGATTTTGTGTGTTAGTATTCAAGTCCTATGCCCTCAAAAGAGACATCTCTCCTCTCACAGGCGACTAAATAACTCATCTTTGAAGTCCTTGCTGACACAAACTGTAGCTTCATTACAGCCTGACTTCCCATCACCTCCTCTACCGGCTATGCACTTACCTCAGGGGACCTCATTGCCTGAAGTAAGCAGGGCATTCAAAGCCACACACTCAGAACTGACAAGAGAAGTGACATTCAATATCTAAAAAAAATGTATGCAGTTAAAGTTAAGAATAGTACAGCCCAAAATGTCTCAGATGGATAACCTTTAAAATGGGAGTAAGATGCAATTAAGGGCAGATGGTTAAATGTGACTGTGATGTGTGGATTTCTGTGAGGTTTTTGTCAAGACATTGTTCATTTTTCAGAAGCTTAGGCTATAAACACAGATGTAACTTGTGTGGACATCACCTGTAGCAGCAAATACTTCCATCTAGTGTACAAAAGAAGAATTGGACTCATGAACATTAATAAGTCAAGAACAGCAAAACTCATGGCAACTATCATTTGGAAATATTGTGTGCTTATATGTAATGACATAAGCCACAATTTTATTTCTAATGTAGCTATAATATAACTCAGAATTGGAATAATGTTTTCAAAGGATGGAAGAGAGGTATAGTTCATATGGGTAGTTGGACTGAATGTTGATATTTGAAAACTTAGTGATATTGCTAGAATTAATCTACAGTAGTACAGTTTGGACAGTAATTATCTCTTCATTCAGAGGCAGATTATCATACAGTGGGCCCCTGAACACAGATGTGCAAACGGACCCCCCACCTCCAAAAGGATCAAGGCACACACACTTTATATTGCTTTGCCTGTTTTTGTGTCTCTGCTTTGCATCTCTTTGTTGTCAGAATGCATCTTTTTGTAGTTTTCCCAAACTCCATGTCCACCAATCAGCCTCACTTGCTTTCTGCAGGTGAGTCATTGAATCCATCATCACCTTCAACGTCACGGTCTGGTTTGATGCTTTGGGCAACATCCACCTCAGTCATGTCAACAAAATCATTAAATGAGCAGCAAATTCAATAGGTAGGACCAAGAACCACGAAATAGCATATTCAGCTGATTGACTAAAATGAAAGGACTATACAAAGAATTGGATACACATACACACACACACACACTACACAACCAATACAGTCACTTACCCTTCTAGCAGATATAGGTCACACCCACCAAGTGGGCCACATTAAGCTTTTTATTTTTATTGCCCCTACTTCTCTCAGACTCATTAATGCTTGAGCTAGCTTGGGTGCTTGACCCTTTTTTATTATTTATTTATGGTGATTTTTAAGGTGAACTGGGCTGCACTCTGCACTGTATGTAGTGACATGATATTTGTCATATGTCTGGTTATGTGTTGTGAATGCACTGATATTTTAACACAAATTAATTTCTAACAAATAAATAAAATTATGTTGATTTTGATAGGGATGTTGCAGTTACATGGTAGTTCATGCGTCACCATTCATATGGTGTCAGAATAATCTAAAAAAAAAATTACTTCCAGAGTGGGAAAATTCATGTGAAGGCCACCTCAAGTTGGAGAAACCACTTGGAAAGTTGATAAAAAAAAAATTTGGTACATGAAACACAGATTTGTCACCATACATGCAGGAACAACAAAATTTAATTTTCAGCTGATGTATGGACTTTTTTTATATATTCAGATATTTCGTGTCATTTTTTTGCTTACATGTAATTTGTAATATGGCATTAAGTTGTAGCTGCTAGCTGCTGTCCACAAAGAGTGATGAAGAGATCATTTCAAAAGAGTCAGTTGGCTTTATGTTGTTGTATCGCCATCTGTGTGTCCCATTTCTGCTTTGCTTTGTTTGTTATAGTACTTTGTAAACTCTGTTTTTAAAGGCGCTATATAAATGAAGTTATTATTATTATTATTATTATTATTAGTTGTGGTAGTAGTAGTAGTAGTAGTAGTAGTAGTATTGCCCTTTCATCCTTTGAAAATATTATTTCAATTCTGAGATATGTTATAGCTTCATTAGAAATAAAATTCTGTCTTTTGTCATTATATATAGGACACAATATTTCCAAATAATGGTTCCTGGGGTGACAGAGCCTTCTCCATAGCTGCCAGCTCTGTCTGAAACTCTTTCCCAAAACACATTTTCACCAAACTCTCCCAGTTCAAATCACTTATCAAAAACAATATATTGTGTAATGTTGTGTATATTTTATCATGTATATCCTAATCTATTTTATGTTTTATTTATTTATTTTGCTTCTGTAAAGTACTTTATAAATAAAATGTATTTTTTTATCATTATTATCATTATTATTATCTTGCATAATCCAACCTGGCAATGATACTATATCATTAGAAAGAACAATGTACAGCTTGTATTATTATTTGTTTATTGTTATGTGGTTTTTGTTTGGACTATGGAGGGAGTTCATCCCATTTTTTCCCCCTTTTATAGGTTTTTTTTGGGGGGAATTTTTCCCTAGACGACGTGAGGGTCTAAGGAGGGATGTTGCATACTGTAAAGCCCTCTGATACAAACTGTGTTTTATGATAATGGGCTTTATAAATACAACTGAAATGGAAATTGAATTGAACCCCTACAGCTGGCGACGCCTCTGCACACACCCCCAGTTTAGCTGCTGCCTGGTCACGTGACGGCTGCCAACGCTGTCAGCTGGTCGATCAAATTTCGGTTGTGAAATGATTGTGTCCCTCAAACTCTGGTCAGACCAAACCAAAGTCTGCGAAAGTTTGGTGGAATAAGACTGGAAAATCCTGACCTGTAAGTCTAAAGTTGTTAAATCATGCTAGCTAACGTTATTAGTCAACAAGCTAAGTTAATTAGCAAGCTGGTTTGTGTTCCGGTGAAATCGTCCTGAGCGCTTTGGGAATGTTGTGTCGTTTATTTTTAAGTTTTCCCTCCTCATTCAAGCTAAAAGAAAGCAAATAGGCGTGTTAAGTTAAATTAACTTGTTTCTAAAGACTTAAGCTAACGTTAATTTGCTGCCAAGAAGCTCTCTGGTTGTGTTTATGTCTGTTTTACAGACATTGTTTTTTTTGTCCCCAGTATCTTGGACAGGGATTAAATTAGCTTCATTATTGGGCCAAAGGAAGTCAAGTGGTGATGGAGGCAGACTCACTTGAGGAAAAGCTTCTCCTTTATGCCAGAGAGGGCAGTTTTTCAGACATCCAGAGGCTCCTTCAGTCGAGAATCGACCAGAGCAGCTCTCTCAACATTAACTACAGATGTAAGTAAAAAAGAAAACGCCATTACACTGCAAATTTGATATGTTGATTTTTACTGGTTGATTTTTTTTACTTTTTTTTTTTTTAAATATAGGAAACCAATTGCCTTGAAAAGGTTTAGTGAGTATAGCTTATTCTTAGTATATTCTTTCTTATATCCTTATGTTATGTTTGCTTTTTTCTCAGTGTAGTTAGTTCACAGAATTATTTTCATTTCCACAACATGCCACACTGAACATCTTAAGACAAGACTATTTATTGTGGAAACAAACTAAATTATACAATCAAAACAAACAAACATTTGAACCTAAAAAAAGGAAATAAGGAAATAATCAGACTAAATATTTGTCTTGATTTTACTTAAAATTTCAACAGGAATATATGTCATGCCATTTTATCCCAAATATCAATACTTAGTAAAGCTTCAGCCAACTTGCAACATTCATACAATTTTTCAGTTAAGTCTGACTAACTTGGTTTACTTAAAAACTTCACTTGTCATTTTTAAGTTGCAACAATATCACAAAATTAAGCAGATGCAACTAAAATAGAAGTAAACGTAACAGTTAGGTATGAAATATGGCCCTACATGAACTACAACTAATATTAATTTTTGCTTTCCTTTATCAAGGTAGTCGCTTTCCTAGATTTATGAAAGTAAGATCAGCTTGTGAGTTTGTGTTATACTCTCTGGTTAACATGATTTTATATAGCTTGGAAAGTGTTCATGTTCCTTTCTGTCACTGTAGCTAAGTCTAAAGCCAGCTCAGGATGGACGCCTCTCCATCTGGCCTGTTACTTTGGGCACACAAATGCTGTGGAGGAGTTACTCAAGGTGAGAGGTGTTCATATTATGTCCAATAAACATTTACAATCTGTGGAATTTACTGTACTATATTTGCAGGCAGGTGCTGATGCAAATTTGCAGAACAACATGGGTGACACACCTCTACACAAGGCAGCCTATACTGGAAGAAAGGTAAAAAACACAACACAAAACCTCCCTCTGAAAGCTGGAGCAACATCACTTCTCTTGTGCTTCTTTTAAATGCCTATCACAAGTATTTAAATCTTTGAACATTGAGCAAATGGGTGCAATTTATGTCAAAAACACGTGAATGAGTGAATGACCAACTTGGTAAGAAATGTTCCAAGAATTGCAAGACATTAGTAGATTTAGAAAATAATTTTGAAAAGGCTTGAAGGAAATGTCTGGAGGGGGAAAGAAAAAAACTAGGAAAAAGCTATATTTTTGTTAATCATAATTTTGTATTTTAAATTATATTATGAACTTACAGGTTTTGAAGCAGCTTTCAGGTGATTTTTTTGGTACTTTTTACTAATTTCTTGCCATTTTTTCATCTTTCGTTGCTTGTTGCCTTCTCCCCATGTTTTATGGTTAAAGGGATAGTCCAGAATTTAAAAAGTGTGTGTATGTGGGGGGAATACTTATGCATAAGCGGTATATTACATACAGTAAATGCAGGCTGGAGTCTGACAGGGAAGCTTAGCAATGTAATGCTATGGAGCAGTTGGCAACAATTTGTATTTTAACCACTTAAAAAAACTCCCACCACAAAGAATCGAGATCTGTTTAAGTGTACACTATATTGAGTGTGTTTTCACTACTGTACCAAAATGTTAGACCGTGATTTCAAATGGGAAAAAGAAGCTGTTAGCTTGCTCTCTTTAAAGCCAGACTCCATTGAGAAAAACATCACTGAACACAGGAGCTGCTGGTCTAACATTGCCTCAAACACCGAGTTTGTTTGTGTGATTGTGTGACTTTGGCATTTTAAATCGTTAGTACAAATTCACCATAGTCACACAATAACACAAACTAACCAACTGATCCAAGCAACAGTAGACCAGCAGCTCCTGTGTTTGGTGAGCTAAAATGACTGTTCTTGTTAATAGAGTATTGCGGCTTTGTTTAGAGCATAGATGGGGAACTGAAGCTGTAAACCGCCTCCCTGTCAGAACAGGCTTTTTGACATTAAGGTAAAGCTGTGAAAATAGTCTCAAGATAACGCACACTTGAACTGATTCGTTTTTTTATTTTTAGGTGGGACTTGTCTTAGGTAGCTAATTACACTTTGTGGCTGGCCCCTGCAAAACAGTAGATCGCTCAGCTTCTATGAAGGACTTAAGGTTTCTTCTCCAAAGTAGGGACATGTCGACTAATGTCTACTATTTGGGATATACTGTCTATAGATAAGTACCTCATTTCACCCCATTTCAAAAATTCTGCACTATCTCTTTAACTTTAATGAGGGGTGTTCATCTGAAACTAGTAATAAACCTTTTTGTCAGCCAAATTAATGTAAACTGTCACAGACTCCACCTGATATTTTCCATTTTCCCATTGAAGCTTTGGAGTGTTGGCAAATGATGGTCAGATTTTTATTTTTTCTTTCCTTACTAAGGAGATTGTTCTGTTGCTGCTGCGGTACGATGCCTGTTCCAACATAATCAATGGAACAGCCCAAATCCCTAAAGATGTCACAGAGGATGATGAAATCATTACAATGCTGGAGGGTAAGAAATGATGGGATTTTTTTTTCTTTTTTCTTTTTTTTTTTCTAAATCGCTGATGGCATCTCATTACTGTAGATAAGATGCCCTTGTGCTCAAATAGTGTTTGATTTGTGCAGCTGCAGAGAGAAGAGAGACAAGGCGGCGGGAGGAGAAGCTTCTAGAGGCAGCCAGAGAGGGGGACATCTCCACTCTGTCTAAACTGGTTAGCTTCTGACCTTTTCTAAGAATTTTTCAGAATATATTACACTTTGACAGCATCTTTATTTCTTAAAGAAGTGTTTCAATGCTGGATGGTCTTTTCATAAAACTGTGCTGTCTGTGCAGTAGAAAAATGCAAATACATTTGAAATGGGAGCTACATGACCCGAAAAAAACTGAAAAAAGGGCTCTTGCAGTCGCTTGTGATCAAGAGGGAGAAAACTGACAACTTACTGCAGTTACTGCTCCCTCTGGTGGGTGACGAAATATGAGCTTGGCCATTTTGACACAGGAAGCAATAAGGCGGCTGACTGGTAATAAAAGATTCGGAATTACAGTTCAACAGTAAGCCAAAATATGTTTCTGAAAACATTTAAGAGAGGTTTTTATATGATCATTACTGATCAGTTTTATTGTTTGATCTTAGTTTTTTTCAGCTGTAGTTTTTATAATACAGGAAACAATGTGGTGCCCATTTCCTGTTCATAGCTCTCGTAATACAGCCAAACAGTGTACTAAAAGAAGTTTCTAAAAGCATTTTTGGGGAAAGAAAGGCAATCAAGTAACATCATCACTGCCTAGTTTTACCGTTTGATCTGGTTTGGTCTGAGTTTGAGAGAGAAAGGGGGGGCAGCTCTCTGTCTCAATCTGCTTCTACACTCTTTGTGCCCATAGTAGTACAATCTGTAGTTTGAGCGACGGCCCCAGAGCCACCAAAAGTCCACCGAATGACACAAAACACAGATTCGAGCTGGGAGATCTGGGCACTGTTAAGATGAAAGTAAGTTTATCAACGTCATTTACACATATAATCCACATTGTTATAATACAAAGCTAGTTGAAAACCAGCTCCCTTTACATGTTTTGTGGTATCTGAGATATTGAAAAAATGCACAAACTACAGGATTACATTCAGAATTTGTCCACATTCTAGCAGCAAAAGTCCAACATATCTGATATATTTGCCAAGGGTCTGAAATGTAGGTGACAATGTTGAATACTAGACAGCCACAAACAACATAATATCTGCCAATTTACCATAGATGAGTTCCCATTGCAGTTAGATCTGTAAAAGAGGTAAATCAGTGTACTCTGCTTTAAGTTGTTTTCTGTCTCATGTTGTTCAGCTCAGTGGGAAAGAAGCTCCAGACGTTCACTGCAGAGACTCAGTGGGGAATACGCCCTTACACTGTGCAGCCTACAGGGGGCAGAAGCAGTGTATTATAAAGCTGCTCAAGTCTGGAGCCAGCCCCACTGCTAAAAACAGCAATGGTATATCACTTAACTTTAACCTCTTATTACTCTAATATATTAGTGGTGCAATAACAATCACAATGATGATTTTAGAGTCAGAGGTTTTAAATAATACACATTAAAATTAAAAAAATAATAATCTGCAGCATTTTGTGCTGGTTACGTCTATGTATTTATTGCATGATGATTATTGTGTTGCAGACCAGACAGCAATGGACCTGGTCCGCAGTGATGAACTCAGATTAATTCTAGCAGCCTATCAAGACAAGGTAAGTGCAGATGAGTAGTTTTCAATCAACCTGGTAATTATGTGAGGTAGGTACCGGCAGAGGATTTAAGCTACAGTTGCATATTTTTTTCATTTCGTTGCATGTAATGTAAAGCAAAACATGACTGACACATAGTATAAGACTGGTCACTGTATGGTCAGATTGTTAAAGGAGTAGTCAGCGGTAATGTCTATAATTTGAATTTCTGGATATTAAATTCTCATCTGCAAATTTATGTAGTAATCCCAATAATATTTGTCTACAAAGTGTGCTGAACTTAGTAGCATATCACATGACCTGGTTTAGGTATGTTTGAGACTTAGTGTGTGACCACAAATACTCATATACTGAATATCTTGTAAAACAATTTGATGATGCTGGCAACATATTATTTACACAAATGTGGACCTCTTCTGCTTTTTATCATTTTACTACCAAATCTATTTGTGTAATTTTGCTTTCATCAGTATTTGTGACAGTCATGTCTTTTGGAACTTTGTATTCAGGAAGGCAGCGAAAAAAGCTGACTAAATATTAAAATGTAAAAAAAAAGCTTCATTTCCTTACATTTTACTGGTAAAAACAGATGCACATGGGCATTGTAGCTGCAGTACAAGACTGCGCCAGGCACAGATTTTGAGGCTGGGGCATAGAGTGGCGTTCATAATAGCTGTTTGTCATTTGCAACAGTGATCATAAATTCCTAATCATTGTGGTGATCCTCTGGCCTCTTCACTATCCACACCAGTGGGCAAATGGCCCCACCAAAGCTAGCAATGACAAAACTTAATGTAATTAAGCAATTTTATTGGAATTTACCCAAGTTCATTCACATTTCCCAGAAGATTAAACATTTGGATTTTGGGCTTTTTATGAGCTAATAACTCATTTTTTTGTACTGAAGCACTTGGTGTGTCTAGCACCTTAATCACAGAGTGCATGTTTGCATTTCTCTTTCAGGAAAAAGTGCTGTCCTGCAGCTGGCCAAAATATAGGTGCACACAAATATCTTTGTGCATTTTCTCCTTTCACACATCTCTTATATATGGTCTTGTGACTTTAGAGAAAAAAAGCAGCAGTCATTGCTCTTGCTTGGATGTCTGATAAGCCTGGCACAGCTTCAGTGTAGAGCAGTGCATAGTCATGGTGGGAATTAAAAAAAGAAAGGCCAGGCTATTAAGTAATTAAAAGATATATCATTTACCTTGGAAACTTTAACTGTTGTACCAAAAACCTGAGCTGTGTGTTTCTTGTGTCACCACAAAATCATTAATGCTGTCAATCAGGCTGTGTCTGTACACATGTCTGAAAATTGTTTTTCCCCCACAAAGGATGTGGACAGTGGGGTGCAGAAGATGGAAGGCACTCTTTGGAAGGTACCCAGACGTTCAAGTGTTTTCTTATTTCCTCTTAATATGTCAGGCAATGTTTTTGTTCAGATACATTTGATGGTGTAGACTGATTTTTTTTGTTTACTGTTACTCAGCACATAATTATCATTATGATATACAAAAAATCCCTTCAGAGCCCCTCAAGTGTTACCTGAAATTCTTATTTTGAATAAGATGAAAAAAGATCAGTAGAAAGAGTTTAAAATGAATAAATTGAAATGTTCATTCATGTGATTTGGTTTTGCTGCACAGTTTATCTGTTGTTTACTTTATGTTTCTCTGACAGAGTTCACGTTTTCTTGGATGGCGATCACACTGGGTGATAATTGAGGAGGGGACTCTCTCCTGGTACCCCAGACAGTGAGATAACTTTATATGTATGCAGTTTTCTTATGTTAAAAAATATGCTGCATATATGTCTAGTGTATTGAACTTTCTGTATGTATGTTTTTGCAGTGGTAGAAGTTTCTTTCTTGCTTGTTCATTCTTGATTTGCTTTGTGTAAAATACCTAACTTAAGCAGACAATGCCTTCTAAACTATAGTGGCTGAAATATAAGAAAATCTCATTTTCTCCACAACAGTTCTTGTAAGAGGTGGAGGCATCCATAGTTCCCAAAACATTCAATGAAAAGTTGAACTTTAAAGGAATACTTCACCAGCGAAATGACCATTTCTATCTCTGTTACTCACCATGTTACATTAATATGTGAAGAAAACTGGAAAATCCAAAAAGGCAAACATTTTTTTATGATTTGAAGTAAACAAGGTTTGTTTTGTAGTTTGAAATTCTTATTTAGCGAAACATTCTTGACAAAAAACAAAACAAAACAACAGTCTCACACAACCCGTGAGATATAATCCAAGTGTGTTTATCCAGTCGTATGCTCAGTACTTCCAAACACATACATTTTTGGTAAAACGTTATGATTTAAAACACTACTGTACAAATAGTCTCACGCAGGGACGACCCGTGTGCCTGGGCATGTTTGAATTTAATTCAAATGCTCACACATGCTCAGCGCACGCTACTCTTGTGTGTAAATGCTCAAAATGATGTTTTATGCATGTGCATATGCATGTGTTTGGAGCTACTGCGCATATGACTGGATAAATGAGACATGAATTATGTTGCAGGAGTAGTGTAAGAGTTTGTAAACAGATGTTTTGATGTACTTTAGTTGATATTAAATGAAGGCCCCTTATTTACTTCAATTCTTCAAGAATTTTGGATTCCATGTTTATTGTTGAGGTATAGGAGAAAAGTTTTCTCCACAAATTCAACATAACACAGGATGTGTAATTGTTATACAAATGGTAATTTTTACTAATGAAGTATTCCTTGTAACAGTGACTACATGTGCACTGTAGTTAAATTACATTGTGATTTTTAAAATGTTTATATTTTTTACAGTATGTGCCTATGTGAGAAACCCTTTGTCTTATCTCTCATGTTTCTTTTTCGAGGGCCGATGCGCAGGCTGGTGTCAGACAACAGGGCTATAAGTCTCTAACTCAAGCCTACTGCATGGTAGGTAGTAGAGGTTAGAGACTCACTGTAGTTAATTAACCTTCATGACTATACAAGGATGTTCATACCTTAGATCTTTCAGTTGTGATTACATCGTACTCATGACATGTTGATGTTTGACATCTAGTGCAGCAAGCGTGACTGTAAGTAATTTCGTTTTGTCATTCTAGGTCAAACCATGGGATCATTGCTTCTTCATGCTCAGGTGCTTTGATGGCACCGTTCATTATTTTAAGGTTCCCTCAAAGACAGATTCAGTGGCAACAAGAAAAGTGAGATGAGATTCACCTTCTTTGCTGTTACTATATCCCCCTTCCCAACCCCTCCCTGAGCAATCCAATTGTCTTATGTTTGTCTGCAAATAAATGTTTCTGATATTTCTCTACCTAGAGATGGTTGGATGCTTTTGAGGCACATTCATCCTACAGCACTCGCCACTGCACCCAAGAACAGATTCTTAATGATGCAGATGCAGATGGAGATGGAGATGGTGCCATGGCAGTGAGGAATATGTCACAAGCCCTTCAGGTAAGATTAAATTCATACCTTTTTAATGAGGTATATTATTAGGTGATAGAGAGGAAGAAGTGCTATTTACGGAGGAGGTTTCCAATGTGTCTTTCTTGTTTTGTGCAGGCAGCCAATGCTTCACAGCAGAAATTGGAGAGTGAAGTTTCAATTTTTCTGTCGATGGTGAAGAATGAGGAGAACTGTGGTAAGTGTCTGTTCTGAATTACATTTTGACTGTTAATAAAGAGAAAAAAATAAAAAAGTAAGTTACATATGATGTAGTTAATCCAGTGCCCATTTTTAACATCTTAATGCTGAAAAAACCTGCACTAGAATTTAGATTAATTCTAAATTAATCGTTAGTCAGTGGAATGTAAATTGATTGCAAACTGTCATGATAAATCTAATCGTTACTATGCGGTTGTCACCTTAACAGTTGGTAGTCCTTGAATGGTCACAAAAGAAGTCTAAGGGGTTGATTGGAGATTGATCTTTCTGACATTACAAATAATGATAGCCCCCATGTTGGCATTGCTTGGACATAAAGAGCCTGTTTACATGTAGTATTCAAATGCATCTTGGGTGATTTGAATACAAGTGGACAGGGCTAAGTACAAGTGTATATGACCAAAGGACACATTACCCCTTTTTGCACTGCCTTTTCAATGAGTTTTTCTGGCTCGCCATTCTGTATAAAAGGTCGGATCGCAGAATGGGGCGGGGGGCAGACGGCAGAGTAGTCTCTCCCTTACAGAGATAGTTCACCCAAAAAAGACAGTTCACTCATTATCTACTTACCAGCATGCTGATGGAAAGTTGGGTAAAGTTGTTTTATTTTCCACAAAACACTGCTGGCAATTCACAGGCTTTGCACTCATGTTCCAAACAATTTAAGGAAACGGTGACCAGAATTCAAATGTTAAAAAAAGACATGATAAAACCACAAAATATATCCATACTGCTCGTCCAAAGTAATCCATGTGTCCTAAAGCCCCAACATGCCACGCTGTTTTGAATAAACATCACTGGCGCCATGTTTTTAGCCTTGTTGAAGCCTGTAGCTCCCAGTGTGGGGGCTGCCTTCATGTATGCACGCAACACCAACGAGAGCTTCCCATATCTGCACACCAGTGGTAACATGCCACCGGGTTGCCTCCCCCACACACAGAGACTTGGTGCCAGTGACTTTTTTCAAAACAACTTGACACGCTGGGGCTCCAGGTCACTTGTATGAGCAGTATCGACACATTTTGTGGTTTTATTATGTATTTTTTTAATGTTTGAATTCTGGTGACTGTTTTTTTCAATTGTTTGGGAGATGAGTGCAAAGCCTTTACCCCAAGAAACTCAGGCAGTGTTTTGTGGACTATAAAACTTCACTTGACCCTCTACCGGCATTAGTGTTAGTTGATAATGGGTAGGGTGGGATCATGGGTAGGATGGGCGGTGCCTGGTAGGAAATTTCAAAAGCAGCTAGCAGTAGTCAGCAGCTAACTCAAAGAAGAACAGTGGCTGAAAATGTCAGCAGCGTGGGAAAACGTTAAGTTTGGGGAACCTTTTACCTTCTGAGCAAAGGATGAGATCAGCTGTGATATAACAGGACAAATAAATGCTTGATATTATCAGGTCATGCCATGGTTATTCTTTAGAAAGGGCTGCTCACCGGTATGTTTTATGGCACACTAGAGGCACACGCTCTTGTGTTCGTTATGCATCTTTTTGGCCCTGAAGTGCGATGGGATGCTTTTGTTTGCGTGTCTTTTGTCGAGTAAATGCAAATGTGTCTTGATGCTTCTCCGACGAGGACTACGTCATCAATGTAGACATGGTTGTTGTTTTGTTGAGAGCTCAACAGCGTTCTATAACTTTCATTTTACAACAAGTTGGACAAAGTGGTGTGTAACCGCCTGCTGTTTCTGCTGACAGCGCTATTGTGGGTATAATAACTCCATGGGGCCCTTCTAGTGTAAGTGATGTAGGCAGTAACAACATCTTAACACAAGTGGTCAGCTGGCAATGCATGTCCACTTGTGATCTAATCACTAAAACTCATGTTAATACCAGGCGTAACAGGTAAATCAACATGAAGAATAACTGTTAGTTGTAGCTCAATGTATACATCTGCACTGAAAATATAATTTTTGTATTTTTCGAAAGCTTTGGCTGCACCTCTTTTACTGAAAGCCAAAGAGACCAGTGAGCTCTCCAGTGAAACCTGTGCTGCTCTCCATCTGTGCCTTGAACTGCTGTCAAAACAGGACGAGGTAGGGAAATATCTTCATTATCTTAATTGAGCCGGTATCAGCATATATGCTCATAAACAATGAAGTTGCTTTATAGTCCACTATCATACCAATCTTGACAAATAATTTAGTGCAGCCAGAATCATAAAAACTGTGTAAAGGTTTCTGATATGTACTATATTATTTTAATGGTATGATTTCAAAACAGTGTTGTCCTTGTGCTGTGGGAATTTCACATTTAAATGAAATCTAATCTAGTAATCTGCAATCTTGCACTTGATTTAATCATTCTGGAATCTTGTTTTCTCATTAGATTATCTGCAGCCCACTGAGCATGTATAAATCTTTTTCAGTAATTCCCATACCCTCACCCATGAGCTGTGTTCCTATTGGCTGAATGCATTTTATTGAATGATTACAAAATCCTCAAGCCCCTCCCCTTTACGTTAGCTCCCTCATGCCAATCAGATTTGAAGTTTGTGTATGTCCCTGTCCACCTGTCCCAGTGGCTGTGCTTTGTCCTTGGGCTGGGGGGAGCAATAGAACAGTGTGGTAATCACTGGCACGTCTGTCGGAAGGACACAGGCGAGATCCGCTTTTATGCTTAGGTCTGCATTCAGCTCGCAGATCAGTGCAGACACACACAGACACCCTTGGACTTGGATCCACACACTCACGCTCTAGGGAGAGGCTGTGCATTGAGTGAGGGAACTGAAGCGCGTGCAGATTCACGGGCTCAGCTGGAGATGCATGCATTCACTCTCACACAGTGAAAACACATGCTTGCAGGCACACTTTCACATGCCAGAGCATCCGAGCACAGGAAAAAGAGGAGACAGTGACGGCACGCTCATCCAGTATCTGCACAGGTACAAACAAAACATTTGTTCTCTTCTTGTATCTCAGCGTATTTTATTTCCAATTAAACAATTGGCTGTGTTTGCAGTGGGCTGGTCCCTGATGATTTACTGTAGCGTAAAGTGTTTGAAGTTTGGCATCAATTGGATTCAGTCTGATGTTTTTAGTATGTTATTAATTTGATGGCTTGAAGCTTTGGCAAAGGATAAACCTGTACATCAATATGTGGAGGTCATTCTTATGGATTTAATTATCTGAATTCAGGGTGTGAAATTGAGCTTGTTTGACATGACTGCTTATTCATCTTTTTACTGATCATCTCATAATGTGATGAATTTTGTCAATGTAAGAGCATTGAGAGCAATAGATTACATTACATTGATGACTCATTTGAAATGGTGGTACTTAAAGACAGGCTTTAATGTAAGCATTGTGGATTTAACCATTTTAAAGCAGCAGTTGTTATCTTGTGTTTTACTATAGTGGCACCTAAATTGAGAACTGTGAGATCATGAATTCTTGAGTTCTTACTTTTTTATCCATTACCAGTTAATCTGAAATTGACTCTGTTAAAAAAAAAAACCAAAACCAAAACCAAAAAAAAAAAAAATACAGAAATGCTGACACTGTTTTTACTAATTACTGGTTATAGTATGGTGGGCTGAAATTAATGATTATTTTGATTGTCAATTAATCTGTTGATTATAGCCCTTTTTACATAGATGGTGTCATAGGACTGCTACAAAGTCCCTTCTCTAGGCCTCATTTGCATTTTTACACAGAACCAAACGACGGCAGCATCATCCCACTCCTGTGTGTGAATTAAGAGAGCATGCCGGCATTGTGGAAACAAAAGAGGCATGACTTTAACACAAAAGCATTGGCCTCTTATGTGACATATAACACACACATCAACATCATCTTATTAACATTCAAAATGGTATTAACATGGCATTGACAATCATGTACTATCCCTGTTATATGGCTGCTGGTGTTCTCTGCTTGCCAGGTAAGGAACACCCGCACCTCTTTTTTCCAATTTGCAGACATTTACAGCCACTGCTCTTCTTCTTTGAGTTAGCTACTAACTGCTGCTAGATGCTTTTTAAATTTCTCGTGGTGGGTCGCACACATAATGCACTGTCAAAACGTCACACTCGTCCAGCCCGTGGTCCTGTCCTGCCAGGTGTCCTGTTTATGCAGATACTGTTTTTGTGCTGGTACTTCCTCCCGTGGTTGCTTTAAGGTTAGACAACTCTGTTCCTCCATTCCTCAAACATTCCTTATACACAGAACATCGTGGCGGCATAATGGAACAATATTTGTACCTTGAACACTTTGTGTAAAAGGGGCGTATGGTGATGATTTTTCTTGATTAATCAATTAGTTGTTTGGTCTGTAAAATGTCAGTCCTTCCTAAAGCCCAAGCAGACATCCTCAAAGGTCTTATTTTTTCCACAACCCAAAGATATTCAGTTAGCTGTCATAGTGGAGTAAAGACAGCAAATATTCACATTTAAGAATTTCAGAGAACTTTTCCCTCTAAAATAAATTCAAATGAAAGTGGACAACTAATTGATTAATGGATTAATCGTTGCAGTTTCATAGCATAGTATGGTATGCACTACCACTCTCTTACTGTAAACCACAAACAAAGCAGGAATTAAGATTATAATTATATGGCAATTAAGCACTCCTGTGTCTACATGTGTTTTTGTGCGCATGTGGTTTTATATAATAAGGAGACGTTTTAATAATTAATGTCCCTTCAGATACAATAAAACACTTCTTTCTAAGTCAGCTGGACATGAAGTTGCACAACAAAGCCCACATGCAGCATGTATGCATTTCAATCTCAGTATGAATTGGCAATTGGCAATTGGCTGTCCTGTCACAAGGAATAACCCTACGCTGTTATCACAGGGAGGCTGAGAACATTTAATGCAGCCTCATCACCCAGGAAGCATTGCATGTGTCACAACAATAGACACTAAATTAATTTCTGACAACCAGATAATATAGTAAGAAGGAAATGTCTTAACAAGCATGTCACTGGTCTCATGCTAAGCTGGTTCTACTACATGCACTAACCGGATTATATTCTCTACACTGCTGAGATTGGCTGTATTAGGCAGTATTAACTCTAATCTTACATTCCCATTGTCTTGCCACAGATGCCTCTGTTGCTGCCACTTACGCTTTCATTGTCTACAGCACAGAACACGCAGTTATCACGTGCTGTTGTACTCAGGGCAGATGTGAAATAGAGAAGCATGATTTATACCAATTGCAGTGTTACCCTTCAGCAGTGAATATGCGCTCTGACCCATTTCAGCAGCAGCTGTGGAAACAAAGTATGCTAGTGAGAGTGCCATATTTATACAGCACATGTAGGGTTGGTGACTACACAGCGTTTAAAGTGGCAAGATTTGTGCAGCCATCTCTCACACACACAGCACAGATTTATTAGCGCAACCTTTCTTGGTGTTTCTCAGGCTTCCACACCTGTCAAGAAAACAAATGGGGGTTTACAGCATGAAACCACTTAGTGGTGACTCCAGATAAACCTCTATGTCAGTTTGGATCACTCTGACGGTAAGAGAGTGGCAGCAGAGTTTCCTTTTTTCTCTGCAGTCATTCATCACTTTGTGTCTACAGTCTGTAAGAAAGCAGATTGTCCTTCAAACCCCTGGGGACTCGAGAGCACAAAGTACCATTTGACCTTTGCTTCAAACATCACCACATAGGTAACTGACCCACTGACTGCCATCTCTCACCCAGGAGAGACCCTACTGGGGCAGCTCAATCTTTGTCTTGATCCATTACTCTGTATAAAATAATGGACACAGCTCCCATGACGTTAGTCCATTGGTTTTTAGACTCCCATTTGGAAGGCTTGACTTTGCCATTTTGGTGGTCACCATCAGTTTTGGGGGGGGGGGGCAGAAGTGATCATATTTGGATGTGATAGTTTAGCCATGGTTGAGCAAGGGCTCGGTGTGACTCTGACTTATTTCCCTTTTACAACGCCTCTTCAAGGCGGGAATATCCCGGCGTTATGCCGCCTCACTGTTCTATATAATCAAAGGCATGATCGCGGAAGAGGGGCACAGAGTTTTCTCGCCTTTGAGTCAGCATCGTAGGTAGTAACAGCACCGAATCGAGGTCCTTTTAAAAAGGAGGGTATCATTGACGGGACAGGTGTGACGTTTTGATGGCGTGTTCCCCTCTGGAGATTTAAAAAGCAGCTATAGCAGTTAGTGGCTAACTCAAAGAAGAAGAACTGCAGCCGTAAATGTCTGCTAATTGGGGAAAACTATGATTTTCTGGGCATCTTTATTATGTAGATTTGTGCCATATCATATTGCCCATACTAATACCAGTATTTTTTATATAACAAGAATTATTCATATTTTGATGATGGCAGTATTTCAACTTGTTGACGTAATGGCCTTATACTGTTACATATGACAACACCAAGTGTGGGTGAATGCGAAATTGCAGTCATTTAGATGTGTAATTTTTTTTTATTGCATTTTGATTATATTGTGTTGTATAGTTATATTTGATACAGAAACAGAATCAAGTTACTTTTGTTTTTTACAAAATAAAAAAAGAGATTTTTTTTTACTTAATATTTGAAGGCAAACTACATTTATGTTGAAATATCCAGTTATAACACTTATTTGTTACAACTGCATGTTCTTGAAATTAATAATGAAATATTTGCAGTATTTTTGTCATATCGTCAAGAATATCATTATTGCAAAAATACCCTGAAATATTGTGATGTGCTTTTAGGCCAGATTAGCCACCCCGAGTTCCTTGCACCGTGAGCAGAGGATGAGATTTAGCTGTCATATAAAAGAGACAGTAGATGATTGTTTTTTCCATGTTATGCCATTTTTATTGTTATATTATATGTCACATTAGCAGCGGATGCTGTACTGTTAAACGTCACGGCATGCTACCTGAAAGTACACACAGGTAGGTCATGATTCTGCCATTTTTTGGTTCTGTGTGAAAATACAAAAGAGACGTAAAGAAGGAACTTTGTAGCAGCCCTTTAGGGCAATCTCTGTTATAACAGGGCTGTAGAATGCAGTCTGTCACTCAAGTGGCCCTGCCTTTAATTATGCATAACTTTAAGCCTTAATTAAATGTAAATGGGTGAGTTATATAAAAATTCATCACTCATACAGTTGCCATAAATGTTGAAATTAGCCATAGAGAACAAAACGATTTATTTACCAGGGTGTAAACATGTTTATTTCCTCTGGAAAGTTGATCTAAAGGCATTTTTAACATGGGGGTCTATGGGGACTGACTGGCTTCCAGAGCAAGCCTCAAGTGGCCATTCAAAAATTGCAGTTTTTGGCAGTTTTTGGCAGTTTTTTTTTTTTTGGCTTCATTTTTCAGCCCCGGAGGTTGCCACTTGGTTGGTTCCTGCACTGATTTCCTTCTTTTTCTAAACATACGAGATCTGAAAAACAGGAAGAAGTGAATTGTCCAATTATCTTTAATTGGTAACTGCATTGTTTTGCTGCACAGGTACACCCCTCATAACTGAATAAAATCATTTTTAGTTCCTTAGCTCCCAGCCATCATATAGTCATGTGCAGTTTGATAAACAAATACAGTTATTGCAGAGTGCAGCACTATATAGAGCTATAATGAGTTTGCCTCTGAGATTTGCTTCCCCCTTAGCAGAGAAAGCAAATTTCAGAACAAAGTAAAAGCACTACCCTTTGGGTTGTTGGCCAAGGAGAAGCTTCCCTCCCAGGCTTCAGCAACAGCTACTGTACACAGCCTCAGCAGGGCTTAAAATAGCGCCGTTTGTGCTCAGGCGAGAGGATGCTGAGAGAGTGAAAGAGCTGGCTGGGATAGTTACACAACAAAGTGTTTCATTCCTGGATGGGCTCTCAAGCCAAGTCCCTGGGACAGGTAATAACAGCCTCCTAAAGAGCGAGCTCTTTTACTTTACCCCATATATTTGAAAAGAGGCTTGAATTAATTGGGGACATGCAAGGACATTCTTTTTGGCACACATTTGATATGTGTAGTTGGTCTCATTATCCAGAGTCACGATGTGTTTTTGCTGTTGCTGATTGGAAGCATATTCATATTCTTTTTGGCAAACTGGTGGATTTACACAAACATTTTAGAACATTAGGATAATGCTGCATTTCACTAGATGGATGTTTTTCTTAGCATTAACTTGCCAATTCATTTTCTTAGAGTTCCTCTAGTTTAGTATTGAAGGACAGATCTTTTAGTCGGAGGGTTTCTCAGTTGAAATTAAACATCACTAAATAGAATCTGAACATCTAAACAGATACTGTATTTCTGTCCACACAGTGCATTACCTACTGTACAGGGGTTAAATATACAGCATAGCTAGTGTGATGCCACCAGTGAAGGTGTAATGTTTGTCTTTGACTGTATTTGCCAGACAGCTGTTGGAACTTGTGTGAAAGAAGCTGCTTATGAGTCAGAGTTGTTGTAGTTGTTTTTACAAGTTTCAGTCTTAGTATAGAACACTTTGTAAGCTGCAAAAATAGCCTAATAATACAAGCGGTGAAATTGGAATACAGCCTAAAAACCCATCTCTCAACTTGTATACAATCTCGTCCTTATATCCACTGCAGCTATTTCAGCTAAAACCTTGTGTACGTCTGTCCTGCAGAATGCTTGAGGTGTGCACATTCTCACCACACATCCCTCCTTTTGTGTTTATGCTTACGCATCGCTTATGCATTTGGCCCCTTTTGTTTTCATTACCTTAGAATAACATGTTTATATCGATGTACAGAGCAGTTCCTCTTCCATGGAGTCGGCTATCTACAGTAACACAGAATGGACAAACCAAACCCTGGCTCTAACTCGGGCCATTAGCATTTTGCGTCTGCTACCGCCGTTCTCCTACGTGGTTTGCACACGCTAGAAGTTTTAGTTCTGCAAGCTCACTGCAAGATACCACTAAATCCTACACACTGGACCTTTAATTAACTGAGTTTTTTCCACCTACTTTAGCATTTAGTTTTGTTTTAGTTAACCTTTTAATGAGCTTCTATCACAGTTAACATGTCTATGTGAAGTCAGTCTGTAGATTCAAGTATACAAGGTCTATACAAAGTGCTCATGGACATCTTTTTGTGAGGTTTTGGTTACATCAGATGTGTGTATTTGTAGACATAGGGTGATGTGTAGTAAGCTCATGAATGCTTCAGCTTTGATAAACTTAATTTAGCTTGAAATGTTCTGACCTAAGGTGTTTTATTGCACTGTGTTGCAGATTTACGATCTGCATATTGTTGCACATGAGTCATTCTCGCCTTTCTGCACTGTATGTATTATGGCGTTTTGCTGAGTCAAAGTCTTGGGCACAAAAGAAAATCAAATTTACATTATGTATTTCGGTAATGTATTTACATAATAAACCTTTTGCTGGTATTAGGGTGCTCCGATCGATTATACGTGGATTGAAATCGATCAATATTCATTACCAAAGGCTTGATCAGCATCCTTGAAGTTTGCTGATCAGAGAGAAAACAATCAGCGAAGTGGTGACTATGTCACTCAATGTTTCTCAGTGCCTCATCCATCATGCGTGGTTGATCTCCACTGCACAAGAGTTGGAAGCAGTTTATGTTCCCTGAATAATGTTGGAGCTGCTGACAGTCTCTTGGGGTCATTATCTCTTTACTGTATAATAATTTTTTTATATCTTATGCTTTTAAAAATTGGTGTCAAAATCACAGATCATGAGCATCTCATAGAAGAATTTACCTGAAATTATCTTTTTGACCTTGTTGATTGCATTAAATCTCCATGGTGATCACTAAAATATTGTTCCCATAATGGTTATGGCCACATATCTGAAAAGGAAATTCATGACACACAGGCAAGAATTATAACCCACCCTGAGCACATCAGCAGGTGTCAGTGAGGTGTTTCTTTGTGCACAACTGTGCACACAACTGAAAATACTTCAGGCTGTGTAAATGATGAGGATGAACTTTTCTTCTTCAATAGAAGACGCTGGTCCTGCTTTGCAGTCTCAGATTTACAGTTTGATTTACAAGCTCCTGTTTCTCTCCGCCGCCTTCCTCAAGGTGACTCTGGAGGGGTTTTTTTTTTTTACTTGTGGAGGCTATGCTCCATTTTTATGAGCAGCATTTTTATCCTCAGTGCACTTGCTTTGCTTTATAAATCCTTTCATGTCTGTTTATCGTACTAGGGAATGAATTAAATTCATAAAAATGTCCTGTTAAATTTTTAATTTGCTGTTTCAATGTGCTGTTATAGCCATTATCTTATTGTATGACATTTTCGACAGAATTTCAGGATTTTTGGTAAGTTTTCTTTCTTGTCTTAAGTTAATAAAGGATACACAAAAGCAGCATCAGACAATAGGAAACACTGATCTTGCCTGTCCCACAGTGGCCTGGCTCAGGTTGCCCTGAAGAGACACTCAATCCCAGGCTACAGAGCTGCCAGAGACTGGGGTATTTGGTTCCGACTGGAGGAAACCAGATATGTGGGCAGGGTTAGAACAATGACCTGCCATCAGAACCACAAAGACACACTCGCTGTGGCAGCTACAGAAGCAGATCATTACCCTCATATCAGTCAAACCATCAGTAAATCTCAGATTTGCTAGATTTTCCATTCTGTCTTTATGGTCAATCTCAGTATACATGAGAAAACTGTCTTCATTAATTAAACCTTGTCTCTGCTGTATGTTTTACACGTCTTATTGTCCTGTGTTTGCAGGTGTGGAGCTTGAAGTTAGAGCAGGAGGTGGAGAAGAACAAAGCTCTTACAGAGGCTCTGCAGACTTTGGCAACAGAACACCACGAACTCAAGCAGTCCCTGTGTGGGAGAAGCAGGTCGTCTAGCCTCAGTACCCTCACTGGAGATGACTTCTATGATGCTGTATCAGGTCAGCATGCTCTAGGTGGAGGATTAGTGAAGTAATCAAGAAGTTGATACTACAGGGGTTACACAAGAATAGTGCAATACATGTTTTCATACACTGTCTTGGCCAGGTTGTAATTAGACAAATTAGGACTAATTGGGAATTATCTGAAGCATTTTCTTCCTGGGCAAGTCCCTGCTTTCACTAATGTTGCAGTTAAAATAATACTGAGCGACACTGCTGCAGCTGTCAGTGGCAAAACAGGAGCTGTGTAACCTCTTGGTGCATTTGTGCATTGTCTATTAACATTCACTAAAAGTGCTTGGTTTTGCAGCTGACATGTTCATATCATTATGATAAGTTTCTGACTTTACTGAATAAAATCACTACAGAGACAGACCTTTTTTTGAAAGAGCAATATGTTTTTTGTTTAACCAGGAACAGCCGTGGGGTGCTATAGGCAAAACCATCACACTCAATTTAAATAAACAGTAATTTTAGTGTATATTGTGTCAGCATATATTCACATTTAGCTGGGTTTATTTCAGCCAAGCTGGAGTTGGTAATTGTTGGAACAATAAAAAGACAACCACAATGTTTTTTGTTGGTTTTATTTTATTTTTTATGTTGTTTTTGAATGAAGTATGTGTTACAATGATAAAATTGCTGTTTATATGAACAAAGTCTGCTGAGTTTGGCAATGGTGTGTCTGGCCTTTTCTGGTGCAACAGAAAGGACTCCTGCTCTTAAACTGAAAGGTCTATCTCTGAAGAGATCATTGCCATATTGTTTTCAGACACTCATAATAACAATCTGACCCTGTCAGTGACAAAAACAAGCACTTTTAGCGGATGTAAATTGAGGGTGCACAATTGCCCATAACGTTACTGCTAGCTGCAGTGCTCTCTCTTAGTACTGGACCAATTTTGGAAATTATGGTCTCCATCAGTCACTTAGAAACAAAACGTGGAAACATAAGGTCCAATTTGCAAAGTACATAAGTTTACCCTTTAAATGCGCTGTTCATGGAGCCTGTTTGCGTCATCCATGTGTAGGAGCGTGCAGGCAACAACAACGCACATTCCTGCTGTTGGTTTTACACTATTCTGCTGTTTGACAGTTTTTGGCAGTGTGGTAGTGAAGCACAAAGAAGCAGTGAAGAAGATTTAAAGCTTGCAAACATGAATGCAAACGATTCTCAATTTAAAAATAGTGTTGTTAATTTCATATGAGAAAGACATTTATCAGGTTTCCCAGGCCTTAGGGATAAAAAATTAATTGCAAGTAACACTGGATGTGAACGTAACTTTGTTTACAAGAAAGCGACACAGGGCATCTTTATAAGAATCGTATCCTGTATTTACATACTTCCAGCGGTGCATGTTGTTATTGTATCTAACTGCTTCACAGTTTTCAATTGTCACTTCACTTTGAGTATATTAAGCATACTTAAACAATACAGCATTACTGTGTGTGTGTGTGTGTGTGTGTGTGTGTGTGTGTGTGTGTGTGTGTGTGTGTGTGTGTGTGTGTGTGTGTGTGTGTGTGTGTGTGTGCGTGCGTGTGCATGCGCTGCATGTGCGTGCGCGCATGCGTGCATGCCCAATGACATTCCTTTGGCACTCTGTCTATCTCAGAGATTGTCCAGACATTGATGCCAATGTCCTCTTCTCTTATGCTGAAGGGTAATTAGATAGTGACTAGCCTGATGCCCTGACAGCTTCAATTCATCAGTAGTTAAAAGAGTTTATTTGACAGTGTTTTCTGCTCTGTGTGTTAACGATGTACAGTACAGTACAGTTTACAGTGGTAAACTGAACTGTACAAAGTTTGCTTCTTTGTATACACAAAACCCTCGCCATGATGATTATTTACACAAGACTTCCTTCTACAACATGGTAGTGCACTATGGGCCAATCTTTCTCAGGAATCACTGCATAATTCAGAGATAGCTCTGAGATATCTACTAGCCAGAGACACTCTGCCCATAGGCTCTTAACTGTGCGCAGCATATACATGAGAGTTTTCACATGCTGAGGCGGGTGTGTTAAACCCAGTCATGTGCTTTTGTTTGTATAGAGGATGCTTATGAATAGGGGTTGGCCATATGGCCTTAACTTTATACCAGGATATTTTAGGGTATTATTGCAATAATGATACTCTTGATGATGTAACTAATGTAAATAATGAAAAATATATTTTTTCATTAATTTCAAGAACATATATCTGCAACAAAAAAAGTGTTATATTTTTATACGTCACAGTTTGCCTTCAGTTATATTACTAATTCATTTGGCTGTTCATAAAACATTTGGGACTCCCAGGCCTAACAATGCCACTGATTCCATAGTACTCAAGTCCATCCCCTTTTTGGAAGTCAACTCCTCCACCATGGAGACTGTAGCAATTTGATTTCATCTATGCTTGTTGTTGCTGTGCCTAACAGTATCTCATAACACCAGCAAGTCGAGATATTTCCATTATCGCCACATAACTTTTTCTGATATTAAAATGATACCATTATTATGTTGAATTATATGATATGTAACACCTTTACTTATGAAGCTGTGTTGAATTTGCTGCCACCTTAAACTCTATACACAGTGCGTTTTTCTGTATGCAAGTACTCACAATAAGCTCTAATAACTCAGTCTAGCATATAAAGTCCTCCATCATACTGTACACACACTATTCTCCACCTCTCTTTGTGTAGAGTATGGACAGTACCTGTAATGTCATTGACGGGGGAGGAGTAGCATCCAGCAAGCACAGAGCAAACAATGTTGGAGGAAATGAAGCCTCTGTGTGGCCTCTCATTGGAACACAATCCTCAGGTGGGGTTAGGCAGGCAGCAGGGAGGGGGAAGTTAGAGAGGAACTGGAGCACAAGTGCTTATTTGCGGAAAGTTCCGGCTGCAGCTTTGTGAGCAGGTCACTTTAACCTGTATGTTCCTGTACGAGTGTTTGGCATGACCTGGCATCTGCCCCCTCTCATCATCCCACAGAGTCGGAGTCGGAGCTCTCGGTGAGCGGCTTCCTGTCTGTGGCCAGTCACTCCTGTGAAGAGGACGAGGGGAGAGACACCCCCTTTCTCAGCAGCCTTCGCCATCCCAGCGCACTCAGGGGGCCTACCGGAATGTCGGGGGAAGGTAACCATGGCAACCAACCCACCCAGCACAATGGAGTCAAGAAGCACAGGTGGGACATGCTCCAGTTATGATGTCATGCTTGTTTGTTGGCGCAAACGATGGAAAAAGGACGAGTGGAAATGTAACATCAGCCATGCTGAGTGTTCATTAGACAGCCTGTTCACTGTTTATTATGTGCAACGCTTCGCTTATCAAAATTATCACAGCTGGCAGGATTCAGTAATATTTTACTTGTCATAGCTGAGCATTTAAAATAAACATTGTGCACGTGACATTTTAGTATGCTTGCCTGGTGACAGGTTGCAGACCTCAGTTGGCAATAAGATAGGCCAGTAAAAGGTAGAGTTGGTGTAATGGGATACCATCTTTCCATGCCGGTCTGTTTCTGTAGTCAGGTGTTTTTGTTTGAGCACCCAATCCACAGAGAATAGCCTGTTTTGTTTTTCCTGACAGATCCAACTCTCAAGCGAATAATCAGCATAGCGCTCTGTGGTCGTGAGTTGTTGGGTTTTTTTCAGTGAACATCTGACAATCTCTTTCATTTCCGTGGATGCTGATTCTGGCTTGGCCTCTCTTCCTTAATCCAACAAGTGATCCATGAATAATTCAGCATGTGCTGGCTCAAAGCAGGAGTTGGAGGAAAGGGGACTGGCTGGCTGGCTAGCTCTGTGTGCGTATGTGTAGGCTTGTGTGTGTGTGTTGTGCATTAAAGATTTATGGGGTTTTTGTTTATTTGGAATTACTCCTGTCATTCAAAGATGCATATATGCCTGGGTGCCTGTAGATAGGCCTAGGTGTAGTTAACATTTCTCTCACTCTTTACATTTATATCATGGCACCTCACCATAAATTCTCTCTAAAAAAAAAAAAAGAGAGAATCTTTGACTTAAAGGTCCAGTATGTAGGATTTAGAGGTATCTAATAGTTGAAATGGTGTGTAATATTAAGAACTATATTTTCATTAGTGAATATTCACCTGAAAATAGGAATTGCTTTGTTTTAGTTAACTTAGAATGAGCCATTTATATCTACATACAGAGCAGGTCCTCTTTCGCAGAGTCTGCCGTGTTGCTCTACAGTAGCCCAGAACAGACAAACACTGACTCTACAGTAGCCCAGAACAGACAAACACTGACAAACACTGACACTGACTCTCCTACATGCTTGGCACAGGGAGTAACGTCAGTTCTGCAACCTCACCACTTGATGCCACTAAAACGTATATACTAGCCCTTTAATACCGCAATTCTCCAGCAGTGTAGATGTCATATTTTTATGTTTGCAATAATAATGATTTTAAGACTGCTGGATAACGCAGTTTATATTTTAGAAAAACTGAAACATGAAATTGAGGATTTCTGTCCATATTCCCATCTAAGTGGATAAACTTTGTTGGTAAATATGGATTTTGTGCTTAACAACTACACGTGCCATGAATCTTTAGACATGTACAAGTACAGTAATAGATACATTTTTGACAAATATCTTAATATTAATATTGTAACAGTATTTCATGGTTGACTGTTGGTGCTTTTAAAAATATCTACAAAATGGATTTTTTTTTCAAAATATTCAGTAGTAATGTGGATAAAATGACTAAGTTGTTAAGGTAAAAAAAATAGAACAGCTACAACAGTCTGGAAAGTTCAGAAAATTACATCACATTAGTGCAATGCAGCCTTTAAAACACAATGCTAATGATAGCTGAAATCTAAGATGATATCTAATCTCATATTACGATATTGTTATGAAATCAATATATTGCCAGGCTCTTATCTCATTATAAAGTTTCAGTCCAATGAAAGATATCCTCCTTGTAAAACTAAATTTTGGGGCTCAGGCTTGTGGAACTAGGCCATAAGTATAGCATGCCATGCATCACTGCGCTGCTCATCCTACAGATGGAGCAACACCCCCACCCCCTGCCTCTCTGTTTATTTAGCTGAAGTAATGGCTTTTATTTGTGTAGTTGCTTCAGTACTCAAATTTAAACAAGGACACCATCTGCCTTCAGCAGGCATACCTGTCAAAGTCCACAAACTACAGTTGTTAGCAAGGTTGTAAGGTGAACTCAGTCATAAAACAGACTAGGTTTAGTCAAGCAGCAAAGGTAGAGTTTGAGAGGGAGTAGGAAAGTATCTGCCTGTGTAAAACTGAAGACAAAAGACAGTCCAGTCATAACTCAATGAGAAGGGTTTTTGAGTCAAGCTTCATATGCAAAATTACTAATTTAAAGAGTGCATCTTATTACCAGTCTTGAAAACCAACACACACAAACACCAACATGGTCGAACATCCATTCATGGGTATTGCATGAGGCTTCACCCAACAAACTAAAGGCTCATTAACTCAAAGGTGTCAGATGACTTTGTTCCCAAATGGTGATTCATGCTATGTTTTCTATTCTGCAGCTTTTAAATGGTATAAGCCCTTGGCATGCAGTAGACAATAATTGTTTTAATGTGTGGTTTTTCCAATACTTGTAGGTACTGGATTTGTGCTCAGTGCCATATTGGAGAGGTAAATCAGTTTAAGTGTTAAGGAGACCAGATGACGTGCCCTCAGGCATCAGTGTTTATCCGCTATAAATTGCAGACCTGACGCAAAACAAACAATCAAATGATTTCACCTTTGAGAAAGTTTAAAATGTGTATACATGCCAGTGGATATTTTTGCATTTATTTGGGTGCTAATGGAAATAATTTTTATTATTGTAATTCTCTCTCATTGTTTCCCCCTCACCTTATACTGCTGCCCCACAGAACATCTTTACCGGCTCCCATGTTCTCCAGGAATGATGTCAGCATCTGGAGTATCCTGAAAAAATGCATTGGCATGGTGAGATGAGACTATTCTCAGACAGATTCGTTCTTTATTTATTGTGCCTTGAGTAATCATTTGGGGAAAATGAAAGTTGACATGCAATATGGTGGGTTTGTTGAAGACTTAAAGTTAGTTAATTTTTATAAATTAGTTTTTGTACTTCCTCCTCAACTTAGGTTTTAGGAATATAGTCATTAATATCAGTGTCTTGGAGTCCTTAGGGATCTCAGTCCTCACTCAGCCCCTGCCTGGATTTAATTACATTTAATAATGTCTATTAATGTTTTATTCCCCAATTAAGTGTGGCTAATGATTCACGCTTACACAGTTCAGTAGGCAGACATAGATATACAGTCACACATGAGATATGCATAAGTTGCTTTGAAGAGTGCATTCGTGTATTTGTTGGATTATAATAATGTTAATTATTATAATGTCTTTTTTCACTACACCTTTTTTCATATGTTGTAAACCACCGCATTACATATGTTTTTGCATGTCAGCATGAATGTTGGAAAAGATGGAAAAATACATTAAATTGAGCTGTGACAGTTGAGAATGATTACACCAGTATACATAAATCCATTAGGTTGAATGCACCCAGAGATAAAGGTCCTAGTGCAAAGGGTGCTCAGTGGCGTGGTGAAATTCACTGTGGCAATAAGGTGCCAATGGACTGGTTCAACTTTGAAGTCAACAGCCGATTGAAAAGGTTAAATGCACCAAAAGAAGTGGAGGATCCAAAGAACGGTCATGATTGGCCGAGAATTGTGGGTTCGAATTCACCGTTGCCAGTACCTGTAGTGGTTCAAAGGGCCATGCAGTAGCGGGATCTGGCGGGGTTTATGTTGACCATTTTTCAAAATGGCTGCCAGCTGTTGGTTAAACTTTCCTGTGGAAAACATAAAACATACAGAAGCAAAATAGAGAAAACAAAATAATGAAAAACACTAACATGAATAGAACTTATAGAGATACAAGAACAGAATGCAAAAGCAATAATACATCGCCTTGAGGGAATTTCTTCAAATTTGGCACAAACATCTATTTGGACTGAAGGATGAACTGATAAAATTTTGGTGGTCATAGACCAAAGGTCAGGGTTACTGTTACCTTTTCTATCTTATTCTTGAGACTTTTTCATGACATAAGATACTTTGACTTTTGAATAGGTTTTTATGACATACTTTATACTATGACTTTACTTTTTTATAACAATTTATACTATCACTGACACTGGAGAGACATTTGGTTGGATACTGAATTGACAACACTGATCTTGGGTGTCCACATTGAAAATGTGCTGATTATATGGATCTTCGGTGCGGTCAGGGGGAGGATGTGTGTAAAGCATCCATGTTTTCATGGACATGAATGTAAATTGTACTCATAGTCTTTTATGGTTGGATTCCTAAGGTTTAGGCAAAAAGAGTGAGATGGTAAGGGTGAGGATGAAAAAAAAACTTGCACCCTTCACTAACCCCCATTAGCACTGTTAGCTCCGTCAGTACTGTTGCTGTGTTTGCACCATTAGTGCAGCTAGCTCTAGTCTCTCCTTAGCCTTCTGTTTTAAAGGAAACAAGTAGAATCACATCGCACTCTGCTCCCCATTTTATGGGAATTAAACTGTAGCGAAACATGTCATTATTTATACTTGTTAATATTTCCCACAAAGATGGGATTTAGCTCTGTTGTATTAGATTTTAGAGCTGTGCCTAAGAAACGTGAATCATAGAGTAGAAATGTAAAAAGTCTATCCCCCAAATGTCTTTGTTTTCACAGTTTCTTGCATCTTCTCCAACATCTTTTTCAGGAGTTGTCAAAGATTGCCATGCCTGTGATATTTAATGAGCCTCTGAGTTTCCTCCAGCGGTTAACAGAATACATGGAGCACACCTACCTTATCCAGCAGGCCAATGCCACAACAGACTCCGTTGAGAGGATGAAGGTACAACAACGTCCAAGTTTACTTTCTTGAATTAAAAAGAACAATAAATCTAGTAGTGATATGTCATTTGTTACTTCTCATTCAGTGTCCTGTTATTTATTTGATTTAAGTCAAATAATTCTATAGTTACTTTCCAGCCTTTCATTAAATACTGAATACCTGTGTTTAATTTTGTGCTGTCATTGTCTCTTTGCATAAAACAGCAGCATGCTATAATGGGACTCTGTCATTATCTAATTTTGAATTAGTTGTCCATAATTTGGTTATAATGAGTCGATGCTCTGTAGTGTGTTGCAGCATTTGCTGTGTCAGCTGTAGCATCTCAGTGGGAGAGGACCGGGAAACCCTTCAACCCACTGCTGGGGGAGACCTATGAGCTCATCAGGTAAACCAGTGTACTGACAGTACCTTCTAATGCACAAATGTGTTTTATGAACACACTTAAACACATAACATTTTACATTTATTGAAGGTTTATCCCATAATGCAGTACCAAACATGTCCCTGTTTTCCATCAGAGATGATTCAGGATTTAGGTGGGTGTCAGAGCAAGTAAGCCATCACCCTCCGGTCAGTGCCTTTCATGCTGAGGGCCTCAATGAGGATTTTGTCTTCCATGGCTCCATCTACCCCAAACTCAAGTTTTGGGGAAAGAGCATAGAAGCTGAGCCCAAAGGAGTCATGACGCTGGAGCTGCCCAAGTAAGTGCATACTCTAAACTTCTTTGCAAGTCTGATTTGATTTCCTTTTGAAGATGTGTCTTCCTTTGTGTTTACCTTTATTCTCCTTTGCCTCTGCAGGTATAATGAAGCCTACACCTGGACAAACCCCACCTGCTGTGTCCACAACATCATTGTTGGTCAGCTTTGGATTGAACAGTACGGCAGCGTGGAAGTGATCAATCACAAGTAACAGAAATTGCCTTCTCTTTGTTTCTACTCTGTGTCTGTTTGTCTGCAAATGCATTCTCGCCTGGTTAATTTGCATGCACAGAGACTTGGGTGCGTGAATTTCTATCTTTCCGTGCTCTGCAGTGGGGTGTTGATCTACTTTGAGATTCAGTTTATTGATCATGGGAGCAGAACTGGGACAGTTGCCATTAGAATAGAAGAGCAGGATAATTAATGTTTGAAAGGCTCAGCTCGCAGAAGGAGAATAGTGAAAGAGAATTAGTAAAGAGTCTGTCATTCTGTGGCAGGACCGGAGAGAGATGCAGCATGACGTTCAAGCCCTGTGGCCTCTTTGGAAAAGAGCTACATAAAGTGGAAGGATACATCCTTGATAAAAGGTATCTTTTTCATTTTATTACCATTTTTTTTATTACTCATCTGATGTTTGAAGGGGAAATAAACAAGTTTCTTTCTTTACCTAATCATTTTGAAGTGTATGTTGATTGCGTAATGTAATGGCTATGGAATAACCGATTGGTTTGCCACATGCCTTATTTTCTCTATGCATTCTGATTATAGATCAAATACCAAAGGCTTTTAAAAGCTGTGTTTTATTAACAGTTGTTCTTGTATGTATGTATGTTTGCAGCAAAAAAAAACTGTGTGCAATATATGGCAAATGGACTGAATGCCTTTACACAGTAGACCCTGCTGCCTTCGATGCCCACAAAAAAAGTGACAAGAAGAATTCAGATGAAAAAAAGGGCAATAAACAGGTATTATATTTTGCTGCTTTCAAAGTCACCTGTGTCCTGCCTCCCTTTAGTTCAGATTTAACCTCTGTTTGTGTATCTCTGTGGCCCCAGAGCAGTGTGGATGAGGAGCCAGAGGAGATGCCTCCACCTGATGCTGAGACAGTGCAGGTCATCCCAGGTAGTGAGCTCATCTGGAAGATAACGCCACGACCAGACAACTCAGCCAAGGTATGAGAGGACAACGGGGGTGGAAGAAGAATAATAAAGAATAAGGGCTGCTATGAAGTCCTTTCTTTATGCTGCCTTTGCAGTATTACACAGAACTAAACAATGGTGGCTTCATGCCACTCCAGTGTGTGATTTTATACAGCATCACTCAAGCAAAAAGTTTGAAAATTAACACATCTGCCAGCAGTGTGATTTATAACATATAATGTGCACTTGCAGCCCTTTCTAAATAATAACAATGGCATAATCCTTGGCAATGACAATCATTTACCATCCCTGTTATATGGCAACTGAACTCGCTCTCTGCTCGCAGGGTAAGGAGCTCCCAAACTTTAGCGTTATTTTTGTTTGCTATTATTCCTCTTTAAAGGTAGCTGCTAGCTGCCTTTTAAATCTCCTGCAGTGGGTAGCACGCATAACATGCCATGCAAACGTCACACCTATCCTGCCCCATAGTCCGGACCTACTGGCAGTCCCTTAAAAGCAGATCTCATTTTGGTGCTGTTACTATCTACTTGTGTTGAACGCCGAGTTTTTTTATGCTGCCACATGATCATAACATAATCACTCATATACAGATGAGGCATTAAAAAAACAAATGAAAAATACTGCGATTAAAGACAACAACAACAAAAACATTATCAGTGAATAAAAAACAAATTACATGACACAAAACCGCTGACATGGCGGACACACTATGTAGTGCACTATATCCATGATAGGGAACGGTTTTGAACACAGCTACAGAATTAGCTAGTGTGTAAAAAAAACAACAATGGCAGAAGCTCCGGGAAAATTACCGTTATCTCCGTCACAAGCTGCAAAACTAGAATAAATATTGGTGTGACTTTTCAACGCTGGAGACAGCTCTTGGGGAGTAAGAAGATATAGTTTGATGCAGAACTCGCAACATTTCTTTCAGACTAGTAAGTAACATCTAATGTTGGCTATTTACCAAAAACATATTTTTAGTGTAACTAATAATAACATAAACTGTAGACTTACAGATCACGATAAACTTTCCAAATGGCGCGTTTTGACTGTTTTCTTTTTACTGTTGCTAAAACAGAGCTAAAAATAAGCTACAAAGTAAATTATGCAAACACCACACGTGAAGATCCTAAGATGGCAGCCTAATTTTGACCAGCTGTATTCTTGCACTTCTGTCAGTCATGAGCTGCCTTTATGAATAATGACTGTTAACTGCGCTTGTATGGTCACAGTAGTAGGCCAACATTTAAAGGGTGAAATCCGCCCCATTCCGTTGGACAGGATAGCTAGAAATTACAAATAGCTCCTTTAAGATGAGGTATTTTGTTACTACTTTGCTTCTAGTCCTCTATGACAATTAATTTTTTTGTTAATTTAATTCTCTTTTTGTCAGTTCTATGCATTCTCCACATTCGCCATGCACCTAAATGAGCATGAGAAGAGCATGGAGGGAGTTATTCCCCCAACAGACAGTCGCCTCAGACCTGACATTCGCGCCATGGAGAATGGTGACATAGGTACTGTGTATGACCTGAATTTTAGTCTCCATTATGTCACACCACCTTAGATACCATGCTTAGACACCACTGCTGGTGTTATTCAAGTTCCTGTATCCATGTCTTTCCTAGATTTGGCAAGTGCAGAGAAGAAGAGACTTGAGGAGAAACAGAGAATGGCGCGGAAAAATCGCAGCAAAACAAGCGATGAATGGAAAACAAGGTTAGTAGCTGTGTAGCGATGTATTGTTAGTGCCACATTGCTGATTTGTTTAACTAAATGCCTCCCTGTTCTCTTGTGTAACCGACTATGTCATCTCCCTTCTTGTAAATGAAAAGGAATGCTGCACTTGGCCCAAGGTTTGATTCAGAGCTTGCTTACTTCTTGTTGTGTCCTCTGGTGTGAAGTGCTGCACTACACCACCCTCCTCAGGACAAAATGCACAATTACAACTGTGTGTCATTGAATGCATTTGTCAAGACACTGTTGTTTGATACTGGACATTTACACCTAATCCCAATGTCCCCCTAAGACTTTGAACCTTGAACCCTCAGGGACTTAACTGAGGTGACCTGATAAATGTAGGCAAAGGTTCAAAATGTTATATATGATGTTGAGTTTGAGTTTATTTATTCATGCTCACAGTTAAAAATTAAATAAAAGCAGAATTTACAAAGTGCATCATATGAAAAAAGGAGAAATTAATGCTCACACACACATGCGCACACACACAAGTTACACAAGCACACACACACAAAAAAAAACTATAAAAAAACAATGGCATGGGTATATATTGTACTGTCCATATTATCGTGAATAGTTGAAGTCTTATTGCAGTGCAGAGGGTTGCTGTCCTTACTCTGCTGGTTCTGGCCCGGAGTTCAGTGTAGGTGTTTCTGTTTCGCAGCACCCGATGGATTTTCTCAGCTCTTTTTTGTTGAAGTAGGTTATGGAGAGGGTGTTGTGTGTCAGTCATATCTTTGATGAGCTGAATGGCAGCCTATTCTTTCCTGCTCTGGAGGGAGTTGTGGCTGGGGGAACTGGCCCCTGGAGATCATTTTGAGGGCCCTTATTTGGACCCTTTCCAGCTGTGCTCCCTGCTTCTTGTTGCATCCTACCAGGAGGACACTCCCATACTCCAGACATGGCCTGACCAAGGTGGTGTAGATGGTAACAAGGTCCCCACAGGGTAGGTCATGTCTGGCTTGGACAGTCAGGAAGTGCAGGTGTTTTGATGCTTTTCTCACTGCCTCCTCTATGTGGGTGCTGCTGCTGAGATCAGAGTCCAGGTGGAAACCCAGATATTTGGTAGTGGTTACAAAGGGGACTTCCTGTCCTCCCAAGAAGAGAGGGGCAGGTTGGGGTGGGTTTCTGGCGAAAAGGATTCTCAGCTCCACAGATTTTTTTCCATTTAACAGCATGTTATTGGATGTAGCCCACTTTTCCAGCTGCTCAGCCTCTATCGCCATGGATGTGTCCCTGTCGATGTCAGTCAAGGGTATGGCCTGAGACAGGCCCACATCTTCAGCATAACCCGTACCCAGTGTGTTCTGGACCCATAGGAGTGGGCCAACACTTAGTGGCAACCTATCAGGTTACCCTGAAGATGCCATAAATTTTACATTTGGCCCAATTGTGGGTTTGGGATTTTTATTTATTTTACCTTTTTCCAATGATAAGGTTCTGTAAGGAGTTGATCCTTGATTTGAACATCCACCAGGTTCTTGCCTTACAGAGTGGGTGAGAGGTAATTGCCACATAACAACTGGTCAATATGATTAAGATGAATGTGTAAGTAATGAATTTGCATGTTTGATTGATGTAAATATGTAAATAATTAATTAATATTTTTTATAGATATTATATCAGTAATGGCTTTATATATTTTGTATAACAAAGATGAAAGGTAAATACATTAAGAGCAGTTTAGGAAAATTAATTGCATTACAGGTTTGGATCAGTAAGGAAGCTGGTTGAATAATCTATGGAGAAGGGTTGGGATTAAATAAATTTGTACTTCTTCTCACTCTTTTTTGAATATGTAAACCAAGTCATCAAGTGTTTGAAAATTTCTTTTGCTTTCTGCTTTTCCTTGCCTGTGAATATTACTTTTCTGTTTCCTCTTGTTTGTATGATCATTTTTCTTTTTTTACATGTTTGAAATGAATTTCCAAATCAAATCAAAATCAAATAATAATTTTATTCACTTTCGTCAAAACAGCATTATTAAGCAAAATCATTGATTGAAGCACTAATTTTGTTATTTAGCCCATGCTTGCAATTCTCATATTTCATTTTTTTATAGACCATTTTAGGTCTTTAATTTTAAAGTTGTTTTCTGTGTAAATGTAACATCCCAGGCTGAAAGCCCATGTGCCACTCACCTTGTTTACCATTATTTGTTAAACGCTTCCAGTCTACCCCTTGTAACCCTTTGTTTTTACACCTCGACACTATTAATTTCTTCATGAAAGGTATGCAGAAATGGAGAATTGGGGAATTGTGCATAAAATGCTCAAAATGTCAACAGGATTGGGATTGGGATTAGGCCTTAGTTTGAACAAGACTAGCAACATTTTTGCCATGAATTAATGTTGTGCCTTTTTGTGTGTTTTGTCTGTGATTCTTTTATATCTTTGTTATCCCAAAGTACTGCACTCATATTAATAAGATCTTTCCATTGTTAACTCTGCAGGTGGTTTCAGCAAGGACCCAACCCTCACAACAAAGCTCAGGACTGGCTCTACTTGAAAGGCTACTGGGACAGGAACTACACTCACCTGCCTGACATCTACTAATAAGTAAAAACACAAATATACATGGAGATCTGCTTTTACCACCTTTTGGACTTTATCTGCTGTATTAGGGTTTGTCCGAGGGCTCCCTAGCACATGCAACAATGTCACGGAGTTGGTACGGACCAGCAGGTAGTGAAGAAATGTTTTGAATAAGTCAGAAGGCAGCAAAGCACTGAATGAACCCAGAAGCATATAGTCTTTAATAGGTGTGTGTGAACAATGAAGCACAAAAACTCTTTTGCTTATTTTTCGTGGTTCTTGACCATTAAAGTATGGTATAGGCATGTCTTGGAAAAACTAGAATGTATTTTAGAAATATTTATATACATATTTAGATGGAGTGTTTAAAAGTCAACCTTGGTTTTGTTGTTGGTATTTTCCCCATAATTCCTGCAGGGGTGAAAACATTTTACTCCCTCAGTGCAGAGACATACAATGCAACACAGCGACAAACAGCTACAACATGCATGATGCATCCTGAGCTGATTGATTATAAATTCATCTCTGACACTGATTCTACTAGTCCATGCATGCTTATAATTTATAGTATCCATGCACAAGTAGAATCAATGTCGTACAGAACATCAGGGAATTGCCTTGCATAGTCTTTTGCGATAATTTTTGTTGGAAAATGTGATATTAGCATGTGTCTACATGTTCCTCAGCACTAGAAACAAGTGTGTTTGCAGACATTGCACGGGGACCCTATGTGATTGGTTGATCTCACAGGAAATTACAATTATTGGTCAACTTTGCCGAAAAGTTGCGGCGATTGGACACAATTGTAAGGCCACGTAGAAATCACAAGAATTGGTTGATTTTGCTTCAATTATAGCAAGTGCAACATTGAAAAATCCTGGATGGACTGTATAATGCAGTGTTAAGTGGTCAAAGAGAGCATGTGGGAACATTTCCCCTTGTCTCCCCTTTGTAGTAAAATGTGTGATGCATATAATTACTGTTTAAATGTTTAAAATCTGCTTGCTTGCGGAGTCCAAATTTGACTAATCAGTTGTAAAACTGTCTAGATGTTTCTCTGCAAAGATGATGGCAAGGATAATGTAACCATGTCAGGCAAGAATTGAGGCCAGTACCAAAACATTAAAACTTTTGATATAAAAATAAATGTATAAAATACTATTAAACCCTGAACTACGTAATGAATAGATGTGTTTAAAATCTAACAGCATTGCACATATGTCTGCCTGACTCTGTGGACATCGTAGCACTTTTTCCAACTGTACTGAATCAAGAAAACTGGCTCTGCACTTACAGATTTGTGTGTGTAAAAAGTCTTGCCATAGTTGAGTACAATGAGCTATATGCCTGAAATTACAATTATTGCATGTGCATCACTATAACTATGCAAGCCTTACCTCCTCCACAACCAAGCACTGAATATTCTTGTCATGTTGTGGATAGCTGCTATAGGTTTTAGTATTTCTGTTATCACTTGTTTGGGTATCAAAACAATTTCTATTGTTGCTAAATAAAAGCTTAATGTAGATTGAACGTCCTTGGTTTTATGTGATTTACTGTGATTTTTATGCCTCCTCACCGATGATAGCCGAGACTAAAGGCAATATGTTGTCAGGTTGTCCATCCGTACGTATGTCCGGCCATAAACGCAATATCTTAAGAATGCCTTGGGGGAATTTCTTCAAATTTAGGACAAACATCTACTTAGCTCCAGGATGAACTGATTTTATTTTGGTGGTCAAAGGTCAAGGTCACTGTGACCTCATCTTATTCTTGTGACACCTTAAACACCTTAAAGGACTTTCTTAAAATTCGGCACAAACATTCAGTGGGACTTAACAATAAACCGGTTAGATTTTTGTGGTCAAAGGTCAGGGTCACAATCATATATGATGTACACCAAGATGACATGGAATTTATGTGCCCTCTAGTGCCATCTATTGGGTGCTGGAAGTACTACATTTTGTGAAATATCTGCGTGCATTATCCAACTCACAGAAATGAAACAGCAACTTTAGCTGGAGCTCACCAGTACACAGACATACCTTGGGGTGTGAGGGCCCTTTCATCGCTGCTTGCAGCTTTAATTGAGGTCTGGAATTCATGAGGTTGAGACTTTGATCCTTATCCATGGCAGGTGAATTTTAAAATCAGTTGTCCAAAGCAAAGACCTATATTAAATGGCAAACACAGGTGAAGTGTCAGATGCGTTGACTTGATCTGTTAAAACACTTTCTCATAAAGCATGAGAGTGTCAGGAGGTATAGCTCAGTGGGTAAATCAGGTGGTTAGTGTGTCTGAGGTCGGTGGTTCAAGTCTTATGTGGGACAGGTGAATTTTGAAAACTGCTGTCCAAAGCACAGAGCTAAAGGGAACATCGAAAACATGCAAAGTGTCATAAGGTTTGGTTCATTGGGTAAGTCAGGTGGTTAGTATGCTTAAGACTGGTGGTTCAAGTCTCATGTGGGACAGGTGAATTTTGAAGACTGCTGTCCAAAACACAGAGTTAAAGGGAATGTCGAATACATGAAGTTTGGTTGAGAAACAGGAAGAACAATTAAGAGATAGGAAGTTGGGGGGAAAACAGAAAGTTAGGTTAAGAGACAGGAAAGTCAGTCAAGTTACAGGCAGTTGGGTTGTGAGACATGAAGGACAGTCAAGAGACAGGAAGCTTAGGTGAGAAACAGGAAGTTAAGTTGACAGATAAGAAGTTGACTTGAGAGATAGGAAGTTGAGTGGAGTGAGGTAGAGGATGAGAGTATAAGAGGTGAAATAGGAATAAGAACAGGATAAACAGAAGGGTCAGAAAGTGGAAAGTAAGGGGCTGGTTTAGGAAAGTTAGAAAAGTGGCAGACTAGTGAGGTAGGAAAGTCAGGAAAGTTGCTGTGTAGTGAGGTAGGAAAGTCAGGAAAGTTGCTGAGTGGGTAAGGTAGGAAAGTCGGGAACATAGCACGATGCAGCTTAGCGCAAGTCTGAAAAGATGAAAGAAGGGGATGATACATCCCTTAGGTCTTGAATGACAGGTATTAGTCCTAAAACAAATAGTGAATTTTCCGTTTCAGAACCATATGACCCATATATCAGCAAAGCAGACAGATATATCAGCCGATATTTTTATTTATGCCATAAAATATAATTTGGTTGTAGGTTCATACAGTTTAGGCACTGACTGGACACTGGTACTGATATTGCAGAACACATTAAAGCACGTTAAGTTGAATGATATATCGTTTTGGCCAATAAATCAGGTGAAATTGTGCCGAAACAAGTAAAACCAGTATCAGCAAATGTGTATGTCAATATCAAAGAATATCGGTAAAGAAATGTCAAATTGAAATCTGAGGTAATGTAGAAACTGTGATGTAAAAACATACATTGTCATTTATGGATATTGTACTGTTGCATAACCACTGTCTTTGTACCATAACCTCCCGCCACTCCATTTGTTTTTGGCTGGTTTGTTGTTTTTGTTACATTCTATTCGATGATATATCTCGATATGTTATACTATATGGTTTTAAACTGTTTTTTGGACATATATTTTGACATTGTTCGCCATACTATAGCATTGCATTTTTGGTTGTATTTTGTTCACGTTATTTTATGGTGTTTTGTGCTGTTTTTGCAACATTCTATGCTATGGCGTGTGTTGGGCATTTTTTTGACATGCTAAATTATGATGTTTTTGGCCTTTTTTGACATTCATTTCCACTTTGTATGCTATGGCGCTTCTCTGCAAGCTTTTCTATGTCGTTTTTTTAGCCATTTTAGGAGCAGGCAAAATGTGACTTTTTTCAACATACTATACTATTGCCTCTTTTGGCCATTTTTTTGACATGCTAAATTTTGACGTTTTTGGCCTTTTTTGTCCTTTATTTCCGCTTTGTGCGCTATGGCGCGTCTCTACAAGCTATTCTAGGTGGTTTTCAGCTATTTTTAGGAGCGGTCCAAATTTGACTTTTTCGCCATACTATACTATTGCCTCTTTTGGCCATTTTTTTGACATGCTAAATTTTGAAGTTTTGGGCGTTTTTTGTCCTTTATTTCCGCTTTGTGCGCTATGGCGCGTCTCTACAAGCTATTCCAGGTGGTTTTCAGCTATTTTAGGATCGGTCCAAATTTGACTTTTTTCGCCATATTATACTATTGCCTCTTTTGGCCATTTTTTGACATGCTAAATTTTGAAGTTTTTGGCCTTTTTGTCCTTTATTTCCACTTTGTGCACTATGGTGCGTCTCTACAAGCTATTCTAGGTGGTTTTCAGCTATTTTAGGAGCGGTCCAAATTTGACTTTTTTCGCCATACTATACTATTGCCTCTTTTGGCCATTTTTTGACATGCTAAATTTTGAAGTTTTGGCCTTTTTGTCCTTTATTTCCACTTTGTGCACTATTGCGCGTCTCTACAAGCTATTCTAGGTGGTTTTCAGCTATTTTTAGGAGCGGTCCAAATTTGACTTTTTCGCCATACTATACTATTGCCTCTTTTGGCCATTTTTTTGACATGCTAAATTTTTTAATTTTTTGGCCTTTTTTGTCCTTTATTTCCGCTTTGTGCGCTATGGCGCGTCTCTACAAGCTATTCTAGGTGGTTTTCAGCCATTTTTAGGAGCGGTCCAAATTTGACTTTTTCGCCATACTATACTATTGCCCCTTTTTTTGCTATTTTTTTGACATGCTAAATTTTGACGTTTTTGGCCTTTTTTAACCTTTTATTTCCACTTTGTGCACTATGGTGCGTCTCTACAAGCTATTCTAGGTGGTTTTCAGCTATTTTTAGGAGCGGTCCAAATTTGACTTTTTCGCCATACTATACTATTGCCTCTTTTGGCCACTTTTTGACATGCTAAATTTTGACGTTTTGGCCTTTTTTGTCCTTTATTTCCACTTTGTGCACTATGGCTGCGTCTCTACAAGCTATTCTAGGTGGTTTTCAGCCATTTTAGGAGCGGTCCAAATTTGACTTTTTCGCCATACTATACTATTGCCTCTTTTGGCCATTTTTTGACATGCTAAATTTTGAAGTTTTTGGCCTTTTTTGTCCTTTATTTCCACTTTGTGCGCTATGGTGCGTCTCTCCAAGCTATTCTAGGTGGTTTTCAGCTATTTTTAGGAGCGGTCCAAATTTGACTTTTTCGCCATACTATACTATTGCCTCTTTTGGCCATTTTTTTGACATGCTAAATTTTGAAGTTTTTGGCGTTTTTTGTCCTTTATTTCCGCTTTGTGCGCTATGGCGCGTCTCTACAAGCTATTCTAGGTGGTTTTCAGCCATTTTTAGGAGCGGTCCAAATTTGACTTTTTCGCCATACTATACTATTGCCCCTTTTTTTGCTATTTTTTTGACATGCTAAATTTTGACGTTTTTGGCCTTTTTTGTCCTTTATTTCCACTTTGTGCGCTATGGTGCGTCTCTACAAGCTATTCTAGGTGGTTTTCAGCTATTTTTAGGAGCGGTCCAAATTTGACTTTTTCGCCATACTATACTATTGCCTCTTTTGGCCATTTTTTTGACATGCTAAATTTTGAAGTTTTTGGCGTTTTTGTCCTTTATTTCCACTTTGTGCGCTATGGCATCTCTACAAGCTATTCTAGGTGGTTTTCAGCTATTTTAGGATCGGTCCAAATTTGACTTTTTCGCCATACTATACTATTGCCTCTTTTGGCCATTTTTTGACATGCTAAATTTTGAAGTTTTTGGCCTTTTTGTCCTTTATTTCCACTTTGTGCGCTTATGGCGTCTCTACAAGCTATTCTAGGTGGTTTTCAGCTATTTTTAGGAGCGGTCCAAATTTGACTTTTTCGCCATACTATACTATTGCCTCTTTTGGCCATTTTTTTGACATGCTAAATTTTGAAGTTTGTGGCCTTTTTTGTCCTTTATTTCCACTTTGTGCGCTATGGCGCGTCTCTACAAGCTATTCTAGGTGGTTTTCAGCTATTTTTAGGAGCGGTCCAAATTTGACTTTTTCGCCATACTATACTATTGCCTCTTTTGGCCATTTTTTTGACATGCTAAATTTTGACGTTTTTGGCCTTTTTTGTCCTTTATTTCCGCTTTGTGCGCTATGGCGCGTCTCTACAAGCTATTCTAGGTGGTTTTCAGCTATTTTTAGGAGCGGTCCAAATTTGACTTTTTCGCCATACTATACTATTGCCTCTTTTGGCCATTTTTTTGACATGCTAAATTTTGAAGTTTTTGGCCTTTTTTGTCCTTTATTTCCACTTTGTGCGCTATGGCGCGTCTCTACAAGCTATTCTAGGTGGTTTTCAGCTATTTTTAGGAAGCGGTCCAAATTTGACTTTTTCGCCATACTATACTATTGCCTCTTTTGGCCATTTTTTGACATGCTAAATTTTGACGTTTTTGGCCTTTTTTGTCCTTTATTTCCACTTTGTGCGCTATGGTGCGTCTCTACAAGCTATTCTAGGTGGTTTTCAGCTATTTTTAGGAGCGGTCCAAATTTGACTTTTTCGCCATACTATACTATTGCCTCTTTTGGCCATTTTTTGGACATGCTAAATTTTGACGTTTTTGGCCTTTTTGTCCTTTTATTTCCACTTTGTGCACTATGGTGCTGCGTCTCTACAAGCTATTCTAGGTGGTTTTCAGCTATTTTTAGGAGCTGTCCCAATTTGACTTTCTCGCCATACTATACTATTGCCTCTTTTGGCCATTTTTTTGACATGCTAAATTTTGACGTTTTTGGCGTTTTTTGTCCTTTATTTCCACTTTGTGCGCTATGGCGCGTCTCTACAAGCTATTCTAGGTGGTTTTCAGCTATTTTTAGGAGCGGTCCAAATTTGACTTTTTCGCCATACTATACTATTGCCTCTTTTGGCCATTTTTTTGACATGCTAAATTTTTTAAGTTTTTGGCCTTTTTTGTCCTTTATTTCCGCTTTAGCGCTATATGCTGCTCTCTACAAGCTATTCTAGGTGGTTTTCAGCTATTTTTAGGAGCGGTCCAAATTTGACTTTTTCGCCATACTATACTATTGCCTCTTTTGGCCATTTTTTTGACATGCTAAATTTTTTAAGTTTTTGGCCTTTTTTGTCCTTTATTTCCGCTTTGTGCGCTATGGCGCGTCTCTACAAGCTATTCTAGGTGGTTTTCAGCTATTTTTAGGATCGGTCCAAATTTGACTTTTTCGCCATACTATACTATTGCCTCTTTTGGCCATTTTTTTGACATGCTAAATTTTGAAGTTTGTGGCCTTTTTTGTCCTTTATTTCCACTTTGTGCGCTATGGCGCGTCTCTACAAGCTATTCTAGGTGGTTTTCAGCTATTTTTAGGAGCGGTCCAAATTTGACTTTTTCGCCATACTATACTATTGCCTCTTTTGGCCATTTTTTTGACATGCTAAATTTTGACGTTTTTGGCGTTTTTTGTCCTTTATTTCCACTTTGTGCGCTATGGCGCGTCTCTACAAGCTATTCTAGGTGGTTTTCAGCTATTTTTAGGAGCGGTCCAAATTTGACTTTTTCGCCATACTATACTATTGCCTCTTTTGGCCATTTTTTTGACATGCTAAATTTTGACGTTTTTGGCCTTTTTTGTCCTTTATTTCCACTTTGTGCGCTATGGCGCGTCTCTACAAGCTATTCTAGGTGGTTTTCAGCTATTTTTAGGAGCGGTCCAAATTTGACTTTTTCGCCATACTATACTATTGCCTCTTTTGGCCATTTTTTTGACATGCTAAATTTTTTAAGTTTTTGGCCTTTTTTGTCCTTTATTTCCACTTTGTGCGCTATGGCGCGTCTCTACAAGCTATTCTAGGTGGTTTTCAGCTATTTTTAGGAGCGGTCCAAATTTGACTTTTTCGCCATACTATACTATTGCCTCTTTTGGCCATTTTTTGACATGCTAAATTTTGAAGTTTGTGGCCTTTTTGTCCTTTATTTCCACTTTGTGCGCTTATGGCGCGTCTCTACAAGCTATTCTAGGTGGTTTTCAGCTATTTTTAGGAGCGGTCCAAATTTGACTTTTTCGCCATACTATACTATTGCCTCTTTTGGCCATTTTTTTGACATGCTAAATTTTTTAAGTTTTTGGCCTTTTTTGTCCTTTATTTCCACTTTGTGCGCTATGGCGCGTCTCTACAAGCTATTCTAGGTGGTTTTCAGCTATTTTTAGGAGCGGTCCAAATTTGACTTTTTCGCCATACTATACTATTGCCTCTTTTGGCCATTTTTTTGACATGCTAAATTTTGAAGTTTTTGGCCTTTTTTGTCCTTTATTTCCGCTTTGTGCGCTATGGTGCGTCTCTCAAGCTATTCTAGGTGGTTTTCAGCTATTTTTAGGAGCGGTCCAAATTTGACTTTTTCGCCATACTATACTATTGCCTCTTTTGGCCATTTTTTTGACATGCTAAATTTTGAAGTTTTTGGCCTTTTTTGTCCTTTATTTCCACTTTGTGCGCTATGGTGCGTCTCTACAAGCTATTCTAGGTGGTTTTCAGCTATTTTTAGAGCGGTCCAAATTTGACTTTTTCGCCATACTATACTATTGCCTCTTTTGGCCATTTTTGACATGCTAAATTTTGAAGTTTTGGCCTTTTTTGTCCTTTATTTCCACTTTGTGCGCTATGGCGCGTCTCTACAAGCTATTCTAGGTGGTTTTCAGCTATTTTAGGATCGGTCCAAATTTGACTTTTTTCGCCATACTATACTATTGCCTCTTTTGGCCATTTTTTGACATGCTAAATTTTGAAGTTTGTGGCCTTTTTGTCCTTTATTTCCACTTTGTGCGCTATGGCGTCTCTACAAGCTATTCTAGGTGGTTTTCAGCTATTTTTAGGCGGTCCAAATTTGACTTTTTTCGCCATACTATACTATTGCCTCTTTTGGCCATTTTTGACATGCTAAATTTTGAAGTTTTGGCCTTTTTGTCCTTTATTTCCACTTTGTGCGCTATGGCGCGTCTCTACAAGCTATTCTAGGTGGTTTTCAGCTATTTTTAGGAGCGGTCCAAATTTGACTTTTTCGCCATACTATACTATTGCCCCTTTTGGCCATTTTTTTGTCATGCTAAATTTTGAAGTTTTGGCCTTTTTTGTCCTTTATTTCCACTTTGTGCGCTATGGCGTCTCTACAAGCTATTCTAGGTCGTTTTCAGCTATTTTTAGGAGCGGTCCAAATTTGACTTTTTTCGCCATACTATACTATTGCCTCTTTTGGCCATTTTTTTTACATGCTAAATTTTGAGTGTTTTGGCCTTTTTGTCCTTTATTTCCACTTTGTGCGCTATGGCGTCTCTACAAGCTATTCTAGGTGGTTTTCAGCTATTTTTAGGAGCGGTCCAAATTTGACTTTTTCGCCATACTATACTATTGCCTCTTTTGGCCATTTTTTGACATGCTAAATTTTGGCGTTTTTGGCCTTTTTGTCCTTTATTTCCACTTTGTGCGCTATGGCGTCTCTACAAGCTATTCTAGGTGGTTTTCAGCTATTTTTAGGAGCGGTCCAAATTTGACTTTTTCGCCATACTATACTATTGCCTCTTTTGGCCATTTTTTTGACATGCTAAATTTTGAAGTTTTTGGCGTTTTTTGTCCTTTATTTCCACTTTGTGCGCTATGGCGCGTCTCTACAAGCTATTCTAGGTGGTTTTCAGCTATTTTTAGGAGCGGTCCAAATTTGACTTTTTCGCCATACTATACTATTGCCTCTTTTGGCCATTTTTGACATGCTAAATTTTGAAGTTTTGGCCTTTTTTGTCCTTTATTTCCACTTTGTGCGCTATGGCTGCGTCTCTACAAGCTATTCTAGGTGGTTTTCAGCTATTTTAGGAGCGGTCCAAATTTGACTTTTTCGCCATACTATACTATTGCCTCTTTTGGCCATTTTTTGACATGCTAAATTTTGAAGTTTTGGCCTTTTTGTCCTTTATTTCCACTTTGTGCGCTATGGCGCGTCTCTACAAGCTATTCTAGGTGGTTTTCAGCTATTTTTAGGAGCGGTCCAAATTTGACTTTTTCGCCATACTATACTATTGCCTCTTTTGGCCATTTTTTGACATGCTAAATTTTGACGTTTTTGGCGTTTTTTGTCCTTTATTTCCACTTTGTTCGCTATTGCGCGTCTCTACAAGCTATTCTAGGTGGTTTTCAGCTATTTTTAGGAGCGGTCCAAATTTGACTTTTTCGCCATACTATACTATTGCCTCTTTTGGCCATTTTTTTGACATGCTAAATTTTGAAGTTTTTGGCGTTTTTTGTCCTTTATTTCCGCTTTGTGCGCTATGGCGCGTCTCTACAAGCTATTCTAGGTGGTTTTCAGCTATTTTTAGGAGCGGTCCAAATTTGACTTTTTCGCCATACTATACTATTGCCTCTTTTGGCCATTTTTTGACATGCTAAATTTTGAAGTTTTTGGCCTTTTTGTCCTTTATTTCCACTTTGTGCGCTATATGGCGTCTCTACAAGCTATTCTAGGTGGTTTTCAGCTATTTTTAGGAGCGGTCCAAATTTGACTTTTTCGCCATACTATACTATTGCCTCTTTTGGCCATTTTTTGACATGCTAAATTTTGAAGTTTTGGCCTTTTTGTCCTTTATTTCCACTTTGTGCGCTATGGTGCGTCTCTACAAGCTATTCTAGGTGGTTTTCAGCTATTTTTAGGAGCGGTCCAAATTTGACTTTTTCGCCATACTATACTATTGCCTCTTTTGGCCATTTTTTTGACATGCTAAATTTTGAAGTTTTTGGCCTTTTTTGTCCTTTATTTCCACTTTGTTCGCTATGGCGCGTCTCTACAAGCTATTCTAGGTGGTTTTCAGCTATTTTTAGGAGCGGTCCAAATTTGACTTTTTCGCCATACTATACTATTGCCTCTTTTGGCCATTTTTTGACATGCTAAATTTTGAAGTTTTGGCCTTTTTTGTCCTTTATTTCCGCTTTGTGCGCTATGGCGCGTCTCTACAAGCTATTCTAGGTGGTTTTCAGCTATTTTTAGGAGCGGTCCAAATTTGACTTTTTCGCCATACTATACTATTGCCTCTTTTGGCCATTTTTTGACATGCTAAATTTTGAAGTTTTTGGCCTTTTTGTCCTTTATTTCCACTTTGTGCGCTATGGCTGCGTCTCTACAAGCTATTCTAGGTGGTTTTCAGCTATTTTAGGAGCGGTCCAAATTTGACTTTTTCGCCATACTATACTATTGCCTCTTTTGGCCATTTTTTGACATGCTAAATTTTGAAGTTTTGGCCTTTTTTGTCCTTTATTTCCACTTTGTGCGCTATGGCGCGTCTCTACAAGCTATTCTAGGTGGTTTTCAGCTATTTTTAGGAGCGGTCCAAATTTGACTTTTTCGCCATACTATACTATTGCCTCTTTTGGCCATTTTTTTGACATGCTAAATTTTGAAGTTTTGGCCTTTTTTGTCCTTTATTTCCACTTTGTGCGCTATGGCGTCTCTACAAGCTATTCTAGGTGGTTTTCAGCTATTTTAGGAAGCGGTCCAAATTTGACTTTTTCGCCATACTATACTATTGCCTCTTTTGGCCATTTTTTTGACATGCTAAATTTTGAAGTTTTTGGCCTTTTTGTCCTTTATTTCCACTTTGTGCGCTATGGCGTCTCTACAAGCTATTCTAGGTGGTTTTCAGCTATTTTAGGAGCGGTCCAAATTTGACTTTTCGCCATACTATACTATTGCCTCTTTTGGCCATTTTTTGACATGCTAAATTTTGAAGTTTTGGCCTTTTTGTCCTTTATTTCCACTTTGTGCGCTATGGCGTCTCTACAAGCTATTCTAGGTGGTTTTCAGCTATTTTTAGGAGCGGTCCAAATTTGACTTTTTCGCCATACTATACTATTGCCTCTTTTGGCCATTTTTTTGACATGCTAAATTTTGAAGTTTTTGGCCTTTTTTGTCCTTTATTTCCACTTTGTGCTCTTTGGCGCGTCTTTACAAGCTATTCTAGGTGGTTTTCAGCTATTTTTAGAGGCGGTCCAAATTTGACTTTTTCGCCATACTATACTATTGCCTCTTTTGGCCATTTTTTGACATGCTAAATTTTGAAGTTTTTGGCCTTTTTGTCCTTTATTTCCACTTTGTGCGCTATGGCGTCTCTACAAGCTATTCTAGGTGGTTTTCAGCTATTTTTAGGAGCGGTCCAAATTTGACTTTTTCGCCATACTATACTATTGCCTCTTTTGGCCATTTTTTTGACATGCTAAATTTTGACGTTTTTGGCCTTTTTTGTCCTTTATTTCCACTTTGTGCGCTATGGCGCGTCTCTACAAGCTATTCTAGGTGGTTTTCAGCCATTTTTAGGAACGGTCCAAATTTGACTTTTTCGCCATACTATACTATTGCCTCTTTTTGCCATTTTTTGACATGCTAAATTTTGAAGTTTGTGGCCTTTTTGTCTTTTATTTCCACTTTGTGCACTATGGTGCGTCTCTACAAGCTATTCTAGGTGGTTTTCAGCTATTTTTAGGAGCGGTCCAAATTTGACTTTTTCGCCATACTATACTATTGCCTCTTTTGGCCATTTTTTTGACATGCTAAATTTTGAAGTTTTTGGCCTTTTTTGTCCTTTATTTCCACTTTGTGCGCTATGGCGCGTCTCTACAAGCTATTCTAGGTGGTTTTCAGCTATTTTAGGAAGCGGTCCAAATTTGACTTTTTCGCCATACTATACTATTGCCTCTTTTGGCCATTTTTTGACATGCTAAATTTTGAAGTTTTGGCCTTTTTGTCCTTTATTTCCACTTTGTGCGCTATGGTGGCGTCTCTACAAGCTATTCTAGGTGGTTTTCAGCTATTTTAGGAGCGGTCCAAATTTGACTTTTTCGCCATACTATACTATTGCCTCTTTTGGCCATTTTTTTGACATGCTAAATTTTGAAGTTTTTGGCCTTTTTTGTCCTTTATTTCCACTTTGTGCGCTATATGCGTCTCTACAAGCTATTCTAGGTGGTTTTCAGCTATTTTAGGAGCGGTCCAAATTTGACTTTTTAGCCATACTATACTATTGCCTCTTTTGGCCATTTTTTGACATGCTAAATTTTGAAGTTTTGGCCTTTTTGTCCTTTATTTCCACTTTGTGCGCTATAGCGTCTCTACAAGCTATTCTAGGTGGTTTTCAGCTATTTTTAGGAGCGGTCCAAATTTGACTTTTTCGCCATACTATACTATTGCCTCTTTTGGCCATTTTTTTGACATGCTAAATTTTGAAGTTTTTGGCGTTTTTTTGTGCTTTATTTCCACTTTGTGCGCTATGGCGCGTCTCTACAAGCTATTCTAGGTGGTTTTCAGCTATTTTTAGGAGCGGTCCAAATTTGACTTTTTCGCCATACTATACTATTGCCCCTTTTGGTCATTTTTGACATGCTAAATTTTGAAGTTTTTGGCCTTTTTTGTCCTTTATTTCCACTTTGTGCGCTATGGCGCGTCTCTACAAGCTATTCTAGGTGGTTTTCAGCTATTTTAGGAGCGGTCCAAATTTGACTTTTTCGCCATACTATACTATTGCCTCTTTTGGCCATTTTTGACATGCTAAATTTTGACGTTTTTGGCCTTTTTTGTCCTTTATTTCCACTTTGTGCGCTATGGTGCGTCTCTACAAGCTATTCTAGGTGGTTTTCAGCTATTTTTAGGAGCGGTCCAAATTTGACTTTTTCGCCATACTATACTATTGCCTCTTTTGGCCATTTTTTGACATGCTCAATTTTGAAGTTTTGGCCTTTTTTGTCCTTTATTTCCACTTTGTGCGCTATGGCGCGTCTCTACAAGCTATTCTAGGTGGTTTTCAGCTATTTTTAGGAGCGGTCCAAATTTGACTTTTTCGCCATACTATACTATTGCCTCTTTTGGCCATTTTTTTGACATGCTAAATTTTGACGTTTTGGCCTTTTTTACCCTTTTTTTCCACTTTGTGCACTATGGTGCGTCTCTACAAGCTATTCTAGGTGGTTTTCAGCTATTTTAGGAGCGGTCCAAATTTGACTTTTTCGCCATACTATACTATTGCCTCTTTTGGCCATTTTTTGACATGCTAAATTTTGAAGTTTTGGCCTTTTTGTCCTTTATTTCCACTTTGTGCGCTATGGTGCGTCTCTACAAGCTATTCTAGGTGGTTTTCAGCCATTTTTAGGAGCGGTCCAAATTTGACTTTTTCGCCATACTATACTATTGCCTCTTTTGGCCATTTTTTTGACATGCTAAATTTTGAAGTTTTTGGCCTTTTTTGTCCTTTATTTCCACTTTGTGCGCTATGGTGCGTCTCTACAAGCTATTCTAGGTGGTTTTCAGCTATTTTTAGGAGCGGTCCAAATTTGACTTTTTCGCCATACTATACTATTGCCTCTTTTGGCCATTTTTTTGACATGCTAAATTTTGAAGTTTTTGGCCTTTTTTGTCCTTTATTTCCACTTTGTGCGCTATGGCGCGTCTCTACAAGCTATTCTAGGTGGTTTTCAGCTATTTTTAGGAGCGGTCCAAATTTGACTTTTTCGCCATACTATACTATTGCCTTTTTTGGCCATTTTTGACATGCTAAATTTTGAAGTTTTTGGCCTTTTTTGTCCTTTATTTCCACTTTGTGCGCTATGGCAGCGTCTCTACAAGCTATTCTAGGTGGTTTTCAGCTATTTTAGGAAGCGGTCCAAATTTGACTTTTTCGCCATACTATACTATTGCCTCTTTTGGCCATTTTTTTGACATGCTAAATTTTGAAGTTTTGGCCTTTTTTGTCCTTTATTTCCACTTTGTGCGCTATATGGCGTCTCTACAAGCTATTCTAGGTGGTTTTCAGCTATTTTTAGGAGCGGTCCAAATTTGACTTTTTCGCCATACTATACTATTGCCTCTTTTGGCCATTTTTTTGACATGCTAAATTTTGAAGTTTTTGGCCTTTTTTGTCCTTTATTTCCACTTTGTGCGCTATGGCGCGTCTCTACAAGCTATTCTAGGTGGTTTTCAGCTATTTTTAGGAGCGGTCCAAATTTGACTTTTTCGCCATACTATACTATTGCCTCTTTTGGCCATTTTTTGACATGCTAAATTTTGAAGTTTTTGGCCTTTTTGTCCTTTATTTCCACTTTGTGCGCTATGGCTGCGTCTCTACAAGCTATTCTAGGTGGTTTTCAGCTATTTTAGGAAGCGGTCCAAATTTGACTTTTTCGCCATACTATACTATTGCCTCTTTTGGCCATTTTTTGACATGCTAAATTTTGAAGTTTTTGGCCTTTTTGTCCTTTATTTCCACTTTGTGCGCTATATGGCGTCTCTACAAGCTATTCTAGGTGGTTTTCAGCTATTTTTAGGAGCGGTCCAAATTTGACTTTTCGCCATACTATACTATTGCCTCTTTTGGCCATTTTTTGACATGCTAAATTTTGAAGTTTGTGGCCTTTTTTGTCCTTTATTTCCACTTTGTGCGCTTATGGCGTCTCTACAAGCTATTCTAGGTGGTTTTCAGCTATTTTTAGGAAGCGGTCCAAATTTGACTTTTTCGCCATACTATACTATTGCCTCTTTTGGCCATTTTTTGACATGCTAAATTTTGAAGTTTTTGGCCTTTTTTGTCCTTTATTTCCACTTTGTGCGCTATGGTGCGTCTCTACAAGCTATTCTAGGTGGTTTTCAGCTATTTTAGGAAGCGGTCCAAATTTGACTTTTTCGCCATACTATACTATTGCCTCTTTTGGCCATTTTTTGACATGCTAAATTTTGACGTTTTGGCCTTTTTGTCCTTTATTTCCACTTTGTGCGCTATGGCGTCTCTACAAGCTATTCTAGGTGGTTTTCAGCTATTTTTAGAGCGGTCCAAATTTGACTTTTTTCGCCATACTATACTATTGCCTCTTTTGGCCATTTTTTGACATGCTAAATTTTGGCGTTTTGGCCTTTTTGTTCTTTATTTCCACTTTGTGCGCTATGGTGCGTCTCTACAAGCTATTCTAGGTGGTTTTCAGCTATTTTTAGGAGCGGTCCAAATTTGACTTTTTCGCCATACTATACTATTGCCTCTTTTGGCCATTTTTTTGACATGCTAAATTTTGAAGTTTTGGCCTTTTTTGTCCTTTATTTCCACTTTGTGCGCTATGGCGGCGTCTCTACAAGCTATTCTAGGTGGTTTTCAGCTATTTTAGGAAGCGGTCCAAATTTGACTTTTTCGCCATACTATACTATTGCCTCTTTTGGCCATTTTTTGACATGCTAAATTTTGAAGTTTTGGCCTTTTTTGTCCTTTATTTCCACTTTGTGCGCTATGGTGCGTCTCTACAAGCTATTCTAGGTGGTTTTCAGCTATTTTAGGAGCGGTCCAAATTTGACTTTTTCGCCATACTATACTATTGCCCCTTTTGGCCATTTTTTGACATGCTAAATTTTGCAGTTTTTGGCGTTTTTTGTCCTTTATTTCCACTTTGTGCGCTCTGGCGCGTCTCTACAAGCTATTCTAGGTGGTTTTCAGCTATTTTTAGGAAGCGGTCCAAATTTGACTTTCTCGCCATACTATACTATTGCCTCTTTTGGCCATTTTTTTGACATGCTAAATTTTGACGTTTTTGGCCTTTTTTGTCCTTTATTTCCACTTTGTGCGCTATGGCGCGTCTCTACAAGCTATTCTAGGTGGTTTTCAGCTATTTTTAGGAGCGGTCCAAATTTGACTTTTTCGCCATACTATACTATTGCCTCTTTTGGCCATTTATTTGACATGCTAAATTTTGACGTTTTGGCCTTTTTGTCCTTTATTTCCACTTTGTGCGCTATGGCGCGTCTCTACAAGCTATTCTAGGTGGTTTTCAGCTATTTTTAGGAGCGGTCCAAATTTGACTTTTTTCGCCATACTATACTATTGCCTCTTTTGGCCATTTTTTGACATGCTAAATTTTGAAGTTTTTGGCGTTTTTTGTCTTTTATTTCCACTTTGTGCGCTATGGTGCGTCTCTACAAGCTATTCTAGGTGGTTTTCAGCTATTTTTAGGAGCGGTCCAAATTTGACTTTTTCGCCATACTATACTATTGCCTCTTTTGGCCATTTTTTTGACATGCTAAATTTTGAAGTTTTTGGCGTTTTTTGTCCTTTATTTCCACTTTGTGCACTATGGCGTCTCTACTAGCTATTCTAGGTGGTTTTCAGCTATTTTTAGGATCGGTCCAAATTTGACTTTTTCGCCATACTATACTATTGCCTCTTTTGGCCATTTTTTTGACATGCTAAATTTTGAAGTTTGTGGCCTTTTTTGTCCTTTATTTCCACTTTGTGCGCTATGGCGCGTCTCTACAAGCTATTCTAGGTGGTTTTCAGCTATTTTTAGGAGCGGTCCAAATTTGACTTTTTCGCCATACTATACTATTGCCTCTTTTGGCCATTTTTTTGACATGCTAAATTTTGAAGTTTGTGGCCTTTTTGTCCTTTATTTCCACTTTGTGCGCTATGGCTGCGTCTCTACAAGCTATTCTAGGTGGTTTTCAGCTATTTTAGGAAGCGGTCCAAATTTGACTTTTTCGCCATACTATACTATTGCCTCTTTTGGCCATTTTTTGACATGCTAAATTTTGAAGTTTTTGGCCTTTTTGTCCTTTATTTCCACTTTGTGCGCTATGGTGCGTCTCTACAAGCTATTCTAGGTGGTTTTCAGCTATTTTAGGATCGGTCCAAATTTGACTTTTTCGCCATACTATACTATTGCCTCTTTTGGCCATTTTTTGACATGCTAAATTTTGGCGTTTTTGGCCTTTTTTGTCCTTTATTTCCACTTTGTGCGCTATTGCGTCTCTACAAGCTATTCTAGGTGGTTTTCAGCCATTTTTAGGATCGGTTCAATTTTGACTTTTTCGCCTTACTATACTATTGCCCCTTTTTTTGCTTTTTTTTGACATGCTAAATTTTGAAGTTTGTGGCGTTTTTTGTCCTTTATTTCCACTTTGTGCGCTATGGCGCGTCTCTACAAGCTATTCTAGGTGGTTTTCAGCTATTTTTAGGATCGGTCCAAATTTGACTTTTCGCCATACTATACTATTGCCTCTTTTGGCCATTTTTTTGACATGCTAAATTTTGGCGTTTTGGCCTTTTTGTCCTTTATTTCCACTTTGTGCGCTATGGCGTCTCTACAAGCTATTCTAGGTGGTTTTCAGCTATTTTTAGGAGCGGTCCAAATTTGACTTTTAGCCATACTATACTATTGCCTCTTTTGGCCATTTTTTGACATGCTAAATTTTGAAGTTTTTGGCGTTTTTGTCCTTTATTTCCACTTTGTGCGCTATGGCGTCTCTACAAGCTATTCTAGGTGGTTTTCAGCTATTTTAGGAAGCGGTCCAAATTTGACTTTTTCGCCATACTATACTATTGCCTCTTTTGGCCATTTTTGACATGCTAAATTTTGAAGTTTTTGGCGTTTTTGTCCTTTATTTCCACTTTGTGCACTATGGCGCGTCTCTACAAGCTATTCTAGGTGGTTTTCAGCTATTTTTAGGAGCGGTCCAAATTTGACTTTTTCGCCATACTATACTATTGCCTCTTTTGGCCATTTTTGACATGCTAAATTTTGGCGTTTTGGCGTTTTTGTCCTTTATTTCCACTTTGTGCGCTATATGGCGTCTCTACAAGCTATTCTAGGTGGTTTTCAGCTATTTTAGGAGCGGTCCAAATTTGACTTTTTAGCCATACTATACTATTGCCTCTTTTGGCCATTTTTTGACATGCTAAATTTTGAAGTTTTTGGCCTTTTGTCCTTTATTTCCACTTTGTGCGCTATGGCGTCTCTACAAGCTATTCTAGGTGGTTTTCAGCTATTTTTAGGAGCGGTCCAAATTTGACTTTTTCGCCATACTATACTATTGCCCCTTTTTGCCCTTTTTTTTGACATGCTAAATTTTGAAGTTTTTGGCCTTTTTTGTCCTTTATTTCCACTTTGTGCGCTATGGTGCGTCTCTACAAGCTATTCTAGGTGGTTTTCAGCTATTTTTAGGAGCGGTCCAAATTTGACTTTTTCGCCATACTATACTATTGCCTCTTTTGGCCATTTTTTGACATGCTAAATTTTGAAGTTTGTGGCCTTTTTGTCCTTTATTTCCACTTTGTGCGCTATGGCGCGTCTCTACAAGCTATTCTAGGTGGTTTTCAGCTATTTTAGGAAGCGGTCCAAATTTGACTTTTTCGCCATACTATACTATTGCCTCTTTTGGCCATTTTTTTGACATGCTAAATTTTGACGTTTTGGCCTTTTTGTCCTTTATTTCCACTTTGTGCGCTATATGGCGCGTCTCTACAAGCTATTCTAGGTGGTTTTCAGCTATTTTTAGGAAGCGGTCCAAATTTGACTTTTTCGCCATACTATACTATTGCCTCTTTTGGCCATTTTTTTGACATGCTAAATTTTGAAGTTTGTGGCCTTTTTTGTCCTTTATTTCCACTTTGTGCGCTATGGCGCGTCTCTACAAGCTATTCTAGGTGGTTTTCAGCTATTTTTAGGAGCGGTCCAAATTTGACTTTTTCGCCATACTATACTATTGCCTCTTTTGGCCATTTTTTTGACATGCTAAATTTTGGCGTTTTGGCGTTTTTGTCCTTTATTTCCACTTTGTGCGCTATAGTGCGTCTCTACAAGCTATTCTAGGTGGTTTTCAGCTATTTTTAGGAAGCGGTCCAAATTTGACTTTTTTCGCCATACTATACTATTGCCTCTTTTGGCCATTTTTTTGACATGCTAAATTTTGAAGTTTTGGCCTTTTTTGTCCTTTATTTCCACTTTGTGCACTATGGTGCGTCTCTACAAGCTATTCTAGGTGGTTTTCAGCTATTTTTAGGAGCGGTCCAAATTTGACTTTTCGCCATACTATACTATTGCCTCTTTTGGCCATTTTTTTGACATGCTAAATTTTGAAGTTTTTGGCGTTTTTGTCCTTTATTTCCACTTTGTGCGCTATGGCGTCTCTACAAGCTATTCTAGGTGGTTTTCAGCCATTTTTAGGAGCGGTCCAAATTTGACTTTTTCGCCATACTATACTATTGCCTCTTTTGGCCATTTTTTTGACATGCTAAATTTTGAAGTTTGTGGCCTTTTTTGTCCTTTATTTCCACTTTGTGCGCTATGGCGCGTCTCTACAAGCTATTCTAGGTGGTTTTCAGCTATTTTTAGGAGCGGTCCAAATTTGACTTTTTCGCCATACTATACTATTGCCCCTTTTGGCCATTTTTTTGACATGCTAAATTTTGACGTTTTGGCCTTTTTTTGTCCTTTATTTCCACTTTGTGCGCTATGGTGCGTCTCTACAAGCTATTCTAGGTGGTTTTCAGCTATTTTAGGAGCGGTCCAAATTTGACTTTTTCGCCATACTATACTATTGCCTCTTTTGGCCATTTTTTGACATGCTAAATTTTGAAGTTTGTGGCCTTTTTGTCCTTTATTTCCACTTTGTGCGCTATGGCGCGTCTCTACAAGCTATTCTAGGTGGTTTTCAGCTATTTTAGGAGCGGTCCAAATTTGACTTTTCGCCATACTATACTATTGCCTCTTTTGGCCATTTTTTTGACATGCTAAATTTTGGCGTTTTGGCCTTTTTGTCCTTTATTTCCGCTTTGTGCGCTATGGCGCGTCTCTACAAGCTATTCTAGGTGGTTTTCAGCTATTTTTAGGAGCGGTCCAAATTTGACTTTTTCGCCATACTATACTATTGCCTCTTTTGGCCATTTTTTTGACATGCTAAATTTTGAAGTTTGTGGCGTTTTTTGTCCTTTATTTCCACTTTGTGCGCTATGGCGCGTCTCTACAAGCTATTCTAGGTGGTTTTCAGCCATTTTTAGGAGCGGTCCAAATTTGACTTTTTCGCCATACTATACTATTGCCTCTTTTGGCCATTTTTTGACATGCTAAATTTTGGCGTTTTTGGCCTTTTTGTGCTTTATTTCCACTTTGTGCGCTATGGCGCGTCTCTACAAGCTATTCTAGGTGGTTTTCAGCTATTTTTAGGAGCGGTCCAAATTTGACTTTTTCGCCATACTATACTATTGCCTCTTTTGGCCATTTTTTTGACATGCTAAATTTTGACGTTTTTGGCGTTTTTTGTCCTTTATTTCCACTTTGTGCGCTATGGCGTCTCTACAAGCTATTCTAGGTGGTTTTCAGCTATTTTAGGAAGCGGTCCAAATTTGACTTTTTTCGCCATACTATACTATTGCCTCTTTTGGCCATTTTTTGACATGCTAAATTTTGGCGTTTTTGGCATTTTTTAATCCTTTATTTCCACTTTGTGCGCTATGGTGCGTCTCTACAAGCTATTCTAGGTGGTTTTCAGCTATTTTTAGGAGCGGTCCAAATTTGACTTTTTCGCCATACTATACTATTGCCTCTTTTGGCCATTTTTTTGACATGCTAAATTTTGACGTTTTTGGCGTTTTTTGTCCTTTATTTCCACTTTGTGCGCTATGGCGCGTCTCTACAAGCTATTCTAGGTGGTTTTCAGCTATTTTTAGGAACGGTCCAAATTTGACTTTTTCGCCATACTATACTATTGCCTCTTTTGGCCATTTTTTTGACATGCTAAATTTTGACGTTTTTGGCCTTTTTTGTCCTTTATTTCCACTTTGTGCGCTATGGTGCGTCTCTACAAGCTATTCTAGGTGGTTTTCAGCTATTTTTAGGAGCGGTCCAAATTTGACTTTTTCGCCATACTATACTATTGCCTCTTTTGGCCATTTTTTGACATGCTAAATTTTGAAGTTTGTGGCCTTTTTTGTCCTTTATTTCCACTTTGTGCGCTATGGCGCGTCTCTACAAGCTATTCTAGGTGGTTTTCAGCTATTTTAGGAGCGGTCCAAATTTGACTTTTTAAGCCATACTATACTATTGCCTCTTTTGGCCATTTTTTGACATGCTAAATTTTGACGTTTTTGGCCTTTTTGTCCTTTATTTCCACTTTGTGCGCTATGGCGGCGTCTCTACAAGCTATTCTAGGTGGTTTTCAGCTATTTTTAGGAAGCGGTCCAAATTTGACTTTTCGCCATACTATACTATTGCCTCTTTTGGCCATTTTTTGACATGCTAAATTTTGAAGTTTGTGGCGTTTTTTGTCCTTTATTTCCACTTTGTGCGCTATGGCGCGTCTCTACAAGCTATTCTAGGTGGTTTTCAGCTATTTTAGGAGCGGTCCAAATTTGACTTTTTTCGCCATACTATACTATTGCCTCTTTTGGCCATTTTTTGACATGCTAAATTTTGGCGTTTGGCCTTTTTTGTCCTTTATTTCCACTTTGTGCGCTATATGCGTCTCTACAAGCTATTCTAGGTGGTTTTCAGCTATTTTTAGGAGCGGTCCAAATTTGACTTTTCGCCATACTATACTATTGCCTCTTTTGGCCATTTTTTGACATGCTAAATTTTGAAGTTTTTGGCGTTTTTTGTCCTTTATTTCCACTTTGTGCACTATGGCGCGTCTCTACAAGCTATTCTAGGTGGTTTTCAGCTATTTTTAGGAGCGGTCCAAATTTGACTTTTTCACCATACTATACTATTGCCTCTTTTGGCCATTTTTTGACATGCTAAATTTTGAGGTTTTGGCCTTTTTTGGCCTTTATTTCCACTTTGTGCACTATGGTGCGTCTCTACAAGCTATTCTAGGTGGTTTTCAGCTATTTTTAGGAGCGGTCCAAATTTGACTTTTTCGCCATACTATACTATTGCCCCTTTTTTTGCTATTTTTTTGACATGCTAAATTTTGACGTTTTTGGCCTTTTTTGTCCTTTATTTCCGCTTTGTGCGCTATGGCGCGTCTCTACAAGCTATTCTAGGTGGTTTTCAGCTATTTTTAAGCGGTCCAAATTTGACTTTTTGCCATACTATACTATTGCCTCTTTTGGCCATTTTTTGACATGCTAAATTTTGAAGTTTTTGGCGTTTTTTTGTGCTTTATTTCCACTTTGTGCGCTATGGCGCGTCTCTACAAGCTATTCTAGGTGGTTTTCAGCTATTTTTAGGAAGCGGTCCAAATTTGACTTTTCGCCATACTATACTATTGCCTCTTTTGGCCATTTTTTGACATGCTAAATTTTGGCGTTTTGGCCTTTTTGTCCTTTATTTCCACTTTGTGCGCTATGGTGCGTCTCTACAAGCTATTCTAGGTGGTTTTCAGCTATTTTTAGGAGCGGTCCAAATTTGACTTTTTCGCCATACTATACTATTGCCTCTTTTGGCCATTTTTTTGACATGCTAAATTTTGAAGTTTTTGGCGTTTTTTGTCTTTTATTTCCACTTTGTGCGCTATGGTGCGTCTCTACAAGCTATTCTAGGTGGTTTTCAGCTATTTTTAGGAGCGGTCCAAATTTGACTTTTTCGCCATACTATACTATTGCCTCTTTTTTGCCATTTTTTGACATGCTAAATTTTGAAGTTTTGGCCTTTTTGTCCTTTATTTCCACTTTGTGCGCTATGGCGGCGTCTCTACAAGCTATTCTAGGTGGTTTTCAGCTATTTTAGGAAGCGGTCCAAATTTGACTTTTCGCCATACTATACTATTGCCTCTTTTGGCCATTTTTTGACATGCTAAATTTTGAAGTTTGTGGCCTTTTTTGTCCTTTATTTCCACTTTGTGCGCTATGGCAGCGTCTCTACAAGCTATTCTAGGTGGTTTTCAGCTATTTTTAGGAAGCGGTCCAAATTTGACTTTTCGCCATACTATACTATTGCCTCTTTTGGCCATTTTTTGACATGCTAAATTTTGCGTTTTGGCCTTTTTAACCTTTATTTCCACTTTGTGCGCTATGGTGCGTCTCTACAAGCTATTCTAGGTGGTTTTCAGCTATTTTTAGGAGCGGTCCAAATTTGACTTTTTCGCCATACTATACTATTGCCTCTTTTGGCCATTTTTTGACATGCTAAATTTTGAAGTTTGTGGCCTTTTTTGTCCTTTATTTCCACTTTGTGCTATATGGCGTCTCTACAAGCTATTCTAGGTGGTTTTCAGCTATTTTTAGGATCGGTCCAAATTTGACTTTTTCGCCATACTATACTATTGCCTCTTTTGGCCATTTTTTTTACATGCTAAATTGTGAGGTTTTTGGCCCTTTTGTCCTTTATTTCCACTTTGTGCGCTATGGCGCGTCTCTACAAGCTATTCTAGGTGGTTTTCAGCTATTTTTAGGAGCGGTCCAAATTTGACTTTTCGCCATACTATACTATTGCCTCTTTTGGCCATTTTTTGACATGCTAAATTTTGAAGTTTGTGGCCTTTTTGTCCTTTATTTCCACTTTGTGCGCTATGGCGTCTCTACAAGCTATTCTAGGTGGTTTTCAGCCATTTTAGGAGTGGTCCAAATTTGACTTTTTTCGCCATACTATACTATTGCCTCTTTTTTGCCATTTTTTGACATGCTAAATTTTGACGTTTTGGCCTTTTTGTCCTTTATTTCCACTTTGTGCTATATGGCGTCTCTACAAGCTATTCTAGGTGGTTTTCAGCTATTTTTAGGAGCGGTCCAAATTTGACTTTTTCGCCATACTATACTATTGCCTCTTTTGGCCATTTTTTGACATGCTAAATTTTGAAGTTTGTGGCCTTTTTGTCCTTTATTTCCACTTTGTGCTTATGGCGTCTCTACAAGCTATTCTAGGTGGTTTTCAGCTATTTTTAGGAGCGGTCCAAATTTGACTTTTTCGCCATACTATACTATTGCCTCTTTTGGCCATTTTTTTGACATGCTAAATTTTGAAGTTTGTGGCCTTTTTTGTCCTTTATTTCCACTTTGTGCGCTATGGCACGTCTCTACAAGCTATTCTAGGTGGTTTTCAGCTATTTTTAGGATCGGTCCAAATTTGACTTTTTCGCCATACTATACTATTGCCTCTTTTGTCCATTTTTTTTACATGCTAAATTTTGGCGTTTTTGGCCTTTTTGTCCTTTATTTCCACTTTGTGCACTATGGTGCGTCTCTACAAGCTATTCTAGGTGGTTTTCAGCTATTTTAGGAAGCGGTCCAAATTTGACTTTTCGCCATACTATACTATTGCCTCTTTTGGCCATTTTTTGACATGCTAAATTTTGAAGTTTTGGCCTTTTTGTCCTTTATTTCCACTTTGTGCACTATGGCGCGTCTCTACAAGCTATTATTCTAGGTGGTTTTCAGCTATTTTTAGGAGCGGTCCAAATTTGACTTTTTCGCCATACTATACTATTGCCCCTTTTGGCCATTTTTTGACATGCTAAATTTTGACGTTTTTGGCGTTTTTTGTCCTTTATTTCCACTTTGTGCGCTATGGCGCGTCTCTACAAGCTATTCTAGGTGGTTTTCAGCCATTTTTAGGAGCGGTCCAAATTTGACTTTTTCGCCATACTATACTATTGCCCCTTTTTTTGCTTTTTTTTGACATGCTAAATTTTGAAGTTTGTGGCGTTTTTTGTCCTTTATTTCCACTTTGTGCGCTATGGCGCATCTCTACAAGCTATTCTAGGTGGTTTTCAGCTATTTTTAGGAGCGGTCCAAATTTGACTTTTTCGCCATACTATACTATTGCCGCTTTTGGCCATTTTTTGACATGCTAAATTTTGGCGTTTTGGCCTTTTTGTCCTTTATTTCCACTTTGTGCGCTATGGTGCGTCTCTACAAGCTATTCTAGGTGGTTTTCAGCTATTTTAGGAGCGGTCCAAATTTGACTTTTTAGCCATACTATACTATTGCCTCTTTTGGCCATTTTTTTGACATGCTAAATTTTGAAGTTTGTGGCCTTTTTGTCCTTTATTTCCACTTTGTGCGCTATGGCGCGTCTCTACAAGCTATTCTAGGTGGTTTTCAGCTATTTTTAGGAGCGGTCCAAATTTGACTTTTTCGCCATACTATACTATTGCCTCTTTTGGCCATTTTTTTGACATGCTAAATTTTGACGTTTTTGGCCTTTTTTAACCTTTTATTTCCACTTTGTGCACTATGGTGCGTCTCTACAAGCTATTCTAGGTGGTTTTCAGCTATTTTTAGGAGCGGTCCAAATTTGACTTTTTCGCCATACTATACTATTGCCTCTTTTGGCCATTTTTTTGACATGCTAAATTTTGAAGTTTGTGGCGTTTTTTGTCCTTTATTTCTACTTTGTGCGCTATGGCGTCTCTACAAGCTATTCTAGGTGGTTTTCAGCTATTTTTAGGAGCGGTCCAAATTTGACTTTTCGCCATACTATACTATTGCCTCTTTTGGCCATTTTTTGACATGCTAAATTTTGACGTTTTGGCCTTTTTGTCCTTTATTTCCACTTTGTGCGCTATGGCGCGTCTCTACAAGCTATTCTAGGTGGTTTTCAGCTATTTTAGAGCGGTCCAAATTTGACTTTTTTCGCCATACTATACTATTGCCTCTTTTGGCCATTTTTTTGACATGCTAAATTTTGAAGTTTGTGGCCTTTTTTGTCCTTTATTTCCACTTTGTGCGCTATGGCGCGTCTCTACAAGCTATTCTAGGTGGTTTTCAGCTATTTTTAGGAGCGGTCCAAATTTGACTTTTTCGCCATACTATACTATTGCCTCTTTTGGCCATTTTTTTGACATGCTAAATTTCGACATTTGGATCCTTTTTTGGCCATTATTTCCACTTTGTGCGCTATGGCGTGTCTCTACAAGCTATTCTAGGTGGTTTTCAGCTATTTTTAGGAGCGGTCCAAATTTGACTTTTTCGCCATACTATACTATTGCCTCTTTTGGCTATTTTTTGACATGCTAAATTTTGAAGTTTTGGCGTTTTTGTCCTTTATTTCCGCTTTGTGCGCTATGGCTGCGTCTCTACAAGCTATTCTAGGTGGTTTTCAGCTATTTTTAGGAAGCGGTCCAAATTTGACTTTTTCGCCATACTATACTATTGCCTCTTTTGGCCATTTTTTGACATGCTAAATTTTGAAGTTTGTGGCGTTTTTTGTCCTTTATTTCCACTTTGTGCGCTATGGCGCATCTCTACAAGCTATTCTAGGTGGTTTTCAGCTATTTTTAGGAGCGGTCCAAATTTGACTTTTTCGCCATACTATACTATTGCCTCTTTTGGCCATTTTTTTGACATGCTAAATTTTGACGTTTTTGGCCTTTTTTGTCCTTTATTTCCACTTTGTGCGCTATGGTGCGTCTCTACAAGCTATTCTAGGTGGTTTTCAGCTATTTTTAGGAGCGGTCCAAATTTGACTTTTTTCGCCTTACTATACTATTGCCCCTTTTTTTGCTTTTTTTTGACATGCTAAATTTTGAAGTTTGTGGCGTTTTTTGTCCTTTATTTCCACTTTGTGCGCTATGGCGCGTCTCTATAAGCTATTCTAGGTGGTTTTCAGCTATTTTAGGAGTGGTCCAAATTTGACTTTTTCGCCATACTATACTATTGCCTCTTTTGGCCATTTTTTGACATGCTAAATTTTGGCGTTTTGGCCTTTTTGTCCTTTATTTCCACTTTGTGCGCTATGGTGCGTCTCTACAAGCTATTCTAGGTGGTTTTCAGCTATTTTAGGAAGCGGTCCAAATTTGACTTTTTCGCCATACTATACTATTGCCTCTTTTGGCCATTTTTTGACATGCTAAATTTTGAAGTTTGTGGCGTTTTTTGTCCTTTATTTCCACTTTGTGCGCTATGGCGCGTCTCTACAAGCTATTCTAGGTGGTTTTCAGCTATTTTTAGGAGCGGTCCAAATTTGACTTTTTAAGCCATACTATACTATTGCCTCTTTTGGCTATTTTTTGACATGCTAAAGTCTGACCCTTTTGGCCTTTCTTGTCCTTTATTTCCGCTTTGTGCGCTATGGCGCGTCTCTACAAGCTATTCTAGGTGGTTTTCAGCTATTTTTAGGAGCGGTCCAAATTTGACTTTTTCGCCATACTATACTATTGCCTCTTTTGGCCATTTTTTTGACATGCTCAATTTTTAAGTTTGTGGCCTTTTTTGTCCTTTATTTCCACTTCGTTCGCTATCGCGCGTCTCTACATGCTCTTCTGGGTGGTTTCAGCTATTTTTAGGAGCGGTCCCAATTTGACTTTTTCGCCATACTATACTATTGCCTCTTTTGGCCATTTTTTGACATGCTAAATTTTGAAGTTTTTGGCCTTTTTTGTCCTTTATTTCCACTTTGTGCGCTATGGCGCGTCTCTACAAGCTATTCTAGGTGGTTTTCAGCTATTTTTAGGAGCGGTCCAAATTTGACTTTTTCGCCATACTATACTATTGCCTCTTTTGGCCATTTTTTTGACATGCTAAATTTTGACGTTTTGGCGTTTTTTGTCCTTTATTTCCGCTTTGTGCGCTATGGCGCGTCTCTATAAGCTATTCTAGGTGGTTTTCAGCCATTTTTAGGAGCGGTCCAAATTTGAGTTTTTCATCATACTATACTATTGCCTTGTTGGACATTTTTTTGACATGCTAAATTTTGAGGTTTGTGGCCTTTTTTGGCCTTTATTTTCACTTTGTGCACTATGGCGCGTCTCTACAAGCTATTCTAGGTGGTTTTCAGCCATTTTTAGGAACGGTCCAAATTTGACTTTTTCGCCATACTATACTATTGCCTCTTTTTGCCATTTCTTTGACGTTGTTGGCCTTTTTTGTCCTTTATTTCTGCTTTGTGCGCTATGGCGCGTCTCTACAAGCTATTCTAGGTGGTTTTCAGCCATTTTTAGGAGCGGTCCAAATTTGACTTTTTCGCCATACTATACTATTGCCTCTTTTGGCCATTTTTTTGACATGCTAAATTTTGACGTTTTTGGCGTTTTTTGTCCTTTATTTCCACTTTGTGCGCTATGGCGCGTCTCTACAAGCTATTCTAGGTGGTTTTCAGCCATTTTTAGGATCGGTTCAATTTTGACTTTTTCGCCTTACTATACTATTGCCCCTTTTGGCCATTTTTTGACATGCTAAATTTTGAAGTTTTGGCCTTTTTGTCCTTTATTTCCACTTTGTGCGCTATGGTGCGTCTCTACAAGCTATTCTAGGTGGTTTTCAGCTATTTTAGGAAGCGGTCCAAATTTGACTTTTTAAGCCATACTATACTATTGCCTCTTTTGGCCATTTTTTTTGACTTGCTAATTTTTGAGGTTTTAGGCCTTTTTTGTCCCATCTTTCCACTTTGTGCGCTATGGCGCGTCTCTACAAGCTATTCTAGGTGGTTTTCAGCTATTTTTAGGAGCGGTCCAAATTTGACTTTTTCGCCATACTATACTATTGCCTCTTTTGGCCATTTTTTTGACATGCTAAATTTCGACATTTGGATCCTTTTTTGGCCATTATTTCCACTTTGTGCGCTATGGCGTGTCTCTACAAGCTATTCTAGGTGGTTTTCAGCTATTTTTAGGAGCGGTCCAAATTTGACTTTTTCGCCATACTATACTATTGCCCCTTTTTTTGCTATGTTTTTGACATGCTAAATTTTGAAGTTTTTGGCGTTTTTTTGTGCTTTATTTCCACTTTGTGCGCTATGGCGCGTCTCTATAAGCTATTCTAGGTGGTTTTCAGCCATTTTTAGGAGCGGTCCAAATTTGAGTTTTTCATCATACTATACTATTGCCTTGTTGGACATTTTTTTGACATGCTAAATTTTGAGGTTTGTGGCCTTTTTTGGCCTTTATTTTCACTTTGTGCACTATGGCGCGTCTCTACAAGCTATTCTAGGTGGTTTTCAGCCATTTTTAGGAACGGTCCAAATTTGACTTTTTCGCCATACTATACTATTGCCTCTTTTTGCCATTTCTTTGACGTTGTTGGCCTTTTTTGTCCTTTATTTCTGCTTTGTGCGCTATGGCGCGTCTCTACAAGCTATTCTAGGTGGTTTTCAGCCATTTTTAGGAGCGGTCCAAATTTGACTTTTTTGCCATACTATACTATTGCCTCTTTTGGCCATTTTTCTTGACATGCTAAATTTTGACGTTTTTGGCGTTTTTTGTCCTTTATTTCCACTTTGTGTGCTATGGCGCGTCTCTACAAGCTATTCTAGGTGGTTTTCAGCTATTTTTAGGAGCGGTCCAAATTTGACTTTTTCGCCATACTACACTATTGCCTCTTTTGGCCATTTTTTCGACATGCTAAATTTTGACGTTTGGATCCTTTTTTGGCCATTATTTCCACTTTGTGCGCTATGGCGCGTTTCTACAAGCTATTCTAGGTGGTTTTCAGCCATTGTTAGGTGCGGTCCAAATGTGACTTTTTTCGCCATACTACACTATTGCCTTCTTGGCCATTTTTTGACATGCTAAATTTTGAGGGTTTTTGGCCCGTTTCGACCTTTTTTTTCCACTTTGTATGCTATGGCACGCCTGTACAAGGTATTTGACGTTGTTTTTAGCCATTCATAGGAGCAGTCAAAATTGGACTTTTTTCGACATACTATACTATTGCCTATTTGGCCATTGATAGTATGAGTTTTCTGTCATGACTTCTGAAGGATGGAGACACCTGTTGAAACTTCAATCAGCATGTTTAATATGAGCAAAATTATGAGTATACAATTAAAATTACAATTACAACAAACACAAGTACAATAAGCAGGTACAACATAAATGAAGATGAGTACAAAGACAAACTAAAACGAAGACTACAAATGAGGACAAGTACAACAAAGATGAGCGCTCAGGTCAGCCAGACAAAGACAAGACTAAACGTAGACTAACTAACACAGAACATGGAAAGCTGGCTGACACCGATCACATACAAAGGCAGTAGTATTTATACAATGCTGTGACGTAGATGTTAGGTATCAGTTACTAAAATTTCAGGTATTAGACTTCTTTTGAGGAATGAGGCATGTATTTGTGTTGCTAAATTTACTGGCGCTGGTCCAGCTCAGGTATCCATGGTCAAGCATAACTTACAGGCAGTGAAACTTCACCATATATAGGTAGGTCTTCCTTGAGATAGACATACAGTCCCGAATTAACTATGGAGGATGCATAATCATAGCAATGCAAACTAAGAGCCATTGTTCTTGACATGCTAAATTATGAGGTTTTTGGCCTTTTTTAACCTTTATTTCCACTTTGTATGCTATGGCGCGTCTCTACAAGCTATTCTAGGTCGTTTTCAGCCATTTTTAAGAGCGGTCAAAATTTGACTTTTTTCAACATACTATACTATTGCCCCTTTTTTTGCTATTTTTTTGACATGCTAAATTTTGAAGTTTTTGGCCTTATTTGACCTTTATTTCCACTTTGTTCGCTATGGCACGTCTCTACAAGCTATTCTAGGTGGTTTTCAGCCATTTTTAGGAACGGTCCAAATTTGACTTTTTAGCCATACTATACTATTGCCTCTTTTGGCCATTTTTTGACATGCTAAATTTTGACGTTTGGATCCTTTTTTGGCCTTTATTTCCAATTTGTGTGCTATGGCACGTCTCTACAAGTTATTCTTGGTGGTTTTCAGCCATTTTTAGGAGCGGTCCAAATTTGACTTTTTCGCCATACTATACTATTGCCTCTTTTGGCCATTTTTTTGACATGCTAAATTTTGAAGTTTTTGGCCTTATTTGACCTTTATTTCCACTTTGTTCGCTATGGCACGTCTCTACAAGCTATTCTAGGTGGTTTTCAGCCATTTTTAGGAACGGTCCAAATTTGACTTTTTAGCCATACTATACTATTGCCTCTTTTGGCCATTTTTTTGACATGCTAAATTTTGACGTTTGGATCCTTTTTTGGCCTTTATTTCCACTTTGTGCGCTATGGCGCGTCTCTACAAGTTATTCTTGGTGGTTTTCAGCCATTTTTAGGAGCGGTCCAAATTTGACTTTTTCGCCATACTATACTATTGCCTCTTTTGGCCATTTTTTTGACATGCTAAATTTTGACGTTTTTGGCCTTTTTTGTCTTTTGTTTCCACTTTGTGCTATGGCGTCTCTACAAGCTATTCTAGGTGGTTTTCAGCCATTTTTAGGAACGGTCCAAATTTGACTTTTTCGCCATACTATACTATTGCCTCTTTTGGCCATTTTTTTGACATGCTAAATTTTGACGTTTGGATCCTTTTTTGGCCTTTATTTCCACTTTGTGCGCTATGGCACGTCTCTACAAGTTATTCTTGGTGGTTTTCAGCCATTTTTAGGAGCGGTCCAAATTTGACTTTTTCGCCATACTATACTATTGCCTCTTTTGGCCATTTTTTTGACAGGCTAAATTTTGAAGTTTTTGGCCTTATTTGACCTTTATTTCCACTTTGTTCGCTATGGCACGTCTCTACAAGCTATTCTAGGTGGTTTTCAGCCATTTTTAGGAACGGTCCAAATTTGACTTTTTAGCCATACTATACTATTGCCTCTTTTGGCTATTTTTTTGACATGCTAAATTTTGACGTTTGGATCCTTTTTTGGCCTTTATTTCCACTTTGTGTGCTATGGCGTGTCTCTACAAGCTATTCTAGGTGGTTTTCAGCTATTTTTGAGGAGCAGTCAAAATTTGACGTTTTTCGGCATACTATACTATTGCCTTTTTGTCCAACTTTTGACATGCTAAATTTTGAGAGTTTTTGGCCTTTCTTGGTTTTCATTCCCACTTTGTATGCTATAGCACGTCTCTACAAGCTCTTCTAGGTCGTTTTCAGCCAATTCTAGGAGCCGTCAAAATTTTACTTTTTTCGCCATACTATACTATTGCCTCTTTTGGCCATTTTTTTTTGACATGCTAAATTCTGAGGTTTTTGTTGCCTTTTTGGCCTTTATTCCTACTTTGTATGCTATGGCGTGCCTCTACAAGGTATTCTCTGTGGTTTTCAGCCATTTTTAGGAGCAGTCAAAATGTGACTTTTATCGACATACTATACTATTGCCTTTTTGGCCATTTTTTTGACATGCTAAATTATGAGGGTTTTGGCCTTTTTTGACCTTCATTCCCACTTTGTATGCTATAGCGCATCTCTACAAGCTCTTCTAGGTCGTTTTCAGCTTTCATACTATACTATTGCCTTTTTGGCCATTTTTTGTGACATGCTAAATTATGAGGTTTTTGTTGCCTTTTTGGCCTTTATTCCTACTTTGTATGCTATGGCGTGCCTCTACAAGGTATTCTCTGTGGTTTTCAGCCATTTTTAGGAGCAGTCAAAATGTGACTTTTTTCAACATACTATACTATTGCCTTTTTGGCCATTTTTTATGACATACTCAATTATGAGGGGGGGTTTTTTTGCCTTTTTTGGCCTCTTTTCCCACTTTCTTTGCTATGGTGCTTCACTACAACCTATTCTAGGTCATTTTCAGCTATTATTAGGAGTGGTCAAAATTTGACTTTTTAGACAAACTATGCTATTGCCTTTTTGCCCATTTTTTTACATGATAAATTTTGAGGGTTTTGGGCCTTTTTTGGCCGTTATTTTCAATGGCATGTCTCTACAAGCTATTCTAGATCTTTTTCAGCCATTTTTAGGAGTGGCCAAAATTTGATTTTTCGACATACTATACTATTGCCTTCTTGGCCATTTTTTTTGACATGCCGAGTTATGAGGTTTTTGTTGCCTTTTTTGGCCTTTATTCCCACTTTGTATGCTATGGCGCATTTCTACAAGGTATTCTAGGTTGTTTTCAGCCATTTTTATAAGCGGTCAAAATTTGATTTTTTTTTTTGCCTTTTTTGGCCACTTGTTTGACATGCTAATGTATGATGCCTTTGGACTTCTTTTTACATTTATTTTCACTTTGCATGCTACTGTTCGTCTATACAAGCTATTCTAGGTCGTTTTCAGCCATTTTTAGGAGCGGTCAAAATTTGACTTTTTTATTGCCTTTTTGTCCATTTTTTTTGACATGCTAAATTTTGAGGTTTTTTAGCCTTTGTTGGCCTTTATTCCCACTTTGTATACTATGGCGCTTAGCTAGAAGTTGTTAAAGGGCATTTTCAGCCATCTTTAGGAGCTGCCAAAATTTGAGTTTTTTCAACATACTTTGCCTTTTGCCTTTTTGGCAATTTTTTGTCATGCTAAATTATGAGGTTTTTTGGTCTTTTTTGGCCTTTATTTCCACTTTGTATGATATGACGTGCCTCTACAAGCTATTCTATGTAACTTTTCAGCCATTTTTTAGACATGTCAAAATTTGACATTTTTCAGCTTATTATAGTATTGCATTTTCTGTTGTTTTTTGGCATGCCATATTAGGGTGTTTTTGACAGTTTTTGCAACATTCTCGACACAGCAGTTTTTAGCTGTTTTCACCAGTTTTTTGGACATGTCATATTTTGACATTCTTCACCATACTATAGTATGGTATTTTTTTTCGTTTCTTCACCGTGCTATATTATGGTGTATTTGGCTGTTTTTGCAACATATTGTGCTCAAGCGTGTCTCAACATGGTATTTTATGCAGTATGTTTACTTTAAGCCTTTTTTGGGACATGCCATATTTTGGCATTTTTAGAAAAACTATACTATGACATTTTGGGTCATTCTTTCGACATGCTATATGTGACCAGAGGGAAGGTAGGTGGAACTCAAAATATGTAAAAATGACAGAGGTGTGGCTTCCAGTACAAATTTTTGAATGTTTTATTTAATGTTATTGGTTGTAAATAACTGCTAAAAACGTGATTAAACGGTGAATACAAACTTTTTTTAAACAGCCTGCAAAAACTTCAATTATATTTAAATAGGTAAGATTTAAACATGAACTAAAATGTTAAACCAGAAAGTAAAAAAAAAAAAAAAGAGTAAAACAAATGCTGCAAGGACTTAAAACTATGCTTGCTCTAGGTATTAACATAAACTATAGAATGTAAAATTAGGTGCCCATACACAGGCAGACTGTGAGAAGCTGGATCCATAAAAACAAGACATAAAAACCTTAAGCTGGTATCACCACACGTGCTACCCCAAAATACACAGCACAACACAAAACACCTTTACCTTAAAGTGACAAAACACCACACCATGGAAAGAAAAGCCCAGAGGCAGCACAGGGATAAAATCTCAACCAGGTGGTATAATGCAGTGGTTCTACCTCACAAGCACTAAAAACAGCGAGAATAAAAGAGCAAGATAAATTCAATTAAAGTATAAACATATTTTTAAAACTACTAAAACAGTAGCAGGTCACCCTGTAATCATCAGGCATTAGTCAGCTCTCTTCCTCACTTTTGCCACAAACAATGGCATTAATATATACACAATATTTAATTTAATATTTACAGAAAATATAGTTAAATGCCTACCTCTACAGCCGAAATACCACTCAAGTCACAGCACATGCAGTTGCCCAGTTATCCCCGACCTAATGTTTAAAAACAACAGATTAAGTTAAGTTTAATTAAAAGACCAATGAAAACAGGGGAGGGGGAAAATCTGCCGACACATACCTTAAAATCAGTAAGATTCAAGCCGCTGATCATGCCGAATGCAAGGATTCTGACTCTCTGCAGAGGAAGTTTATTCTACGCTGACAGCAGCGTTGCTTTTGAGTATACTCCAGATGTTCTGGCAATTGGCAAGGTCTCCTCTCCTTGCCAATTGCTAATCCTTTATAAGCAGCCTGGCAACAGGTGACTTGGCAGGTCAAAGTAATAAGGTTGCCCCACATAAAAAAAATTTAAAAAATCATTGTCTGCTGCTACATATATTATGATGTTTTTGGCCGTTTTTTGGACATTCTATACTATGACATGTCACCACATGCTATTTTGTGTAGTTTTCAGCTGTTTTGGGACATGTCATATTTTTACATTTTTTCGCCATACTATAGTATTGTAATATATTATCAGAATCAGCTTTATTGGCCAAGTATGCTTACACAAACCAGGGATTTGACTTCAGTTAGCTTTGCTCTCAATGTACAGGAAATTAAACATTCAATATAAAGGAAAATAAAAAAGAAAATAAGAAAATGACAAAAAAAAACTGAAAAATATAGTTTTAAATTTACGTACAAGCCCTAATTACACAACTGTAGCTAATATATACAAGTTTGTGTGCGTAATAGTGCAATTACAAGTAGATTTAAAAACAGTGCAAAGGTTCATACGGTTAAAAGCAAGTTAAAAAGGGTACAAATGTGCATTAGTGACTATTCTGACACTCTGTGACCATTAAGAGTTCATCAGAGTGGCAGCCTGGGGGAAGAAACTGTTTCTGTGTTGGGTTGTTTTGACCTGTAACACCTTTCAGATGGGAGGAGTTTGAACAGTTTGTGTCCAGGGTGTGTAGGGTCGCAACACTGTTACCTGCCCGTTTCCTGACCCTGGACCGGTATAAGTCCTGGAAGGAGGGAAGGTCGGTCCCGATAATCTGCTCTGCAGACCTGATTGTCCTTTACAGTCTGTTCCAGTCCTGTTTGGTGGCAGATCCAACCAGACAGTGATGGAAGTGCAGAGAACAAGAACATGATCAGCAGCTCCTGGGGCAGGTTGATCTTCCTGAGCTGTGGCAAGGAGGTACAGCCTCTGCTGGGCCTTTTTCCGGACAGAGTCTGTGTGGGAGATCCACTTCAGGTCCTGAGAGATTGTGGATGCCAGAAACTTGAATGTGTCCACAGTAGACATTGTGCTGTTCAGGACTGTGAGGGGTGGTGGGGGTGGGGGTGGGGGTGGGGGCTCGGGTCTCCTAAAATCAACTGTCATCTCCACAGTCTTGAGCGGGTTCAGCTCCAGGTGGTTCTGGCCACACCAGAGGACTAGCTGTTCTGTAGTCCCATGCTGACTGCATCGTGCACGGACCTGTTTGCTCGATAGGCAAACCGCAGGGGGTCCAGCAGGGGGTCCAGCAGGGGGTCCAGCAGGGGGTCTGTGATGTCCTTCAGGTTGCTCAACACAAGTCTCTCAAAAGATTTCATGACTACAGACGTCACGGAAACTGGCCTGTAGTCATTTTATCCTGTGATGGAGGGCTTCTTGGGGACTGGGATGATGGTGGAGCGTTTGAAGCAGAGAGGTACTTCATACGACTCCAGGGAATGGTTGATCGGTTGTCTGCCAGTCGGTGGTTTCCTACAGGTAGGGGAGGATTGTCTCCTGTAACTGGTGATGTCCAGCAGGCCTCTCCAAACTGACGCAGGCTCGTTGGCTGAGAAGCTGTTTTGGAGTCGCAACAATGGCTGTGGGTTCGATTCTGTCCTCGGCTCTTTGCTACATGTTGTCCCCTTTTTCAAATGTATTTTTTGGTGCACACCTCACTTAAAAATAGTAAAAGTAGTGGATACAAAAATATTCTATTTTACAATATTCATTTTATTATCTGGAAACAAACAATATAAATGGAAACCAGTTTACAGCCAAGAGTAGCACTGTTCATTCAGGCCACTCAACATGATGTTGGCACATCTATTAAAACGTGTGCGCAAGACATATTTATACAGATAAAAACAATCTGCTTAAAAAAGGCGCTGCACTAAAAAAAGCCACTATTTAGTACTCATGCCTATGTATTAACAAAGCCTTTATACTGTAAATGTCAACCAACACTGAGAAGACTGAGTCATTACTTTTAACTGCTTTGTCAGTTAATATTTTATGTGCCATAACTCTACTGACTCATCTCCAAATCACAGGACAAAATGTCCCTCTATGGAAGCAATATGTCTGATGCTTTCAAAATTATTTACAGATTTTAATCAGATTTTCCTGGCATCCAGTTTTTTTAATTACCCATGTAAACAATAAAAATGTGATTTTTTTTTAATTTATTGTAAACTACAATAACAGATAAAAACACCTCTTGTAACTATTCTCCCTTAAAAACACCTCCTGTTTATTGCACACATTTTAAAATGATGCATTGGCTCAGAATATGAAAATTAATAAATTAAAACTAATAAAACAGGGTAACAATAGTGACTTGAATGATACTGTGGCTTTTTAAAAATACGTGTTCCAGTTCTTTCTGAAGTGCAGATAAAATGTCAAGGCTGGGCCGCAGCAGCCCTCATAGAGGCGAGAGCAGAGTGAATGCGAACATGGAGCCTGTTCTCAAAGTCATAGCCGGCATAGTCCTCCTGCATTAAACACGAAAACAGGCAAAAGTGAATGAAATAAAAATGTTATTTCGTTTCTGCTCTGCCATCTAACAAGCTTTGCAGTCAGCACACTCAGACTGATCAATGCACTCGCTGCCCAATCTGTAGCAGCATGCCCATTAAAGAAGCAGAGAGCCTCCTGCTCAGCTCCTCCTGAGCTCCTGTCAGACAGAGCCGATTTTTTTTTCTGGAAATCTGCTCAGGCATGCAGAGTTGGCTGTTACAGGAACAGCAGAGCGACTGACATCGGTGCTCTGTCAATGTCAGCTGCCCGTCCAATAACAAAGTCAATGCTGCTGCACCAATTTCCATCGCAATACGTGTGGGCGAGGCTGCACCCGGTGATGTGGCCTGCTCTGCTGTCTCATGACTTCGTGCTGAGGTAGGTCGGACAATGCGAGTACACCTTAGCTGAACCAACAGGGCAGTATGACGTCTCCCTCTCCCCGAGGGCGCACAACATCCCAGGTTTCATCAACATGGGGCAGCATACCAAGGAAAGTCCAATTAACTGGCTGCTCCACACAGTGACGGGTAAAGCTTCAGCCAGCCACTCTCATTGTTTCCAAGGAGAACGCAGGTGTCGCCTGCACTTATCCCTACAAATGAGTGTTTCCCCTTATTAAGGTGGACATTTCTGCACGCTCTCAGGACTGCTGACACCAGGGAAGTTCCTAACTACTCATTTCTCTGACGTTTAAGCACAAATTTAAACTAAGACTAGTCTGAATTGTGCTTAATTTTGACTCTTTCGTTTGTTTTACTTTTGAAGGAATACTCAACCCACAAAATGGCCATTTGTATATGAGTCATGCTGTGTTACCTTGAATTTAAGATAATTGATCTTGAGTGCCTCCAAAGGAAACAGCCAAGACATTGATTTACTGATTGTCTGGGGAAGACATTAACAACCGCAAAACTATATCAAAACAGTTTACAAACTCTCACAACTAAACTGAAATGAGTGGGAAACTTATCTATGCTCTTTTCAAAGCCAATATTAAGGGTTTTTTTAAGTAAAAATGCATGTTTGTAGGGAATAGTAAGAGCCCGAGAATACAGTTAGAACTGCTACAGAGGCCTAACTCACAGGGTGGCTTGGCTACTCTCTGCCACTACTACTGGGCCACAAATGTTCAAAAAATCCTTCATTGGCTCCACACTCCTGAGACAGACTGGTGCCGATTTGAAGCCACAGCATGCATCTCAACATCCCTCTGAGCCCTGGTCACTTCCAGTCTTCCCCTCTCTATTCCACACTTTACAAAAAATCCAGTCGTCATAAATACCCTAAAGATATGGTTTAAGTTTAGACAGAACTTTGGGTTTAAAAGTCTTCTCCACATATGTCCGATATGCAATGAACATCTTTTTCCCCCAGCTAGATTAGACTCTGAATTCTCTCTTTGGCAAAAACATGGCATTTAAAGTTTAAAGATATGTATATAGACTGTGTGTTTGCAAGCTTTGAGGACTTATCATCCCAATTTGACCTCCCACGGTCCACTTTATTTTGGTATTTCCATGTCCGCCACTTCCTTCAGCACCATGACCCTAACTTTCCACACATAACTCTAGCCTCAGGTTTGAATGAAATGTTAGGAGCCCCTTTTAACTCAAAAAGATTAATTTCAAGGATACGCAACTGTGTATCCTCCCTTAAGAACACAACCCTTGTAATGTAGGTATGGAGACAGGTTTTCAGACCGCACAAACCCTGTCCATGTCCACAACCTGTGGAGGTTGATGGCCGCTAGTTTTTTCAACTGGTGTTGAAAAGTACAAAGATTCACTGACTTCAACAGGAACCGAGCATTGGCATTGCTGCTCCTATGTTAGATATGCCATCACCTGATCAGGTAGTGAGTGTATTAATCTGTCAAAGTGCTTACATCCTAAATACTTTTACAAGACCTTGATCAAAACTTTTGACTGAGGGCAGAAAAAAGACAAAATCCAAACACCCTACCGATAGCTCTAAAGGAATGTCATAAGGAAATGCTACGATCTTAGGGAAAAACCAATAATAAAGCTGGTTGCAGAGAACTAGGCATAGAACTTGCTACCAACTACTTAAAAACTACCAATAAACAAATATAAAGCAGTATAAATCTTTAGAGAAAATAAAGCAAAAAAGAAAAAATCCTGTACCTTAGCCTGAAGCATCAGCATTCTGCCCTTCCCTGCAGACTGCAAAAAAAATACAATAAAATATTTAGACTATTATTTTTCCACAATCGCAAATATGGAAAACATTCTCTCTTTCCATCACACACACACACACACACACACACACACACACACACACACACACACACACACACACACACACACACACACCCACACACACACACACACACACACACACACACACACACACACACACACAACACTTGCCTCTGGGGAGTTCAGCAGCACACAGCCCAGTTCATAGCATGAGTAGGGCTGCACATAAGAGTTGCTGAGACGACCAACCTCATCTCTCGCGGCCAGTTGGAAATACTAAAAAAAAAATTAATAAAAAAACAGTCATTTCACACAAGATCAGTTGTATTAATCAGCACAGTGTTGACTTTTGTGTGATGAGTACACTGTTTAACTACAAAAATCCAACAGCTACCGTTAATCAGTGCAGTGTGTCCTGCAGTGCCTCGTATTTCCACACCCTATAACTTGTATTATATAATTAGTGATAAAAGTACCTGAATGGCATCTTTGGTATTATGAAGACATCTGTATATGGCACCAAGAAGCAGGTTTTTCAGGCCTGCACATGAGGCATCGTCAATTCCCTGCAGGACTGAAACAAGAAAAATAAAACTGAGCTATGCCAAACGACGACAACGACAAAAAAGGCTTCACAATGACACACAAACTAGTTTTTAAATATTATATAATCGAGTACCTTGTGTCATTGTCTGCAGCTTGGCGGTGGAGCAGTTGGGCAGAGCTTTCCACAGATAAAGAATCTCAATCACAGACAGGATGCAGAGTTCTTTGGATAGACTGGGGGTCCTCAGCTTCTCAGCCTGTTGAAGTATATGCATGTACTTATTTTTAGGGGTGTTACGATCCCATCTCAAAGTTCGGTATCAGGGCCAAACAAGGCCTTTTTCTGACTGATCGGGATCAGCTATCTTGAACTCCGATGATTTGTTTTATGTCAGCTGTCACACAGGTGTTTTTACTTTCATGCACAACAACGTGAAGTGTTAGCTTTCCAACTCTCTACTGTCTGTCTCTCCACTCTGCTGAGCTCCCGTGTGTAAGAGCAGTAGGCAAACTCTGCCCATAGCAAAACAACACAAATCAGCAGTCTGAGACTGATAATTTATATTATGTTATGAGCATTTGTCTCATTTTACTGAGAGTGTTGCGTTTTGCTTTCGACTGTGGCACATGGTGTTTCTCCGCCCTGCTCTGATTGAGGACAAACAGCAGTGCAGAGCTTACAACAACCACACTCACCACACCACTGCAAGTGCAATAAAAGCCCTGCATAAAAGCCTAATTTATTATTGAAGCCTAATCTGCGCAACAGATAACAATAAACACTCAACGGTATACAGCAAAGCAACAAACAAGAGAATATTCTCTTAAAGGGACAGAAAAATTCCAACAAGACCGCGACAAGGACAAAAAGATTAAAGGGCAGGTTTGTCATTTTATACTTTTTTTTAGTAAAAATAAAAAACTTAATAGTATTAACAACAATAATAATAATAATAATAGGCTATTAAGGAACGGCATGGATGCAGGTATCTTTAAAGAAGCATATTCAAAGTGTGCACCATATAGCAGTATCACTTCAAATCAAACAAATCAGATCCAAAATCTGTATCAGAAGATACTCAAAAGACTCGGCTTGAAATAGGGGGCAAAAAAAATGCAATCAGGGCATCCCTTCTTGTTTTCACTGTGTTCTGCACGAAACATTTGCAAAAGAAAATCAGCTGGATGTACACTCACCCTCTTCATGGAGAACAACTCAATCTGATTATTCTTGCGTTTGAAAAGTCTTTCAACATCCTTAAAAACCTTGACAGCTCCTTCCAAATCACCTGTGGCTCCTTGGCACACTATAAAACAAATCAAAATATGATACAGATTAGGAGCCAATACTAAACTAACAAGAAATGCCCTTGAAGGAAAACTTCAACCACGAAACAATCAAATGTATATCAATCACGCACCCTGCTACACTAAATTTGTGAAGAAAACGCTGTTTGCTGGGGCGCCCAGTAGCTCACCTCGAGGACCGGGCACCCCATGTATAAACATGTCTTTGTCGCAGTGGTCAGAGGTTTGATTCCAACTGCAGCCCTGTGCGGGTCATCACCCCTCTCTCCCCCTTTCATGCTATAACTGTCCTGTCGAAAACAGGCAAAAAGTCCCAAAAAAATCTACAAAAAAAAAAAAAAAAAATAGAACGTTGTTTCCCAAACAAAAGCATTTTTGCTAATCCCAAATAAAAGCATTTTTGCTAAAACCTTACTATTTAGCACTTCCGCATAAACAGTCTCATGTAAAGATGAGTAGTGTACCTGGGCAAGCACAAGCATGTGCACCTTAACTCTGTTTAATGGTATGACACGAACAGAGTTCAGACATACACACTTTCCCAGGCACACTACTTTTCCCTGCATGAGACCGTTTTTATAAGTGTTTTAAATATTAGGGTTTTAGCAAAAATGCATGTGTTCATTCATCCTGCAGGCCTGAAAAAGAAAGAAGATTTCTTCACAAATTCAATGTAAAATGGGGTTAGGAAGTGATATACAAATGGTCATTTTATTTGAACCCTTAATTGTTTTTACTGTTACCACCTCCAGTCAAATAGGCGTAGTAGCACTGGGACCAGCGAGACTCGGTCTTCAGTCGCTCAAAGGCCCTGTAGGCTTCTCTGTAGTTCAGCTCAATCATGCTGCACCAACCTAAAATGTTCAACAATCAGAAATTATGATGCAGACTAGCGCTGAGCAAGGTGGTTTCAAATCTGAGAGGGAAAGTAGTACCTATTTCATATAAACACACGTGCTGAATCTCCCTCTGGTCAGAGGCCAGATCTAAGGCATCACGGAAGGACGTCAAGGCAATACTGATCTGGCACTAGAAAGGGGAACTTTGTGGTGTGAGTTACAGGCTGAGACAATATTTAGCTTTCTCTACCAAAGGCTGGAGAACAGGCAGTAGATAATAAGGTTTATTCTTAACATGTATTTACCTCAAGGCGTTGGACTCTGCCTTTGAAAAACATGAAGAGGGAGGAGTTTGGATAGATAGCCTCCCTTTGTTGAAGGATGGACTTGGCCTCCATCAGGCCGGCCTGTGTGTCTGTGCCATCCAGAGCAAAGAAGGGCTGCACTACCGTGTGGTACCACAGGAGGGCCAGGCTGTGAGGGAGACACAAAGACCGCAATGAGTGAGAGAGCAAACATGACACCATCTGGTATGAAACTAGAACCATTTGTAATGATTTTAATGAGGTGGGAATAACTATATTTGATAAAAACCTATCAAATATTCTAAATACAACTGAAACCATTCATAGTGATCATGGTTACTGTAATCAAAAAGTTTGGGATAGAATCATTCCTATACAAACACTGTTAAAAAATTTACTTAAAATTATCCGGTAAGGCGAGACAGTGTTGCAGTGGTTAGCACTGTCACCTCACATGGTCACCTTCTGTGTGGAGTTTGTACTTTTTCCCTGTTTCAGCATTGGTTTACTCCAGGTTCTATGGCTTCCCCTCGCAGCCCAAAGACATGCACCTTAGGTTAACTGGTGACTTTAAATTGGCTGTAGGCCTGAATGTGAGTGTGAATGGTTGTGTGTCTGTATGTGTCGGCCCAGTAATAGTCTGGTGACCTGTACAGGTTTTGTTAAGCATCCACCCAATGTCAGCTGGGATAGGCTGGAGGCATAAGCATATAAATAAGTGATTATGGATAACGAATGATCACGTTGTCTGCTTAGTGTTCATTTTGGGTCTTTTTATACATGACAACATATGGAGAAAAAACATACTGTAGTTCTCTTTTTTTTAATTTACTACCATGATCTTTTGCATTGCAGTAACTTGTCTGTTTCCAGCTGGCTACTTGAGGCATGTGCTGCATACACAATGAAGTCCTGACTGTAAAAAAAGTTATTTTCTCTCAATGAAAAACATAGTCTCCTTGAAGCTTATGACAAAACCAAGCCAATAAGATGCAGCAGCGATGCAGCATCTGTGGCTGAAGCTGCCCTTATGAAGTGGATTGATAATTTCGGATCATGTAATGTCCCCATAATTAAACTTATTTAGTCTCTAAACAGTCAGATAAATTCAGTAAAAAGCAAATATGTCCACGTCTTTACTTGATATTAAGGTAATAAATATGCAGTTTTAAATTAAATAGCAAATCTGCATGTGAAATAAAGAAAAAGAAAAAAAGGAATCAATATAACCCAGACAGACGTGACCACTAGAAGCAGTTTCCACTGCAGCATTATGTAGTGTTACCAATAGTGACCCTTATTAATCAATATTTGGATAACTTGGTAGACACGACCAAATTTACACAGATATTGAAAAAGGGTTAACATTTGAAACCTGAGAAAATTGTCTTGATTTATTTCAAAATCATGGGAAAAAGACAATGAGCAACTTGACCCAAAAAACAGCCAGAAATTAGTAAAAAAAAAAAAAAAAGTAACAGAAATTACCTGAAAATTAGCACCAAAAAATAAAAAATAAAAACAATCAAACAAAAATGGTAACTGACCTGGAAAAAAGTGTTTAGAAAATTGATAATTCCCTACAAAATAAAAACAAAATTAAAGAAAAGAGTAAAATAATATTAAATATGTAATTATATTAAATAGAAATATAATTTTCTGGACGTTTCTTCTAAAAAAATTTTTTTCTAAATCTACTAATTTCTTGCAGTGCGCAGGACATTTCATTCCACATTCCTTATTGCCTTTTTCCCATGTTTTTGAAAGAAATCAAACCAATTTTCTCAGGGTTCAAAGGTTTAAAGTCTTGTCCGAAGGTTCAAACACCAAAACTGATGTCGAACCAGGTTGCCAAAATATTGGATGAATAAGAAAGAATTAAAAATGATTCATTACGTAGGCATGATTGGGCAGCTTATGCTGCAGGTTCTGGCATCAATCTGTTTTACAAACCGTTTACAGAGGAAGTTTGCCATGTTCTGTATATCATTGCTTTTGTTTTTGTTAAATATTTGGTCAATGTTGTAATTACAATATACGGCATGATTCATGACAGTGCTTCATCTCAGAAGATGAATTCTCTCTTTCCTCTAGAAATTATGCTCCACTATCTTGTCATCTTGTTTACATTTGAATGATTTAGATCATGTGTCAGTTTCAGCCAGAATACAGATACACAAACGTACTCACTCACATACTCACGTAGCTAAGGGGGCCTTCATGTCCTTACTTTCACTGGCGTACGTAAGCGCTGATAGGCCCTGAAGGCGGTCGCCAGGGAAACCCAGCAGGTTGACGATTTTCAGGAGGTGCGGCGGCACCATGGAGATGCAGAGGTGGAAGAGGCCGTAACCGAAGCTGACCGAACCTTTTAGACGATCCAGAGTCTCTGGGTTGATGCCGTCCAGTCTCAGGGCTGGGCTCGGCCCGGGTGAAGAGGAGCGGCTGTGGTCGGACTTTTCAGAGGATGACAGAGACGGAGGCAGCGATTGCTGTTCAGAGGCTCTTCTTCTGCTGCCCTCCTGCAGGTGTGTGATGTCGCTGTAACATTTGTTGTACATTTTCCAGGCCTTACGGAGGATCCAGCCTCCTTTGATGTAAGCTGTCAGGAGATTGAAGGTGAAGTCAGTGAAACCTGGTATCTGACAGAGTTGGGCTGGTGTAAAACAAAAACTTAAGTCTGTTTGATAATAAGCTGAATAACAGACTGCTATACTAAATTTTACCACTAGGCAATGCACTTAACTCAGCAGCTGCTCCTGTGTGGTACATAATGACACCATGTCCAAAAACAGCCAACGAGCATCCAACCATCACATCGCTTTGCTCTCTGTCCACTAAATATGCCCCTCTGTTGCACCATGTAAACAAACCATGTAGACTAGAGACATAAGCACTTAAAAGATGAGTGAGTGCCTACTTGTCATCTTCTACGTGTGTACTTTTTGATCAGAAAACACATTTTATAAAGTGATATTTACTGTAGATGACATACAATTTAGCCAACTGCAAGTATGTTGTTATTAGTGAAGGTCATTCACCAGAAACTGTCAGTTCCCATCTTATTTAGGTTTTTGTACTAAAACCAGGAGGCATTGTGCAGATAATTTATCATACCAACTTCATAAATCAGCCTTTCCCCATGCACTGCGGTGCTATCAAAGCAAGCAACAGGAATAAATAGAACAGAGCGTCCAGCAAAATGGTGCGACAAATACATACGTAGTAAACAAACATAACTAAGCCATGATGACCCTCCCACCTCTGCTGAAATTTGATCTCATGTTGTCGGTGCTTGACTGGTCAGACGCTAGTGGCTCCGATACTCCCAAGGTCCCCAAATGTTTTAAAGGACAAAATTTCAAAACTTTTTCATGACTTTTCAAGGACCCATAATAACATTTTTTGTTGGCCCTACTTGTTCAACTTTACATATGAAACTGTCAAAACATCACACAACATTTTAGAGCCATGTTACATCAACAGCCACAGAAAATACATTTGCAGTTATGTTACACTGCATGGAAGGATGTTCACCGAAGATTACTGTGAAAAAAAAATCATTGCATACAACAAACTTCCATGACTTTTTTTGGTTTTTACTAGTTCCGGGACTTTTCAGGCTTGGAAAACATGCTTGTAAAATTCCATGATTTTTCCAGGTTTTTCCATGATCATAGGAACATCATGTCATCCTGCCATTGGCACAGAATGTAGATGTAGGCTACTTTTTAATTCACCAGTCATAATTACGAATTCAAATTTAGCCAGTTTGCATTGAAATAAACCCGGTTTTTAAGCTTGTACACAGCAGAACAGCAAAACCGAACATCAACTCAACTCTGGTATTAAAAAAACAAAACAAATATGCATCTGTTAATATCAAAACTCAGTTTACAGAACTGCTAAGTTCCTTATTTTAGTTTTGCACTGCTGAATGTGCAGTCTTCATAATTTACCAGCAAGTACAGAAGGTCGCCTTACATGACAGCTCTTGCTTGATGAAAGACAGCACTGCAAGGTAAACCTGGCAGTCTGCAATGATGATCTGCCTCTGGAGTCGGTCGACTGCAGCCACCCCCGACCTCTGAGAGTCCATCTGCCCACACAGACACCTCACATTTACACACTGATGTGACAGGCAAGCTGACAAACTGTAAACATGGACGTTATAGTCTAAAAATAAATGCTCCCTTTCGGGTAAATTACATTTGTTCTATAAATATCATGTACATTCAATTGAATTAAGTGATGAAGAGGTTACTCACACTCCTCTTGATCTTATTTTTGATGGTCTCAATGACACCAGTGTTTTCACTCTCACACAGTCTCTCTGTAGCTTTGAGGTCCTCAAAGGCCATCTGCATTTTCTCCTCCTCAAACGTCATCATGGCGTTCTACAAAAAGAGACAAATAACCACGTTACTGAAATACAACTACTCCAAAATAAAAGCCGGTGATCCAAAAGTGAAGCAAAACGTCTAATCCTGGATTGAACCCTGGAGTCCAGAAAGCAGCAAAACAAAACAAAAACTGTAATCTTCTTAAATTTCAGATTTCATTTGAACAAAAAATAGTCAGGACTCCTGTATTTGTCTATATATTTTAGATCAGTTTATCATGAACTTAAAGACAGCATGAAGCCACTTGCACCTACACAAAACACTTAAGCTTGGCCTACTCTAAACACATCGGATAGGTTGGTTTTAACCCAATATTTTGCTTTTTTAAGAAACAGAAATTCAGTTAATAGGGTTTATCTTCTCCATCTTTCTTTGTAGCAAACTTAGCATCTAATGCTTTATCCTTCAAACACACTGCAGTGCAAACCTGGTGACCATGTATGAGGTGAGATAAATGCAAACCACTGCTATCATACTTCATCTGTCTTTGGGTGCAGAATTGTGGTGGTGTGTCGTGACGCTCTGAATCACATTTCCTGAGGTAAAGTTTTTCCATTTAAAGAGTTCTTTATCACATTTAGCAGTGGCACAGCTGCTTCAGAGCTATGAGACCAGTAATGTGACAGCCGAGAGAGTATTTATAAATCACCACACCCGCTGATCGAGGCTTTATTCACCTGCACCCAGCCCTTTGCATGTTGCACTGCTGCAGGAGGTGCACGTGGAGAAGCAACATATATCTCTGGAGAGCACAAAGGTTTTGTGAGGGAACAACAAAGTTTTACAACGAGAATCGAAAGTATTTATCTAATATTACCATTGATTGTATCAATGTTTAAAGAGCAAGGAAATCCTGTCTGACCGGCATCAATGCCCCAAAAATATTTGAGCAAATCTCCTGATGCAAAAGCCCTCGACCTGCAGCCCCGAAAGGGGGCAGCTGCCACAGACGGCCTTTATAGCCTACTGCCGTTCACTGGGAGTAAACCAGCTGTCAAAGTGCTTACGTGGATGTGCAGTGAGGCGGGGAAATACTAGTCTGACACCAACCAAAGCCCGGCATACAGAAACTGACTGATGCGGGACTCGAGGTGACGGAGATCATGGCAGTGAGTGTGCACACACTGGAGCGACACACAGTCTGATCAAACTAACTCATCTGAATCACACAGGCTGCCAAAAAAAAATGTTTAAGACTTTTTTCACTGGAAACACACAGATAAATGTACATGATACTAAGCTGCTGGTCTGCACATAACATGTAGACCACTCTCCCACAGATTAGCAAATTGGTAGATAGGAAAATGTTTATGTGTTGCTAGGGAAAAGCTGTCAGTCTCATCAGCTGCAAAACTGTTTGTGTTGGCGGAGCCAAAAAAATTGTAATAAACAGTCAAATCATTCAAAGTTGTGGCATATTACTGTAACTAATAAATGGCACTTGTTGAACTCTTGTATACAAGCAATATAACACTCGAGGTTGTGCTGTTGTACTGTATATCATCATGGCTGTGATTATCTTTGGCACTCAGCCTGAGGCCTCTTGCCTACGACCGAATCACAGCTGTGATGATACACGGTACAACAGCACAACCTCAAATGTGATATTGCTTAAATCAAACCAAATCTGCTCTGATTTGCATATCACACATATATAACACCTGTACTCAAAAATAAAAAGGATGCTAACGTGTCTCCGGTCTGCTCTACGTGTAACACTGACAGTGGCAGTTACATTCACTGTTTGTGGTTATGTGTGTTTAGCATGTGTCTTGTACTGAGGATGAACTGTGTGTTATATTTGGTCTTCAAATAGAATGAAACCCTACGTATATACGTCCTACTTGGCTTTTTTGGATGGTCATACTACAAATATCAAACACAAGAGGCTCTTCAATCTATTGACCTTTGCTGCCTGGAAAAATGTTTCGCTCTTCTGGATAAATGATGCGACTCCAACGAAAAAAATCATGGCACAATCTTATAACGTAGTGTGTTTCCAATGAATATATTTCTTGTATGCTTCACTTCTCAGCGGATGCTTTTTTTATTAAGTTTGGGTCCCTTACTTTAAATAAATTGGACCTACGCCGTCATATTCTTTGGGTTTCCCAAATCTGCGTAGCCAGTTTCTGTATGTTTCCTTGGAATCAATCCCGTGGTAACGTTGATATTTGTCCACACAGCGTGCGTTTGTATTTTGATGTTGTAGGGCAGCAAAACTTAACTTGCTTTGCCTGGGGGGGCATGTTTGTTAAATTGCAGCAGCAGTCCCACACATTTTCTAGGATTTTAGGACATTTCTTGGATTTAAGTAATTTTCTTTGTTTTTGGGACATTTCTTGGATTTTAGGACATCTCTCAGATTTAAGGACATTTCACTGATTTTAAGATGTTTCAAGTTCTTTATAGGATTTTAGGATGCTTCAAAGATTTTCAGAGTTAAGGACATTTTTAGGGGTTTAGGGATATTTCTAGGGTTTGAGAACATGTCTAGTATTTTTGGATGTTTCTAGGATTTAGGACATTTCTAAGATTTTAGTGGATTTTAGTAGATTAGTGGCTTAGTGGCTGAATTAGCAAATGATTGAGGGGCCCACCCTCAAGTATCACTGTTGTATGGAGAGTGAAGGTTGGGGATGGATATGTCAACTTCTTTATTTTCTGATTTTTAGCTACTTATTTTGTTATGTCTGAGCTGTTTAATTCTGTGTTGTTTATGAAAAATGTAATAAATAAATTTGTTTTTAATTGCAGGCTCGACCATATTATATATGGTTATTTTATTTTTACTTTGCACCGTGATCTCTGAACATGCTTGTAGTTGTTTATTTAGATGTTATGACATCTTCCTCCTCTTCCTATTGTGTTTTAATCTACTTATTGAAAAGGCATTACTTGAGTCAGTCACGCTTCTGTTTTTGTACCAGGAAAAAATGAAGTCTGGCTTTGTGCCTTGCAGAAACAAGATTCCTTCAACCTCATTATGAAACTGAAGCGCTTTTTAAAGGGAATTTACGATATTTCTGTCAGCATTATCTTGACCACAAAGTAAAACAGTGCAGTGCTGCAAAAAAGATATTGCGCCATAACTCACCAGAAAACTCACAAAGCTGGCCCCGAAACTCATCAAAGGACTGTGGTTCCTAAAACAGAGGATAAAGAATAGATAAATGGCATGTAAGTGACAGACGAGCTGTGTGAACAGATAACAGATCAAGAGGCTACGAAGGACGTCACTGGGTGTAGCAACAAAAATGAGTTAAGCCGGTTTCATGCATACAGCAGCGGACTGAGTCGCTGTGAAGAAATGAACAAGTTGAGGCACAATGTGACAGTCAGACAAGAGCAACTGGATTCTATAAGGATGGTGTGATTTCAGATATCCCTCCATGGAGTTGGTGGTGTTTTAAAGGGGCAGTTTACCCAAATCAAAATATTTTCCTCTTACCTGTAGTGCTATTTATCAGTCTAGATTGTTTTGGTGTGAGTTGCTGAGTGTTGGAGATATTGGAAATAGAGAGGTCCGTTTTCTGTTGAATTTAATTTACTAGATATCACTCAGCTTATGGTGCTCAAAGTACCAATAGAAGACATTTTAAAAACTCAACAGCAATGTCTCTTTCCAAAAATCATGACCCGGCTACTCAAGATAATTCACAGACCTTATCTTGAGCAGTTTTAGGCAGGTACTATTTTCTTTCAACCAAACTACACCCGCCCATACTAGGCTATCACTGTGCAGGAGGAAGTGTGCATCAACTGCCAGCTCACACTGAGCTAAATGTTACAGCTCAGTTGAGGAGAACGCTTTTAATGATTAAAATCATACGCTGTCACAACCACGAGCCTGTCGACCATGAGTGGATGCACTCTTCCTGCTTCACAGTGATACCTTTCAGTGGATAGTACAGATGTCCCAATCCAATCTCAACGACTGATATCAGGGCAAATCAGGGCATTTTTTGACTAATTGGGATCAGCTTTATTCAGCTTATAGGGCAGATCCTTTTCTCCTCTGAGCTGTAGCAGTAACTAGCTCAGTGGTGCTAGGAGAGCTAGCAGTAGATGCAAGTGTCCTTCTGCACTGTGGTACAGTTGATGGGTGTAGTTTGGTATGAAGGAAATAATTCTTGCATTCTTGCAGAATAAGGTCTGTAGATTATCTTGAGTAACCAGGTCATGATATCTCAAAAGTGACATTGCTGTTGAGTTTTTCAAACATATATTTTTGGCACTTTGAGCACCAAAAGTGCCATCTAGTTCTTATATCTTCAACACTCTGCAGCTCACACTTAAACAATCTAGACTGATAAATTGCACAACAGGTAAGAGGAAAGCCATGCATTTTTTTTTCAGGTTGAACTGTCCCTTTAAGGCATCACTGAACCCTATTACCTATTCCCCTACACCCACAACACAGAACACAGAGTCACCCTGACGAAGCCTGGGGAACTCTATCAGCAAACTGGTTAATCAAGACGAAACAACCGCATTCAAAACCGGATGACACCTAGTGTTAAGCGCAATTAGTGGAGGAGGTGACATTTAAGGTGTCACCAGGGGTTGGGACACATAGGGTTCACCCTTCTGTGGCATCGACAGTCAAGCTGAAAGCAAACCTTTCCTATCAGCACTTCTAATTACTACACAGCATGATTCAATGTATATAAAATCCTGCAGATTCACTCGAGAGTGCAGCTCAGAGCATGGGCTCCAAACCCTTTTAACTTGTGAGCCCTTTAAAGTAAGTAATGTCTGGTTGTGACTGATCAAAGGTTGCTTATGGGGTCAGCCAAACCAGTTTTTAGGGGTTTTTTACATGTAAAATAGTTAGTTACATGGAAAAAATATTTAGCAAAGAATACATGTTTATTGCATCTATTATATCCAGTAAAATGTCATAAAAAAACAGGATCATGAAGGTTCGGGTTACGGCAATGATTCCCAAAGCTATATCTCAGCATTTCATTTATTTCCGTAAAAAAAAATGATATTGTCATTTAAAAAGTTTAGATTCTTATTCATGATATAAACTTAATTGTCTCAAAGGACAAGGACACATAAATTGCCTCGTCCTGCATTAGAAAAGTACACAATTATAACAATCAAAGAGCTTATAGAACAATGGCAAAGTATGGGGGCGAAGATAAAACTGAATTTGTCAAGAAAAGAAGCCTATTATGCAAGTACGACTATTTAATATACATTTAAAAAACACAACACAGACCGAGAACTAAAGGTTATTTGGGTTTTTTTTAAACAGCACTAAAAATAGCTGTAAATCTTATCTCTGATGCAGTATTCAGGAAACAATCTACTCAAAATTCATCCAGATTGCTTGTTTTACACAAACTTCCTGCAGGTACTGCATTCACTATTTGGGTTAATTGTACCGTTCATCATTATGTACTGTTATGTTATGCATTGAATATAATGGGAAATATCCATAAAATATGTCAAAATGGGCCTGTTAAAGAGATGGTTTGGGTTTTCTTAAGTGGGGTTGTATGTATTAGTATATTACATACAGTACATGTCGGTCGGCACACCCACAGTTTGGAAAAGCAGTACAACATGGAAACTAAGAAATCTACTGTTGTGAAGGTGTCAGCAACAAAACACAGCCACTAAAAAAAAAGGTCCCAACTAAAAAAAAAGTAAATATCAGTTTAAGTGTACACTATATTGAGAGTATTTTCTTAATGTCAGACAGTGATTTCCAACTGGAAAATGAAGCCATTATATTGCTCTCTTCAAATCCAGACTCTATTGAAGAAAACAGTGATTTAACGTTGCAGAGTGAAGGAGCCGCTGGTCCACAGCTGCCTCAAACTGTTACTCAGTTTGTGGCATTGTGTGACTTAAGCATTTAAAAGGGGTTATTTCGGATTCACCAAAGTCACCCAATAACACAAACTAACTAACAGATCAATGCAGCAGTGGACCAGCAGCTCCAGTCTTCAGTGATGTTACATTACTGTTTTTGTCAGTGAAGTCTGGTGGCTTTATGAGAGCACAGATGGGGACCTGAAGCTGTTTACAGCTTGTCCTTCAGAATAGGTTGTCTCACGGAGAGGACAAGCAGTAAAAATACTCTCAATGTATCGTATACTTGAACTGATATTGATCATTTTCTAAGGGGGCTTTTTCTAGGGGGCTAAAATAAGTTTCACTGCTGACCCTCATCCACAGCAGTACATTGCTCAGCTTCCATGTCAGACTCCTGTATGCTTCTCCAAAATGTGGGGTGTGCTGAGTGACATGTACCATATGTAAGGGGTCAACAGATTAGCGGCCCAGCTGATTATTGAGGCTGATATTTGGCATTTTGCCAATTATCTAGATCAGCGTTTTATTTTATTTAAATCACCAATAAAAGTAATTAATTAAAAAGTGCAAAGAAAGTGTCGGCATGGGGAGAGGGGGGCTTCAGAGAGCTATTGTTATTTATTATTATTTATTCATTCATTTTTATTTCAATTTTCACTTGAATTTATAAAAAAAAAAAGTTTCTGGGAACTTGCTGTATATGATGTTGAACATGTCAGTTTTGATTAAACATCTGCTAAAGGTGTTTAACATAGTTTTGTGTTGGAGTTTGTTATAATCCAAACTCTAAATATTGACGAAAAGCTTTTCATTTTTATTGTGAATGCATATCGGTTCTCAGTAACTACTAATAATTGGTATCAGTATTAGCCCTGAAAAACCAATATCGGTTGACCCCCTACAGTATGTTAAACACTGAACAATGACAAGTTCCTCATACAACCAGAAAATCTGCAGCATCAATTTAAAGGTTAGAAGTTTTAGATGGTTTTCTTGGTAATCTTCCAAAAAGTTTCCAAAATAACCCAACTTCCACACAGTATTTAAACTGAATGATGCTCACAGCAACTGTAGCAGCCACATAAAAGCAGCATTAATAATATTCAGATACTAAAGTCACTCGACTGTTTGACTATCACAAGTCACGCTGTGGGTGTGGATATTTGCTCAGGGTATTCAAACAGCATCCATCCTGCTTGTGACCCGATCATACAGCAGACAAGCGTGACAAGCATGTTGGGTTTTGTTTTGCAAGCTAAGCAGAGACAGTGCTGGAGGGAATAAATGGCTTCTGCTCATGCTACAGTAGTTTGGACACAATAGCTACTCTGTCTCATTAAGAGGAAACCGTGCAGAGTATTCAGTCACAGAGGTGTTTCAGACAGGTTGTCTCTGAGACAGACACTCACAGACCTGTATGATCTGAAGAGCTCGTCGCTCTCCTTGAATCCATTGTTGAGCAGCATGTTGATCCCTTTCAGTGCCAGCTCTGCGTCGTTGATAACCTCCGTCTTCTCGTCCTCCGCGCTCCCCGGGGCTGCTCCTGTCGGGTCCGCCATTGAGACACCCGAAACCGGAATGAGAAGCTGAACGCGGCCGCGGAGACGGAGGGCGGGAGGGGACGTGCGGCGGTTTGTGTCGGTACTTTACTTACAGGCAGAGTAGTCTCAGCCGGTGGCGCAGTTTGGAGCAAACGCAGTCGTTTTCATTTTCTTACGTGAGGAGATTAAAGAGCGAAAAAAACAACTAGCCGGTGCCTACATGCGTATGCGTGTGTGTGTGTGTGTGTGTGTGTCAGGCGTGTATCCAGCGGTTTGTGTCGCTGTTCCGTATTCTGCCGCCGCCTGACCGGTGGCTCGTGTGTTCCTGTGCAGACCGGAAATGTGCTGCATTTGGGTGCTGTGGGAATTATCGGCTTTCTGATAAGACATGAGACGCGCATAAACAATAAGTACCGAGACGGGGCTTTTAAACCCTTTGAAACCTGAGAAAATTAACTTGATTTCTTTAAAAAAAAAAAAAAACATGATAGGAAGGTAATGAGCCACGAAAGAAGAGTTGACTCAAAAAGTTGGAAGAAATCAGCAAAAAGTGGCCCATAAAAAAGTTACTAGGGCTATAAAACAGTTTTTTTTAATCGTGATTAATGGCATTGTTTAAACAATAATCGCATTTTTAATCAGATGTTTTCAATTACATTATTTTGCATTACAAAACAGTTATGGAGTCCATATTAACGAAGCGGGGAAATTCTCATCAGATTGTTGAGGAATCACATAACAGCAAAAAACTGCATGAGACTCACATAAAAAAGTGGGCATGCCTGTACAAAGGGAGACTAATGCCTGCAGGAAAAATCTGATTTGGTTTTAGCTAGTCGAAGATGGTCTTCTTGCTGGTCTTTGATGGTTTGACATGCTGGTGTCATGCGAAAATTATGTGAAAACATATCTTAAATTGGTCAGGCTTGGTCTTCCTGCAGAACCTATTTCCATTCAGATAACTGGAGGTCAGAGGTCAACGGACTACTTGATTTTAAATCGAAAAAATGTATAGCGCGTTGTTTGGTCAGACATGATATGGTTTGTACCACTGGATTATTGCACTCATTTGCAGGAGTCTGCAACTTTCTCTCGCGACTTCACAAAGTCCGTGAAGGCAGCACCGAAGTGGGCGTGGTGGTTTGTGTTTGAGATGCAGCCAAAGAGATGAGAGGGAAGAGTTTGACAAACAGCTGCAGTAAGGGTTCAACCAATTTTTTGTATCACTTCTTGTGAGGGCCACCGGTGTAATTTTAGAAGTATAATATATTAAAAATCTAAATAGTTGCTGGTTAGTGTTGATTTTTTTTGTGGGGGGGGAGTTATCCCCCTACATGATGGCCTAAATGTTGCATCGAAGCCTTAGCCACCCAAAAGTATAAATCTTTGATTGCATCCTTTTTTTTAATGAAAGCAGTCAAATCTAAGGATAGGGCTTCAAAAAATGGGTGTAAATGTCTCCTCAGGTTATTGAAAATCTCCACATTCCCACACTGAACACTGAGGGTGTGACTTCAGTGTCCCTGTAACAACTGTCCTGCTCTTAGTTAAATTATATGAACATTATAATTCCCTAAGGGGCAATAAAGGATGTGTGAACAAAAATGAAAACCTGCTTAGAGTTGTATTTACTGAACATAATCTTAACTAGTCGTAGTCCAAGCTGAACAGCTCCCAAAAGGAAGGCACACTGAGATAAATCAGCATTATGTATTCCAGCACAGCAGATGTTAATCCTTATTTCCTCATACCAATATTAAATATTAGACATATTTAAATAAATTGAAAATAATATTTATCTTATCTATAATTTAACACTTATTTCTGCATGTCAGCAAAAAAAAAAGCACGTTTTAGTATGTAAAACAAACTGAGTCGAAAGATATTTTTCAAGCCCTACTTATGGCACTGAGACGTATTTATAAAGTAATAAAACAGTAATTACAAAATGGCTTACAAATCAGTGGTCACAAGACAGGAATGCATGTAAAAATCATCAATCGTCATGCATATTTTTTCTATATGACAGATTTTTCCACAAAAGTACACAGCAGCTATGGGACAGTTCATCATCATTGTGGGGCTGGGGTTAGCTTCCGCGTTCAAATACTTAATTCTTCTCTATTCTAATTTGTAGCTTCAGGGAGGGTCAAGATTGAAAATAGAAAAAAAAATTAAATCCGAGACACCCCCCTCCCCTGATAAATAAAGTACAGTCCCTAAGTAAACACTTGCTGGGAAGTTTAAATACATCAAAAACATGTTATTTTGTAATATAGCTTTAACTTTTATATGGACAACATGGTCCCAAACATGAATTGTGAGTGTTATTAGAAGATAATTGCATCTATATGTTTTCAACTCAATGCTCCACAAACAGCCATGAAGAAAGTCCTCATGCATGAAAAAGGAATGCAAAATGGAAAATGGAACAACGGTGTGAGAAAAAAAAAGTGATTTCATGGCCTGTGTGAAGACACCACGTCTATTAAACCAGTTAAATGCAGAGCTCTACATGCTGGCATGTGGTTTTGAATATAAAACAGCTAGGCAGCCTCTGAAATGTCACTGATTTGAGCACCGTGGGTGTAAACGTAATTATTCTAGACTTTCTGACAAACAAAAATTAAAAATCATCATGAAAGCACCATCACAAAAGGCATCATTTGTTTTCTTAAAGTGCTGGGTTGCTCCTATTGCAGCCCTGACCAATCACAAGCATATTCATTAGCATTTGATTGTCGACAGAAAATGAATGGACCAACACATCAGACTGTAACACAAATGTTAGCATATGTAAATTGGTGCTGATTTTATCACAAAAAAATAAATACAGAGACGTTTAACCGAGCAGCAAATATTATGAACCTGTAAGCTGCTGCTCATATCTCCATTTTACACACAGACGCTCACACACTCACATTGAAACACACACCTCATAATATATACATTCTTACACACAAACACATTCTGTGTCTCGGTAACAGATTGCACATGGTTGGCGGCGGACGTGGTCCCAAGGTTTGATTCATGATGACGCAGTGAGATGTTCAGCCTGGACACTCTTTGAGATTAACCAGACCGAACACGCCAGACAGCCTGTCGAATGAGACTGAGTCGCCGTTGATCCTCATGTCCTGGATGCATCCCACAAACGATGATGTGACGGGGAGCGTCTGACGCATTGACATCTCTGCAGTAGATCAACACAAGTGGTAAACATGTCATATGTTGGGACAGTTTGGCCCAACATCAAAAATACATATTTTTCCTTTTACCTGTAGTGCAGTTTATCTAGATTGTTTTGGTGGGACTTGCAGAGTGTTGGCGATCTCGCCTGTAGAGATGTCTGACTTCTCTCCGATATAATGGGACTGGACTGCACTGGGCTTCTGGTGCTCAAAGCGCCAAAAAATACATTTGAAAAACTTAACAGTAATGTCATTTTCCAGAAATCATGACCAGTTACTCAAGATGAACCACAGACCTTGTTGTGAGCAGTTTCATGTTTGAACTGTTTACTTTCTACTGAACGACACTCGCCAACTGTATCACAGCGCAGAAGGAAGCGTGCATCTACTGCCAGCTTATGCTAATGCAACCGTGAGCCGGTGACACAGTTGGCAGGTGTAGTTCAGTACAGTATGAAAGTGTTTATGTTATTGAAAAATAAGCCTACTGAAGTGAGTATCCAATCAGCACCTGCTATTGACAGATACTCATTAATAAATGAGCAGTAGTATGGGGATGGAGGCAAAAAGAAAGAAGAAAAAAACATTATCGGGACATCTCTCGTAGAAAGAAAATTGTTCGGCAATGAAACAGATTTGTGAATTATCTTGAGTACCCAGGTCATGATATCTGGAGAGAGACATTGCTGTTAAAAAATGTATTTTTCTTTTGCGCTTCAAGCTCCCCAAGCCGAGTGCCATTTGGCTCCATTATATTTGAGATGTGGCAGACATCTCTATGGCCGATATCTCCAACACTCTGCAACTCACACCAAACCGATCCAGTCTGATGATTAGCACTACAGGTAAGAGGAAAAATATGTTTTCTTCATTTTGGGGTCAACTCACCCTTTAACTAAAATGAAACTAAGTAGATTAACTCTCAGATTAACAGATTAATACTCACCAGGAATGCCACCCACATACAAAGAGTCTTTGGTCAGAGTTGCAGTGGAAGATGGTGGTCCAATCTTGTAACTGTCTACTGTGTCCACATGCAGTTGCACGACATTTTTCCTCTTGATTACTAGAAGACACATGGACAGTGATGTAATGCAAAATATGATTTAAATCAGAGTCCTAATAGGTTTGAAAAGCAGTTTGTCTTGAATACTATCATGAGGTGATTGTGTGTATTTTACCTGAAATTTTATGAAACATTCCATCACATAAAGAAGCTTTCGGCTTCACAGACACCATGAATTCCCCTTTGCCATTGTTCGCTTGTGCCACCACCTGGAAATGTGAACAAACACAGAGCATTTAATCACATGTACAGACAACACACTCTAAGAAAAGACCCCTTTTTGAAATCTAGGTTAAATATAGGACCGGTTCTGTAATGTAAAAGTCCCCAAAACAAAGGCACACACACACTAAGAGATGTGTTTCTCTAATCCAGACTCACTTAACCCGAGTCTTTATTTTATAAAAACTAATTTTAAGGGTCAGGAGCAGAAAAAAGAGCTTATGTGGCATCATTAAACTGGCGGAGACCTCACCTCTCCTCTGTGCATGTAGACAGTGAGATAGTGGCCCATAGCAGGTCCATACTGGTTCCTGCTGAAATCACCGACATGCAGCAGGAGGCCACTCAGGTTCCGCGGGCGAATATTAAACAGCAGTTCAAAGCCGGAGCTCACAACAAAGGAGTCATCTAAAATACATAAAAACACACATTATCGTGGTTGTCATCATTGCCATTGTTATAGATATTATAATTTAGAAATTAAGCTAAAAACAGTGAACAGAAAACCATGAAATAAACATAGAGTTTCATAGTTTTTCTGAAGAAACTGAAACGTCACTAATTTCCTAGGAAGTGTCTTTGAAAGGAAGCAGCAGGTAAATTGAACATGGAAAATGTAAAATTTGTCTTCCTGTGTACATTACTAGCATAATGGGGAAGTTAATCAATACCAGCGATAAACACTTCAAACACCCATTACATTGGTTCTATTGATTATCAAAATGTAATCACGGGTTTTTTTTTGGCTATAACATCATTTTTTATGTTACTCTCATTTCTATTTTCTTCCTCCAAACACAGTCAAACACATTTAATTAGTATCAGATTTAAGAATAGAAAAAGACCTTGTCAGAATACCACTAGTATGAAGTAATTACTATACTTGTAAAATATTTTTTGCTAATTTTCTGTACTAATTAAAAACTTTATCAGTCAGTGGGAAAGGCCTTTAAAATTCACATATGATCACTTATATCCCTCTATTCAGACATACTTGCCTTTTTAGAGGGGAAAAAATAAGTTAAACCTGAATCATGTCCACTGGCATTTCCAGCTTTCAGAGATGTCTATATCACTGTTTCCCAACCAAGGGTTCCCAACCCCCACTAGGGGTCGCCATAGCTTCACAGGGGGTCACAAAGTCCTCTTGATTTAAAAGGGTGTAATAAATTTTTCAAAAAATTAAACAGTGAGCCTATATCTCAGGATATTAACCATTTTGGTGATCAAACTCAACATTTTTTAACTTGTTAAAGTTTAGATTATTATTCAAGATATTACTTGAATAGTGAGCAGGTTGTGTGGATGCTGTTGCAAGATCGCATACAAAAACTGATAAAGATCTTGATGAAATGCTTTTGCAGTGTTATCAGATTATTGTCAGAGAGATGTACTCACTGATGACGACATGCGCTCCATTCCCTGAGAAATAAGCCCCTCTCTGTGTCGGTCCCTCGAAACAGGGGCCAGCACCGTGGTTTGTGGTTGGATTTAACATTTTTGCTCCATTCATTTTAAAATTGCGTATACAGCCGGACACACTTTGCTTTGGAAGGGCCTTTAACTAAAAGTGAAAAAAACAAAACAAAACAAAAAAAACAAAATAATAATAATAATAATAAAACAGTGAATATAATGATATTTGTAAATTAACTGTTTGAGTGCTCTTTTTATTTATTCATTTATTTTTACCTTCAGCTCTTTGTGAAGCGACTCGGGGGCACTGCCCAGGTACACCGGTGACACAAACTGTTGCATGGATGTCAGCTCAGCATTGGTCAGCTGACCATCCTGGGCCCTGATCCCATCTACAACCAGTCGAAATTTCTTCCTCTCCAAACTAAATATGACCTGCAGGATTCATTGTACACATACAGAATGATAAAGCTTAGTTCTGTTATTGAGTAATTCTGCATTTGCAGCTTTAAAATTGTGCGTGAGTTGAGTTTCATTTGAAAGTATGATATGAGTCCACTGACCGAGTGCCACTTTCCATCATTGTACTTCTCCCTGTTGAAGATCTCCTTCTGTTTGCCAACTGACAGTCTGATCCTGCCTTTGGATATGTATAAAGCAAGATGAGAGCGCCCTCCTCGGGTAGCAGCAAAGAACAGCAGGCCCTCAAGGGCCCGAGTCTTCACATCTAGAGAGAAGTGGGGCCTGGAGAGGAGAAAGAAAGACACCATCTTTAGTGTTTGTGTGCGTTTGGCTCTGACAGAACTGTAGCATAAATTTTGAGATGACAGACTCTGTCACTTTTCATTTAGAAATCTTCCTCTGAAAGTTTTGTGTGTGTGCATGTATGTGTATTGTGAAACGGGTAAAACGGGTTACTCGCCTGGGCTGCAGGACCTGGAGTGGAAGGCTGTAGCTCAGGCTGCTGACAGGGCCGCCCATGCGATAAGCATTTGGAAGCAGAGCTGGTAATGCACATGCTGATAGGCTCTCATTCATTGCCTGCATCACAACATCCTGAAACAGCACAAAGAAGACACACTGAGCACAAGTTGGCCATCGAATCATCATTTTCTCACTCATATTTGGGACGTCTCCAAAGGGGCCCCACTCTGTCAAAATATAAAGATGCAGGGTAGTGGTAAAAATGACAACAATCTTAGTTTAACATATAAAAAATTCTTTAACCCACAGATGAGAACACTCAGGATTGGTCATACACTGAATGAACCAGCTCAGAACTGTATTATTTTCATTATCCATTCATCTGCCAATACAAGGAGGATTAATCGACTAATCGTTTGGCCAATAAATTGTCAGAAAATAGTCATACAACTGTCCAAAATGTAAATGTATTTCATTTTCTATCATAGAAGATTAAAGAAAACTAGTAAACATTCTCCCCTTTTTTAAGATTCTTTGCATTAAAAATACTAAAACAATAATCAAAATTGTTGCAGATAAATTTTATGTTATTTCACTGCTCATCTAAATCAGCTAATGTCATCATGCAGATCAGAAAAAGAGCAGATGATGGAGACATGCAATAGTTACGATAAAAAGCAAAGTATAACCCGTTATAGTGATTTCATCACTCATTTAGTCAGTTTGGATCTTTTAGTTACAGCTACAAAATAACGTACCAGATACGTTACGTTGGTACAACCCCCGCACACTTCCTGTTTACTCAGAGGTGTGTTTGGATGCAACATGGTTGGGAATTTTGTGCTTGTTTGGTTGCTTACAGTGTATGATTTGAGTGGTTTCAGTGATGACAGCAGTGAGTTACAAATAATATAGACTGTGAACAAACTCAAAGAGCTTTTTTAAATCGTCCATGTAGTCCTGATGGTACAGAAAACACTAATGATACAGGATGAAGGAGCAAAAAGAGTGGTATCATATGAATACTAAGTAAATTACACAGCCATTCTTGTACTCCTTCAGTTCTATTTTTCCCAAAACTCAAGACTCTTATGTGACAACTGATTATTGCACTTGTATGAACTCATGCAGCAGCTGAGAATTCATTATTCAGGCAATCTACTGTGGGTCAGGGTTGTTAAAGATTGTGGTGGTGATGCGGTCTCCATTAATCACATGCTCCAAATAAAAAGCTCAGAGCTTAGTAAATTATGATGGACATGCAAGATCCTTAGTGATTTAAAGAAATGATGTAACCATGCTTTGAAAATGTATCAGCACACAGTACGCTCTGCTAGGCCTCAAATTTTTCACTGCTTATCTGTGAAATGCCAACAATTCCTCTCAGGCGATGCTGCCAAACTTCTCACTGGCTATATTTACTTGAATGTAGTTTCTAAACCTTAAGATTGTATTCAGAGTTGCAATAGATGGATAAATTTAGATTTGGTTGTTAATTCAAGACAAGTTTATTTAGGTAATGACAAAACACAGGGCTTTGTTGGCCCACAACAGCAAGGGAACCATTTACAGGATAAAACCACCTAAATTAAGAATTCCACTATTATTTCAGTAGCCAATCATTAATTGTATAAAGTTTGGGGCTGCTCAACAGACAGTGAATGGGAGACAGATTTTATGGACATGGAGAATGTTTGTTTTCTTTTTTTAAATACACAAATAGGCTGTATTTTAGTGTAGTGTTCTCCAGTCTGAAACAGAAAATGTCCCCATAAACTCAGAGGTGTTTCTAGGATATGAGAACATTAGGGGCTTATTTTTTAAATTTTTATTTATTTTGAGGAACAAGCTCTATTTTGATGCCTTTTTATGCACATTGGCACCTTATTTACCTTTAAAAAATTGCACTTTCGAGGTTAATTATGAGTTGTTATAGTAGTTGTTAGTGATTAGTGAGTAGAAATAAATGCTATCATTAAAAATCAATTGACCGGAGTTGGAAATATTGTTAAATGTATGTTTGTATAATCATTATATATAAACAATTTCCCCCACAGGATTAAAGTATTTCTATTCTATATTAACTTAGAGTGGTGTAATGTAACTTATTATATCTACTCAAGTACAAGTATAAACAGAATTATTACAGATTTTTACATCTGGGGCTTTTTAAATTATTATTTGGCCTATTCTTATTTTTGAAATATAGATAGCCTATATATTTACATCCAGGGCTATTTATAAAAACATTCTGGGATGAAGCATTGGACGGTGAGTTGCTTCTGATGTCTTTTCTGACATCTTTCCTGATTCACTGTCTGTAGCAGCTCCAAAAGTTGAACCCTGTGACAACATAAATTTGAGTTTTAACACTCTAGTTTTTGGATTGGGGATACAGTTCATGTTTATTAACACTTTTAAACTGTCTTCTTGAAAATGGCCATAATTTCCCAAAGCAAACTAATTTAAAATAATTTAACAAGTTTAAAACATATCATCTGTGTCCCTTCGTTTCCTTAAAAGTAGATTAAAAGTTTGCAAATTCACATGAAGTCTAACACGTAAAGCAGAGTCATGGGTCAGAGAATGTAAATCCTGTTGTTTATTGAATATTAGCTGTGATGATTAGTAGTTTTATTTGATAATGAAGTTACCATTTGTATCATCTTAAAATCAGGCATGTCTGTGAGTGTTTCTATTAGATCTGACAGTAGTGAGTTAGAAGACACGTGCTTGTGAATGACTGTTAGTGGTTCATTACTGAGTTACACGAAAGAAAGAAAAGAGACATGAGCTGATTTCAAGCTTGTTATTCCACAAGTTTTTGTTTGAAATTAATGGACTTTTAAATAGAATAGATAGACAGAGATACAATACATTTAATAAATTGTGTGATTATTGGGAATGTTCATGATACGTTGTTTTATTTAAGTACACTGCAGATGAATGAGCTTGTGCATATAGGCAACAGAACGCTGTGGCACAAGCTGCCAGTTTTTCATGTCAATATTAGATTCTTGTCAGCATCAGCAGGTCTTAGGGCTCCTTCTTCTTCATCTCTGGAAATAAGGCAGCAAAATACAATTTGAGCAATGTCAACAATAGACAAACACAGAGTGATTATTGATTTGCACTTAACAATTATACAATAGTTTCACTGTAAAAATGAATAGAGGTTATAAAAGGGAAAGATAAGGATGACTTACTGCTAGTGAGTGGAATCAATCATCAAGTCACCATGTTCATAATGTACATGCTAGTTTTGAAAGTACCGCCTTTAAATAAGATGGACTGCTCTAGTTGTTAAACAGTTATTTTACTCAGTTTATTCCCTTTGAAGAAAAGTTAAAATTATTTCATCATAATGTCAGTATAGAAGCTCTGAGAAGCAAAGTGAAGGAAAAAAACCCTGGTGATCTATGTTTTAACTGTGATCCAAGTTGTTTTATCTCCTGTGTTTATGACTTAAGAACAGGTAAAAAAAAAAAAAGATTTTGTCAGGATAATATTAAATTCCTTATTCTGTTTTTTTCATCTGTGAAATCAGATGGGAAAAAATTGGGGGCAGGTACTTATTTTTTAATTTGTCAGGGTGATTTTTGTATAAGTTTGTTGTCTGTTTGTTGTTCTAAATAGGACTAAAAGCTTTCATGTTTTTTTTCCAGGTGAGTTTTAACCTCGCTAACGGCAGATTAGCGCAGATTAAAAACCATTTCTAGCCAAAAGAAAGACATGACAGTAATCTTACATAACTTACTTAAACACAATTTATGTACCTTGTGTTCAGAGTACATGAATTAAACTCAAACTGTTGCTGCCCCCCCATCCACCGACCCGCCATTACAAATAGATTCTTATTTTGTGGGAAATACAAAATGTTCATAACAATAAGCTCAGAATTTAAGACAGCATCACAATTACCGTTGCAATTTTCACTCGCCCCCTTATTTTCACTGCAAAACATGCCTAAAAATATTGCATCATGCATTTCAATCTTTTCGAAAAGCTGCTGTGAAATTGGGCATTTCAGGCTGCAACAGTCACAAAAACAGCCTGTGAAATCCAATTACAACAACAACCCACCAAAAATTAAATAATAATATGGATAATTCTGATTATATTGTTCACCTGTTATCCACAATGAAAAAAAAAAACGTAGGTTAGACATGAATATGCTAGCCAAACTTTTTTTAAACACCAGTTTTACAGATGAAAATTTAGGGAACTTAATGAAAGTTAGAGCACACTTAGAAAAATAGATCACTAGATCACGAGAATTTGATTTGTTACTTGCCTCTCAGGGCTTCTGTAGGTTTGTCATTTGTTTACAAAAACAATCAGCAAAGACTCACCTTCTTCGAGGCGCGGTCCAGCATCATTTTAGCAAAACTGTCGGGAGTACACACATCCAGCAAAACATCTCCAGAAGCAGCAAAGGTGCTGAGGTCCTCAGCCTTGTACAGATTGGCTGGCCTGCAAACAGAGTAGATGACAAATACATTATTAACACCAAACATCAAAGTGTATAGATATCTGGTGTGCAAACAAACTTCACTAATAAACGCTGCACATGAATCTGGAGATATTTCAAAATGTTGAGCCATGCAGTGCAGAGTGAGGAAATACTACCGTCTTGTGTAGAGGTTGGAAATGCAGCCTTGGAACTTGTTTTTTCCCAGGATCACAGAGCCACCTGTCTCAGGTATGGCAGCGCTGCCGCTCTGCTCCTTACCCGCATCTTCGTCATCAACGTACAGCTCAGTCCTGTTTAGAAAAATCGTGATATTTTTATCAGATTTTGGATTTTAGACTGCCAGCGTTTGTTTCACATTATATTCAACGACTGTTTGATTTTAACTGCAGCTTAACCGGTGTCGTTGTCAACGTTAATTTGTCATGTGTAGAACTGAGCCCATTTACTTGCTTGCTTGGCTTAAAACTAAAATCACACGAAACCACAGTGTAATGTGTGTCGTTGTCAAAAAAATGTTAAGTATGTGTGGATGTCAACATCATTTATTGTTTGTCTGAATAGCCCCTTTTACACTGTCTGTTCAAGGCGGAAATATCACGCCATTATGCTGCCTCGCCATTCTGTAAAAGCACAATCGCAGAATGGGAGCATAGAGAGCAAAGGGAGCATTGTCTCACCTTTGAGCCGGCACAGAAGGTAGTACAAGCCCCGAAATGGTGTTCATGTAAAAAGGTAAGCTAGTAGGATGGGATTATGGGCAGGCCGTGTGTGACAATTTTGGGGTCGTGTTACGTGTGTGACCCCCTAACAGAGATTGAAAGAGCAGCTAATAGCAGTTAGCGGCTGACACAAATAAGCTTCCAAGAATGGTAAACGACTGCTATTGACATCTTATGTTATTGTTATTGTTTAGAAAGGGCTGCTGCTGGGTATGCAAACGTCACACTAGAGGCTGATGCTGTTGTGTTACATGTCATGCCTGTCACTCCTCTTTTGCTTCTACAATGCTGGCATATTGTCTGAGATCACTGCTTGATGCCACGGTTGTTTGGTTCTGCGTAAAAATGCAAAGGCGGCATGAAGAAGAAAGTTTTTAGCGACCCCATAGCAGGATCTCTGTTTAAAAAGGGCTAATGTAAAATCAGTTTCTTTCATACCTTCCACTTCTTCTAGATATGGTCAAATAATGCCACTGGCCATCGTTATATTGCTTGTTTGATTTCCAGATCTTGTTGTTGAAGTGGAGAATCACATGGCCGTTTTCCAACTCAATACTTATCCCATTAGCCTGAAAAACATAAAAAATGAAAAGTTTTAAAATCAGACCAAGTTTTACCTGTTGTCTCACACAATCCAGATCTCATGAGGTCACAATTAAAAATTAAATTTCAGAATAAATGTTAAGGACTGACCGACTGTTTGTTCTGCAGAATGAGACCCTGATTCTCTGTGCTCTTGAATCCGAGGGACACAGAAACGTCATTGTTCAGAGTAAAGCCTGAGAGGCCAGATGACAGGGAGCTCCCTGTGCTGAACTCCGCTCTACGGGAAAGCTAGACAAAAACATGGACATTATGCATCAGTTAATTAGTTCATACATTAGCCTAAGTGTGGTTTGGGAGGTAATATACATGCTGATAACAGTTTGGGAAGCAGGGGATAAAGTCCTACCAAGGAGTCTGTGGGACAGCCTTTGCTGATGCCCACTTGCTCATCAAGAAGTTGAATAGCTGACAACTGCCTCAAGTTCCTCAAGCATCCTTTGTATGGCTGTATGTTGATGCCAAATCTGTGAAGAGGAACAGAAAATCAAGTTATGTTCAATAAAGTGGGAATACCTAACTCACAGCACACAATGATTAAGAGGAAAATTGACAACCACTTACTTTTCCCTGATGTCTTGTGGGGCGCCACCAACATAGAATTCTTTAAAGTCGGTGTTGGCGTACGAAGCTTTGGCTATGGCTACTTGTTTACTGGCCAAGAGGACTTTTATTTCTCCCTTTCCTGCGCTGATAATTAAGATTTCTTTCCATTCATTTATCTAAAGAAAAGAATAGAGAAGGTGAATGAATGATTCTTGATTTACAAATGTTACCTGGTTGGGTAATAGCAATTGTTAAGGAAGACCACTCACAAACAAGTATGTTCATTTGTCTTTATCATGAATTTTGGGTCGGCACCCATTATACTGAAAAGACGAGATTCAAGATGAACCTGTCAGTCCTTTTGTTTGAATTGTCAAGGGGCGAACCTAAGTGACTGCAGAAAATGAATAAGAAGAAGAAAGCCTCTTACCGGGAATGACTTCTCTGTCGCCACAACTGGTGCATCAAGCAAATTACTACGTATGACAATGAAGCCCTTCTCCACCGTCACCATTAAGTATTTGTTCTGTGTTGAGGTGAAAATCGAGTAATCAAATTTTTGCACGTAGTACATATACGTATAACAAAATGCATCAAAACAAGATGTATAAAGCTAAAATATGAACAAAAGTTTACCTCATCTCCTAAGTATAAGAGCAGACCGTTTTCTGAGTGAGTCCGGAGGAGCATAGCAATACCCAGGATTTTTTCGGGTTTCTTAAAAATCACTTTGCCATAACCAGTGCCTTCATAGTATTGGGAATCATCTGGAGGTACATATCTGAAAGAAGGGGAAATCAGAAAATTACATTTCAGATTTTATTAAATGGGTGTCTTAAAGGACCCACAAAATGACCATCTGAATATGAATTAGTCATGAGATGGTACCTTGAATTTTTAAGGAAAACGTTTTTCTTGCATGCCTCCACAGAAAACAGCAAACATTGATTTATTGATTGGATGGGGACCAGCTTAACAACAGCAAAACTACATCAAAACGTGTTTACAAAGTCTCACACAACTTGGGCAGTATAATAAAGTCTCATTTATTCAGTCATATGCTCAGTACTTCCCAAACATATGCATTACTGCTAAAAAAAAAAAAAAAAAAAACCTTATTGTTGGAGCATGATTTTAATGAGAGCATGGTTAAGTTTAACTCTAAGTTCAGTTTTAACATATACAAGGGAATATATTGGCGACAATGTGATGTAATATAAAAAGTTTTCCTTAGTTTATAATCACCTGAAAACAAGAATAGCTGTGTTTTGTTACTTTTGAATGAACCGTTGTCGACATAAGGAGTGGATCCTCGTCCACAGAGCTTGCCATGTTGCACTGCCATGTTCCTACAGTTGCCCAGAACGGACAAACCAAACACTGGCTCTAGATAGGGCCATTTAAGTCAGCCACCGTAAATGTCAGAAAAACAATGATGGCTTATCAAGAAACTGCTTTATTCTGTGTTTATACCCGGTTTTAAATCACAGCTTCTGTTCGTTTTCAAGTGGAAGAGACCTCTGTGGATAATTCGACTCCTGGTAAAAACCTCCTGAACAATGAACACTGAAGGAATCCTAGCCAAGAATTTCAGCTGGCTGCTATCTGCAATCCTCACAACTAGATGCCACGAAATCTCCCCAAATCTTACAAAGTGTTACTTTAAAAAGAAAGGTTTTAGTGAAAATGGACGTATTTGGGATGTACTGAGAATACAACTAGATAAATGAGACTTGGAGTATACTGCACAAGTTGTGTGAGAGTTTGTCAACAAATGTTGTGACATAGTTTTGCTGTTGTTAATAAATCTCTGTTTTTCTGCTGCATGTTTATAGAAGCAGCGGTGAAGTGCGGCTTGCGCAATAATTACATTTTTCTATGGCCAAGAGGTGTGTGTGTGTGTTTCAGGTGGAATTAAAATGCACCTCACCACAGGCCACACTTGATGCTGCTTGGTGTAGGTGTGTTTTTACCATAAAAAGATATTATTACCTCTTGCATGTAGTGTTTGTAGCTGTGATCCCTTGTGCCTTTTGGAAATTGTAGAGACTGATGCCGTTGTCGTTAAAAGATGAGAACTCAAGGCAGCCTATGTACTTGGGATAGTTGAGAGAAGGTGGCGGCTGAAGAGGAGCAAAACAGAGACAAGTTTATTAACACATGATATAGTTAAAAATAAACAAATAAATGATATTACAGTTTTTATTTCCTTGCTGCTTACTGTGAAGTTGTCAGGATAGCCTCCAATGTAGAAAACAAAATCATCAGGACTGACATTAAGGAGGTTCTTGGTCTCGTCTCCTTGCCTGTCTCTTACAATTGGGTCTTTGGGTTTGGATGAGGTGATTTCTTTGGTGAGTGTCATCTTTGCATCTTGATAAATCCTAAATCCGCAACACATTTACAATCTTCACAAATGTCTTTGGCATTTCACACTTACAATGCTATCTAGTAAGTCACCTTGGATAAGAGTGTGCACTTATGCCTCATTCCCACTGCACTTAAAACTGCAAACATCGACTAACATCTGGCTTTTTAATAAAATGGGAATGCGTACAATCAGCTCTGACATCCAGGTCAGATGACTCTCCGACGGAAACAGATATTTATTGCCTCTGGCTCCAATCAGCAATGATGGGAAACTGAACACATGGTTGACACGCTAATTTCAGCCTAACCGGCAAGATGCAATGACGCACTGCCACTAATCATCGACCGTCTCCTCCTAAACAGTGCTCAAACATTGGTCCAAATTAATCTGTATCGAGTTTTCTCACACACACTCACACACACACACACACACACACACATTAAGAGGCAAACTTGTCTGCTGAAAAGCCGTGTATACAGCTCTGCTCTCCTGGTAATGGGAAAGCAGTGTATAGCCTATTTTTAGCAGGTTTACCTGTGTTTAATAATCCCGAATGCATGCTGTAATTTTAGTGGAAAGAAACATGTAGTGAAACAGATTTAAGCTGCAAGTTTACCTGCGTAGGTCCACTCTATCAAACGTAGACGGCTCAGACCCAGACCTACTGATGGTATCCAATGTTAGCTTGTTCTCGACTCCGTTGAGCTTGTACACACCATGCAGCACGTTGTTCTTCAGATACATGCCGATGTAGTCCTTAGAAGGCTAAAAGAAAACAGTATGTTTGCAATTTGTTTGCAATCAGGAGCTAAATCTTCATCAAAGGATCTATATGCATTTAGAGTCACTTACATCTTTATTGCCAAGGTACAACACAAACATGTTTCCACTGTCTGTGACCTGTCTGCGTCTGCGTCTGCGTCCTCTATCACCCCTTGAAGGACTTTCAGGTCTCTGTAGCGACAGTGACAGGGACGTGTAGGCTTTCATATCATCCAGATTCCTTGGTGGACGCATCTCCACGTGGGCATTGCCTGAGAACTTCATTGGGATTGCAATCTGGGAAAGAGACATAAAAAAGGGAAATTAAATCTAAAAAGGCAAAAGGGACAAGTCGGTTTGATTTGTTTTTTTACGGAGCGGGACCTCACCCTGTTAGCTGCGTCCCGGGCTTGTTCGATGAGCTCTTTGATCTTATTGATGTTGTCAGATATCTTGGTTATGGGCGAGAACTGCAAGGTCAGGTTCTCCACCTCTGAGATCTTATCACTCAGATTTGGAATTTTGTTCAGCAAGTCCTTCACTGTGAGTAGAAGATAAGAGAGAGAAAACAAACTGTTAAACAAATGCAGCATCTACATATTTAATACAAAGTTTATAATAAAAAACATGGCGATTCTGTACCTTAAAGTACAAAAAAACCTACTAGAATTACCAACTTGCTGTTGTATGCCTTCACAAATCTGTCAAGTAATTAACATCCATGTCTGTAAAAACAAGGATGCTGCACACGCATCTTTCTCCCGGCAGCACTGAAGATCTTTACAATCAGTGCAGATTCAAGGTGGACGCCGAAGATTTGTGTAACCAATTCGGTATCTGACCAAATGTCTCTCCTTCTGTTTCTGAGTTACGCCTTTGAATCATGACCAGAAAAGTTTTTTACAGAACATCATAATGTTACTGTGAAGTAGGCCTTTGACCTTTTGGATATAAAATATCACCACTTCTTAATTTTAACCTATTAAACATCTGTGTGATTTTTTTTTATAATTGGTACATGAAGTCAGTGAGCTTGATATGGCCTTAGGTCACTGACTTCAAACCAGTTTATTCTTGAGTCTAAATCAACACGTGTTCAATGTGAAGACATTCCCTCAAGGTGATCTTGAGATATCACATTCACAAGAATGAGATGGATTCAATATCACTGTGACCTTTGACCACCAAAATCTGATCAGTTTGCCGTCGAGTCCAAGTGAATGTTTGGGCCAAATTTGAAAAAAACTCCCTAAAGGCCTTCTTAAAATATTGCCTTCACAAGAATGTGACAGACAGGATCACAGTGACCTTGACCTTTGTCCTCTGCCCACCAAAATCTGAACATTTGTCGCCAAATTTGCAAAAAAAGATGTTCTTGAGATATTGCGTCATGAGATTGGGACGGACAACCTGCAAATACAATGCCTCGATACACGGTTATCACAGGCACGAAGGCATGAGAAATGAAAAGGTATTACCTAATGTGCCTAAATACATCTTTTCAAAATCTCACCTGTCTTGTTCACATCATCCAATACACCGCCTAGGTTTGAGTCTCCAGAAGTGACACTGATCTTAGCCATTTCCTTTTTGATGTCATTCAGTTTATCCATTGTATTTTTGGCCGTGTCATTGGCTGCAGCTGCCTTCTGTTTGGCTTCATCAATCATGTCACTGATGTCATCTGATGTGAAGAAATGAGTGATTAGGGAAAGTGAAGAGGAAACGAGAACCTTGATAGTAGACTCAGACACAATCAGTTAAATATTCATGCCAATGCTGTTGTGCAGTGACTTGTTCTACCTCTCTGGATGTTGTTTATTTGGTTCTGTTTATCCAGCAGGTCTTTCTGAAGATCTTGCTTTTTCTTGTCAGCATCTGCTAGGCGCTTCTTCAGGTCATTAATTTGGTCCGCAGCATCTTTTTAAGAAAAACAATTAGCGACAAAGCTTTTGGGTCATTTTAAAAAACAACGGTTTAATTTTAGGGCTGAATACCTTGAAGGTCTTCCTCGGCATCGTTTGCATTCTTCAGGAGCTCATCACCATTCTTTTTGAGGTCTTTTGCTCTTTCTGTGAGCTTCTTGTTTTTTACATCCTAATGGGACAAAAAAACAGATTCGTTAACATGAAAAATGTTATCAAAATATATCTAAAAATGTAATTTCTATCATTCCAAAAAGCATGTACAATTACTTGTTTAAAGGTCCAGTGTGTATTTAGGGGTATATATCTGAAGAAATGAAATATGATATAAATATATTGTCTTTAGTGTATAATCACCTAAAAATAAGAATCACTGTGTTTTTGTCATCTCAGAAATAAGCCGCTTATCTCTAAATAGGGAGCGGGTCCTCGTCCACAAAATCCGACATGTTCCACTGCAGTGTTTTTACAGTTGCCCAGAAGGGACAAACCAAACACTGCCTCTAGATAGGATTATTTGTTTGTTTTTTTGTCACCGGAGTTAGAAGCCCCTGAATGAAGCTGAATAGCTACAGAAAAACACTTATTTTTAATGTGAAACTGCTTCATTTGTTTGTTTTTTTTCAGTTTAAATCACTGGGTATGTTTATTTAAAGAGAAGAGGACACCGCCACACATAATTTGGCTCCTGGTAAAACCTCCTGACATTTGCAAGTGCAATGTGGAACTGATTTATTCCATATATACACCAGTTTTGATCATCTGGTCCGTTTGTTTCGGAGAGGAGGAGACCTCTATGGATAATTCGGCTCTCAATAAAAAACACCTGAACCATTAACACTGAAAAAATCTTGACCAGGAGTTCACACTTGGCACAGGAGAAGTTTCAGCTGGTTGTAATCTTCAATCTCCACCACTAGATGCCCCTAAATCCTACACACTGTTCCTTTAAGGTATGAAGTCTGTGGCTTACATTCAAGGCTTTGTCCGCAGCATCTCCGGCCTCTTTGGCAGCAGCCTCAGCAGCATTTATTGCATTCGTGATGTTCTTGTAGGCGTCAGTAGCGTCTTGGGCATCACGCACCTCAGGACGTCCCATAGCGTTCTTCACATCACTGTAAAACAGAATAACAAGGGAAAATAAACCAGAGACACATGGAGAACAGATGCTGATGATGAGACACGTCTTGAAAACTAAGCTGACTCTGCTTGAATAGCACTGAAGAGAAGCTTAAATCTATTCCTTAGACCAATCAATAAAAGGACTGTGTGTCATTGTTGTGTGCATTAAAGACCCACTTCTCCATCTTATTTGCCAGCTCAGCAAGTTCTTTCGCATGATCCTCAGCAGCTTTCACGACGTCCTCCTTGGCTGCAGCCTTGGCGATCTCATTTACCCTCTTGGTCAAGTCAGTCTTGGCACCGTCCAGCTGTGCGGCCAGCCCTTCATATTCCTACAGATGAACAAGACAGGTGAACAGGTTTAAATTATTCATTACAGCAGGAAATGCCATTTAGCTTGCCTCAGCGCACAGCGAGCAAAAGCACTGATCATTATCTGAGAGGAGGGCATGTTGGGACCTGGCAGCGCACTCAAACTAGATCAGAGATGAGACTTTTTATTATAACAAACTGTAGCTACAGTGTGTCAAAAATGTTGTAGCTCACGCTGAGGCGTACGAGATAGGTAGGTGTATGATTCTGACTACAGGGAGTATTTTGGGAAAAGAACATGCAGGTTACAGTCTGCTAATCGTACCGTTTTGCTTTTGGAAAGCGTTTTCACCATGTCCTCTGTTTTCCTCAGCTCTTTTTCAGCCATGTCCATTTGGTCCTCAACAGTGTCCCTCTCCTTTTTTAAGTCTTTGATGCGTTTCTGTTGAAAGCACGAGTCAGTTTAGAGAGTAATGACTATAAACAGCATTGATAACCAGCAGGGCATTCTTTACTTTGTTCATGTAATACCTTACCTTAATGTATAACTGCAGTTTTATGTTATCAACGACTAAACAGCACATCCTTACTTATCATTCATGCATTGATTGTTTATGAAATATAAGTTTAATCACATGTGTACATATAATCCTTGTAACGATTTCTTTTCTCACTAAATATTAACTCACATATCCACACATTTCTCATGACTGATTAACTACTTGACATTTGACTTATTACCTGCAGGTCTGTCAGAGAATCAGCATTGAGCCCGTTCTGGGTGTTGGCTTTTTTCACCAAGTCCACTGCCTCCTTCAGAGCCTTGTCCAGGTCCTTCAGCTTGGCTTCGTAACCCTTCAGCAGGTTCTGAAGATTCTCTGCCGCATCCTCGTTTTGGTCACTCTGCTTACTCACATTAGCCTTGATGTAGTCCAGCACTAGATAATAAAACAGAACAGATTAATTCAAGTTTTTTTCAACAACCACACCAGTGCTTTGATGAAGCAAATCTGCAGGGATTTATTAAAGCCTAGTCCACACTATACTGGTATTTTTAAAATGCAGCTTTTTCTATACATTGTGGCCTTCTGTCAACACCATAATCTGTATGAAGATAATGGATGTAGACCTGTAGACTTGTTTTGAAACCTCAACTTTGGCGTTTTTTGGAGCGAGAAGTGGCGACACCTTGCAGATGGCCTGTAACTCTAAACAGCCAGGCTCAAAATATGCATAACTTTAAGCCTTAATGAAAGTTAAACAGGGTAGTTATTTAAAAATTCATCCCCTGTAAAAGTTTCATGAATGCTATAATTAGCCATAGAGACTAAAACTGTTTTCTGTACAAGGCCATAAACATGTTTATTTCTGCTATTAAGTTGGGCATTTCAACATTTTAACGTCTATGGGGAATTACTCTGTTTCGATAAACTGCAGTTTTTTGCACTTCCTGTTGGCTTAATTTTTCAGCACCAGCGGTTACGGCTTGGTTCACATGTAAACTGTTTTAGGTCACTGAAAACAGACCTTTAGTAAAACTCCTGACATGGAGGTAGGGAAAACAGAGTTTTTGGCTAATAATGGCAGAGTGTGCACCGTTATCTCCTTTGTGAGGCCTCTCAAATGGGGTGAAATTTCATGTAATGGCTAACTAAGTATAGGCTACGTGTCTTACGTTTCTTCGCCTCCTCTCTTTCTTTCTCAGCAGCTGTCTTCTGTGGGGTGAAGTTCCTATTCTGCATCTCCTTCACCATGCGCTTGGCATCTTCTAGCATCTTAGCCAGGTCTGCATTGGGGACTATTTCACCGCTGGCACCTGAATCCTTCAGTTGGTCCAGCAGAGCTTCAAACACACACAAAACACACGCCCAGTCAAGCAAAGATTTAGTCTCTGATAGTCATTTTATTTAAGTCTTTTATTCTACCTATGGAGATAAACTACATGTACTAATGAACCAAACATAAATGCAGAAACCTGAAGAAAGAAGGACATCAAAAGAAAGCCAAAATCAAAAAATAAGGACAGAGAAGGGAGAGTGTTGCTTCTGAATTTCAGTAACTTTTACCTTGGATTTTCTTGAGCAGGTTTTGAATCTCTGAGTCCAGATCTTTAGCCCGATTGTGGGTTTTTCCAACTTCTGTCACTGCCTTGTCAGCATCAGCAGCCCTTTTATCTGCCTGAATAAAATACATACCAATGATACATACTCATGCATATTTTCACAACTGCATGCTGGTATTTTAAAAACATCCTACAGTAGGCCTTATCTCCCTCGCTCTACCTTGTCTTTGAGGGTGCGGATGTCATCTGAGAGAGTGTCCATGTCCTCGTCCAGCTGGTTGACTCTGGACTTTTGGGTGTTGATAGCAGAGTTGTATTTGTTGACCAGAACCTGCAGAAAGCACAGCAGCAGAAATGTAAAATAAGCTGCATAAAGGAAAATTCAGATGTTGCAGGTGGTGTGCTGAAGCCTGAGGCTGATTGGGGCTGGTTTCAATTTGTGCTTTGCTTATTCATTAGTGTCTCATGAATGCAAAAAAATGCAAATGAGGTGGATGTAACACTGAGATTATGAGGGAATGAGGAACGACAAGTCAGCAAGACAAGCACTGGCATCCAGTGGTGTGGTCTCTAACTCGTGTTGACACACAGGCTCTGGGACAAAATTCACTGAGATTGCTTATCAGCAGGAATCTCGAATGTTTGAACAAGCACACCCATCCTGTGCCACACTGTTTGTGTGTATGTGTGAGTGTGTATTCGTGTGCATGTGTAAGAAACTGACATGCGCAATGTGCTTAAGACCAAGCAGTTTGCATAAGGTTTTGGTAGCATAACTTTTGTGTCTACGCCAAATCTATAACTATTTAAAATATCTTTATCACTTCCTTAATTTACCTTGGTGTCAGCTATGGCTTTTTCCAGCTTATTCAGCCTGTCCTGAGAGGAGGCACTGGCAGTGGCGTTGTCTAGTTGAGTCTTGATCCTTCCCAGCTCGTCATCCAGCTTCTCCAGATCAATGAGTAAAGTCTGGGCACAATTGTCACACTCTGCACAATAACAAAGGATTGAATTAGCAACGGATCATGCTCAATTTGTTGCAAACTGCATGTCACAGCATCCAAACTCAGTTAGTTGTAAATTCACCTTGGCAGTGGTTATCTGTGTTTGTGTCTCCCGGCTCCAGGGTGTTCTTGCAAACTAAGGAAACCAAAGAAAATGTATGACAATGTTTAGATATATAAAAACAATAAACAACTAGTGGATTATTCCATTGTTTAGAGATGGGAGTCCATTATCTTACCTCCAGTCTTGGGATCACAGTTGTTCCCATTGCCGTAGCAATTACAGGGCCGACAACTTCCTCCTGGCGTCAGTGGATCACCATAGTAACCAGGAGCACATCTATGGGAAAGAAAAAATAAGATGGAGATAATAAGAAAGCCCAAAGGATTCCAAAATACGCAGTATCTGCACAGGATTTCTACACCATTGCATGGGCTGTAAGAGCCCCGACACACCAAGCTGACGTTTGGCCATTGGCAAGCATCTGTAACGCTGACATAGTTTGCGTAGTGTCTGTTGGCACTAGTCTGCCCTTGTCAGCTTTTTTTTTATCACCCAATTCAGCATGTTGCATCAGAGACGGTGGAGCCCACTGATGAATGAAATCACCCTGATTGGCAGTTTAGCTCCATGCACAAGAAGAGAAACGGAAGTGAGGAAAGTAAACAAATGATTAAAGTCAAGAGGGAATGAGATCAAAACAAATGCGTTTACATGTTTTCTAGCCATTGAGCTCTTTAGCAAAAACTGTTGGTAATTATTTGTGTTTTTGTTCGTTAAAGCACATCAAATATCCCCTGTTCTTTCAACACCAGGTTGTGTTGTTAATGTGCTAACTGGCTAACAAGCGTCTTGAATCCGTGCTGTTCGGATCTTCCAGTTTTCGTTTTTGAAAGATGATTACAGACTCCCGCCGCCAGCTGCTATGGAGAGTTATTTCCTCGCACACAGGTGCAAAATGTATGTGCAGGCTGGCCAACGGTCGTTGTCTTTGTGGCAGCTGGCATTCATAGCCACCGGTTCTTTGATGTCAGTTTGGTGTGTCTGGGCCTTTAAACTCATCTGCCCATACAGACACTCACCTTTCGCACTTGTCTCCAGCGTAGCCCGCTCTGCAAACACACTCAATCTCTCCAAAGAAGTCTTTGCAACCTATTGCAAAACTGCAGATTGACAGAGAGGTCATGATTCAATTCTTGAGACACGCATTTCCATGTAGTTGTGGTACAGCTCTCTAGGGGTCTTTTGTTTTTTTCACTCACCTGTTTGTGGCGATGCTTAATGGGCAAGGGCAAACTCTGCAAGTCCTCAAAGCCGCATTTCCATAGTAACCTTCTTTGCATCGTTCGCATCGATCCCCAGCTGTGTTGTACAGACAGTTCTGAAAATGAAAAAATAAGTTTATTAAACCACTTGATAACTATATGTAGAGCACGAAGAGTGTTAGGAATACATTGATATTATATCTATATCATGATATGAGACAAGATAGTGCCTTAGATTTTGGATATCAAAATATTGTGAGTGTTATCTTTTCCTACTTTATTTTTTTTTAATTTACCAGACTTTTCTAGCTGTTTTATTATTTGCCTTTACTCACTTAGACATCATATCCACATTAGTGATTTTTTTTTTTTAATCTCATTGTGTAAATATTTTGTCAAAGCACCAACAGTCAATCCTACACTATCGTCACATTATCATTATGAAAAAATATGGTAAAAAATATAAATATAGAATTTGTTTTTTTCATATTGCCCAGCCCTACTCTACAGACCTTGTATAAAAAAAAACAAAACTCAAGTACTGTGTGTGCACTGCAGTGAGCCTTTTACATACATACTGTACCAACTCAACCAGACATTGAGTGTTTTATTACACTGAAGCAGGAATGCAAACGTCTAGGGGGCAAAGAGAAAAGACATTTCTCTTCCAATCAATCAAAGAGTGTGTTTGATGCATGGTGTGTGTTCAGTCGCTTGTGTCCATATGGCTTTGAGCTGCGAGGGTGTGGATCCATGGGTGCATTGCACACACAGGCCCGGTCTTGAGCGTCTTACATAACAATAACAAAACGGAGACGAGTGAGATTGTGAAATGCATAAAGGCACATCTTCGCATCAAGGACATTAATGAAAGGGAAGGGTCTGATGTTGAAAAATCCGATAGACATATAAAACAGTGCTGCTGATGTGGTTCACAGATGTACCCTGAAGGTGAGAGGTCTAGACTCTGACTAAACTGTAGCTCACACTGGAGTCAACTGGGGTGAAACGCTTGCCCTTGGTTTGAGGTATGTGTGGGCGTCTACTGTAACTGTGGTCATGAAGTCATTATTACGGGTTGAGGGTGTTTCTTACCAGGCATCTCCCTGTCCTGTCCTCACACTCATCAGCCAGACCGTTGCACTCACAGGGCACACAGCGGCCCAGGAAAGGCCCGCTGCCATCTCTGTAGTAACCAGGAGCACATTTCTGAGGAAAAACACACAGATATAAAAACTCAATTACCCATCCTGAAGTTACTGCTTATTTACAAGACAAACCCATATACCTAGGTATATAACTGTATCAGAATCAGATTTAGGAATATTGAATTGTGATACGTTGCTGTCGCTCCAATCTATAGCATATAATTACAGAAAGTAGAAATAAAAAGCATGAAGATAAGAAATATATTAAATCATTAAAAAAAAGAAATATGAAAAAATATGTGCATTAGTAAAAATAAAAATATGTACGTTATGCTTCAATTTCACACCTATATGTGAAAATTCAAAAATCTATAATATGTGCACTGCATATGTCAAATGTGTGATCATATAGAAATATAAAAATATGTGTCTCACGCTACATTGTAAAGGTTTAAATATAAAAAAATGTGTAAAAATGTATGTATCAGTATATCTGAATTCAAAAGCAAAATTATGTCATTACAACAATTATGATACATGAAGTGAAGAATACATCTGTAGATCAAATTTGCTTCATCGTGATAGAGTATATTTTTATGGAAAGTAAATGTTTTGTTTGTTGTTTTATAGATTTTTTTTTAAAGATTAACTAACCAGACACTCTGTTTTGTGATGAATGAAGTCATTGATCACAATGATGTAAATTCCTGAAAATTCAATACTTGTAAGAAGCGGTACTGCTCAGTGATTTGCAATATTTCCTTTAAATACAATTATCAGCAGTGTTAACATAAATAATGACATTTCCATCTTCTTAAGTTATATACTGTCATATTGACCAGTCTTAAATTATACCATGCACAAATGATTAAGTTGTTCAGCACAAGTTTTAAATTTAAAAAATGTACAGCATCGGTTTTATTTTGCCTAAACTCAGCAGCGTCCCCCAGATTTTTTCACAGAAGATTAAAAATGACTCTCCCAGACTGTTTGGTCTGTCATGAAGTGTGAGAATTGGAAAAGCGCACAATAATGAACTTGACCTGAGGTCAAGTGTTATTAACAATCAACACTGAAGAGCCAAAGCATGAACTTTGCTTTCAGCGATAACAGTCTTCGACAATCCACACCTGGGATGTAAACAGAGAAGTGTAAAACAAAATCCTGTCAACAACAAGATGCATAACGTCCTCACAGATTATTACCTGAATCTGAGCACTGGAAGCGCTGTCACTAACAGATGGATAGTGAACTGTCTGTCCTCTGTCACGTATCCAGGGGTAGCGTATCCCCTGGGTACCCCGATCATTCACCGATGGAAACTCTATCCGCTGAGCTCCCTGGTCATTAGGCGATGGGAAGTGAATCCTCTGAGACCATCTATCATGACGCCTGGTGTGGCGCGGTCGCTCGCCTCTCTCTCGAGGCCTGTGGCCAGCGCAGCAAAGTCCAATCAAAATGCAACATAGCAGGGCCTGCATCAAAACCCCCGGACGCCGCCGTCTATCCATACACGTATCTGACATTCCTAACGTTTAGTCTGTGTGAAATAATGCTCCACTCTCTCCTGCCTCAGCCTCTTAAACACACACTCACACTGACACACACATGCATAAGGAGGACACGCCCCATTTCCTACCTGAGTCAGTCTTGTAGATCAGCATGAGTGTATGCAGGCGCACAAGCACACACATGCAAGTGGTCTATCTCTCCTCTCTCTCTCTCTCACACACACACATACACACACACACAAAAGCTTGTGAAATGGAAATCCACCATTACCTTTTCTTAATAGAGTAAAGGAAAATCACAACATAACAAATGCCACTGTGTTAATTTAACCCTGAGCAATATCTCTTTTCTTGTGCTGCTTTCAGACAGCTTTCACAGCTATTTAAATCTTTAAACATTGAGCAAATTGGTGCAATTTCTTTGAAAATCATGGGGAAAAGGGCAATGTGTAACATGATAAGAACTGTTCCACAAATTGTAAAAAAATTAGTAGTTTCAGAAAATTACTCATAAAACAGCTAAGGAAACAAAGTAAAAAGCTAGGGAAAAACTATATTTATAATCATCATTACATATTTAAAATCATGTTACAGAATTTTTAGAAATTTTTAAGCACCTTTTCCAACTCTTGTTTTTTTTTTTCTTTCTTTTCTTTATATTGTTCGTTGCTTTTTTAAAACTGATTTTAGGGTAATTTTCTTGTACTTTTTTTTTTACTAACATTCTTGCACATTTTTGGGGTCATTTCCTCTTTTATTACACATTGCCTTCTTTCTCTGTTTTTGACAGAAATCAAGACCATTTTTTCAAAGGGTTAAAGCTGAAATGGTGTGGTGCTAAAGCTTCTGCATAGAAATAAAATTTAAAAAAAAAATTAAATACGTGTGTGTATGTGTGTGTGTGTAATATTGTTTGTGCAAGCATATGTGACTGAGAATTCAGTCAGACATCCTCAGACAGCACAGACAACAAACTCACACCTGAATCACGCTCCTCAAATACACAACAGACACAACTAGGTGTGTCCGGTGTACTTACGCACACACACACATACACAAGCTGTGGGTGAATCCAGGCGAACGCACTCAGGTTTATGAGTAACCATGTGTTGCCAACTGCCACACCTCGTGTCAGGGTGAGGCACCTTGTCATATGGCCTTTGGGCACATGAAATCGACTTCCTTTAATCACTCCCCATCAGACGATTGTTCACGATTACACAGTTAAGTAACCATATCTATGGCAACGGCACTCCAACAAACAAGAAAAACATTTCTTTATATTCCTCTCTGCTAATAAATGTTCTGCTACATTTAAAAAACCTCCCTTTTAAGCAGCGGTTGCTCTATTCTCATTTTTAATTAGCGTCCGTGGGCAAAACTGTTGCAATCAGGTGTATACAAATCAGATCTGAGAAGCACAAACACACTCAGTCAAGTCAACACCATTCCCAGGATAAAAGGAATTCAAGTTTTCCTTAGCAACTACATCACAGTTGTTTGCACTACATTGCTGTGAGCTGCCAGTGATTATAGCCGTAGAATCACTAATATAACGTCTGCGTGATTGTGCATCGTATCCCAGCCCCGGGGCTACACAGTTTGGCTGCGAAGCTCTCCAGCCGGTATTTTCCAGTACATTCCATCCAAAGCTCCTCCAATGATGAATTTTTTCTCTAGAAAAAGGGTGCGGTGCCTAGCTCAGGCGTGTCAGGACACCCTAAAAATATGAGGAGGAGGTCTAGTTCCTCAAAGATGAGAAGATGCTATTTCACCCTTTATTGCTTTACTTGCTCCACCCTGCTTTTTCTCTCCACTGCTTCTCAGACCTGACAAAATAATCCTAACCACCCCACCCCTGTCTATACTTTTTCAGATTTTTTTAAACACCTACACAGATTTCAGACACAGGAAAGACTTTTAGAGTGTGGAAGTTTTTTTTAGCGTGGAAGAATCAATGAAACCAGATTCCTTTATTCTACTGTACACCCCAGACACGATTCACTAATGTGCTTTTCTTAGAGTTCTAAGAGTTTCCTTATTATATATATACATATATATATATATATATATATACTGTTACATATAATGTTTTATGGAAGAAAATTACACATTTTTCTCTGTTAACATTCTCAGGACTTCAATGATGGTGCTGAGACCCCGTGATACAGAAGACCCAGACACACTGATCAATCAGAGCAGTTTTGGCTTTTTCGGTAGGGGAGCTTGGAGAGACAAGCACTACTACGCAGTATTTTCAGACAGGGAATGAATACAGGTGTTCCGGCACAGGCAATGTGTGGAAAAAAGAGCATTTTCTGAACAATAAAGCATTTAAACATGTTCTAGTAACAACCCAAAATTGAAGTATGAACCTGAAAATGAGTATCACAGATCCCCTTTCAATAATTTTACAATCTAACAACATTTACCATATCTACACACCTTTACACCACAGCATTGAGAGATAAATAGCATTTAAACTCCTCACCTCACAGGAGTCTCCGGTGTATCCGGGGGGACAGGAGCAATCTTCCACAGTGTTTCCAGGACTACCAGTCCCCGTGTTAGTCGCCCCCTCCAGGCCCACTTCTCCTAAGCTGAGACGCTGGGTTTCAGTGAAGTACAAGGCTCGTATCCTCAGACCAACCAGACCAGCTAGGACCATCATCAGTTCCTCTCTGGAGACAGGCCTGTTGGTGATGGCATGGCGAAAGTTTCCCTGCAGACAACAAATCAGTTATTTTGTAACTACTGCTTAAAATGTATAAGGGGAGACAATGCTCAAAAATCTGATTTCATTTTATATAAAACAAGAGAAGCCATACAGTAAAGCTGTCTCACTCTCTATCAATTAGATGCAGGGCAAGACATTATACTATATTATACTATATTATGTCATATCATATCATATTATGGTTCTTTGAGGATGAATCCTGATTGCTTTGGTGACTCTCTGACCTTTTCTCTTGCACCATTATCAAGAAAACATCCAAATCTAGATTGCTATGAACTTTGAGAAGCACATTTACATTCCCCTGAAGATGAAACCCTTCCATTTTAGATATTCAAAGAATTTTCCAATGGCCCGATTCTCAGGTCGAAATCTACCTCACACAAATATATTATAACAAATCAATCGCCAGATTGCCAAGGAATCATTTATTAGTTTGAATGATCTCACAACTGGTTAAGAATCTAAGAAAATAAATATCATCCGTGTGTAGTTCTTCTCTTTCAAACACTTTCATATCATGAGGTTGACTTTAAATCACAGCGTAGTGGTGCTTTAGATCGTCAAATACAAGAACTGTACTTTACCTCCACAAGCTGGACTCTGCCCTGATACAGCTTGTCTGGAAGTGGGACTTGCGGAGCCATGTGGATCAGGGTCATATTGTGACCCTGTGGGAAATAACAAGATCGATGAGTTAGCTGTGTTTCTGCAACTGATAAAAATGATAGAACTAGTAGTGAAGAAACTAGTAGCCGTACGCACAGTAAGCACAACATCAGGTCTTCTCTCCATGAGAGTCATCCCCTCACTGGGAATCCCGAAGGATTTGGACTGGTAGGTGAGGAAACCACCATAAGATGAAACCTGAGAGAGAGAGAGTAAAATTCAGTATCTATACAACCTGAGTATTATTTCACAACCAGGGTGTGATACTTGAGGCCATCATTTCTACCAGTTCTGATTTTTTTATTTTATTTTATCTATTGATCTAATTAACAATATTTTATAGACATTGCAACATTTCTAAAGGAGTACATCAAAGCAGACGACTTAAGAAGGGCAAAGAAGTAAACCTAATCCTCTAAAACGAATCATTTTGGATGTGAAAACAGAACTGTGACAGGAAGGTTAAAGGGATAGTTCAATCCAAAATAAATATTGTTCCTCTTACATTTACTGCTATTTATGCATATATATTGTTTTGGTGTGAGTTGCAGAGTGTTGGAGATATTGGCCATAGAGATGTCTGCCTGCTCTCGAATATAATCAAACTAGATGATACTCGGCTTGTGATGCTCAAAATGCAAAAAACCCAAAACATTTTAAAAACACAACAGTAATGCCTCCTGATAAAAATCATCCACAGACCTTGTTATGAGCAGTTTCATGCAGGAAACTACACCTGCAAACCATATCACTGCACAGAAAGACGCCTGCATCTACTCATAGATGAGAGCCTTGTGCTCGTGACAGAGCGAGATGTAAACATAGACGGCATCCTCCTCGGCTGAGCTGAAACATTAGCTAGCTCAGTGGTGCTCTATGTCTTTTCTTTCTACTACCAATTTTTAAAGAAAACATACCTTCCAAAACTGTAGGCCCACAGGTTTAGAGAGTAGGTTTTCTTTACAAAATTTTGACAAATTTTCTTTCTCTAAAATTTTTGGCAATTTTTAAATACAAACTGTTGCCTTTTTTTTGATGATTTTAAAAAAACAAAAACATGCTTTCCATACCAGGGGCATGTTATCTTTGAAAATTACCTAAAATTTCTCCGTTTATCAAAGCTAGAAACCATAAAAACAGAATTATTGCTGGGTTTCCAAACACATCGTGTGTTATCAAACAGGTTGTGAAACAAAATTCCATGAATTCACCCAAACATTCTGGGTATGTTTAGTTTTCAAAAACCTTTCCAGGCCTGGAAATTGCTATTTGCAATTTTATTGACTTTTTCAGGTTTTCCATGACCATACAAATCCTGTATTCATCTGAAAATAGTGTATCTGTTTCCAGATCTACAGCAACATTTGTAAACGAGTACTGACAGTCTGCCTTTAATTGACTCACCCTGTCTCCCAGGTAGGACGATGGTGCCACCCAGTGTAGAGTTTGAACTGTCGGAGGAAGCTCCTGGATGTCTGCCACCACTGTGTTACTGGCTGTGTTCAGCACTGAGGTAACCTCCCGCTCGGGACTTTCCAAACGCCAGATTCGCATCTCAACAAACTGATAACAGGGAGTGTTTGGGGGTTAAACTTAAAACACTGTCCTAAAACTGTGCTGTATTTACAATACACAAGTGGCAAGTGACTCCATGTGGTAGTAGCTTCCACGATATTACAAACAAATGAACAGAGATGAATGTGAATCAAAGAATGTAACCAAATTCCAGTGAAATCACCACTATGCAACTGCAGGTCGTTCTGCTGAACATCTGCACAGTATGTACAGCTTTCATTTTAAAAAAATCAAACTGCTCACCACATTAATGCGATCAGCTAGAAAGCTCTGCAGGCATAACATTTCCAAAGGCATTCATAGACATGCATGGGCACGAAAAGCAAACACACCTTCCCCCTGCGCTTGCTGGAGCTCTGACACTGGTCAGTCGCTCCGAAGCAGAAGCAGCTGGTACAGCCGTGAGGGTTGGAGGGGTCAAAATAGAAGGAACCTCCCCGACAGGTATCACACTTGATTCCAGCAACATTTCTCTACAAACACGGCGGCAATGACAGAAAGAAAATCAGACCAAGGAAAGACAAAGACACCGAAATGAGCCAAAGGGAGTTTTAAAATCAGCAGTTTGATGAAATGAACTCACCTTGCAGAGACACCTCCCTGTGTCTGGGTGGCAAATTTCAGATGTGACACCACCAGAGTTACAGTTACAAGGCATACAGTCGGGGAAGCGATAGTATCCTGGGGCACAGCGATCACACTGCCGGCCCCCAATCCTCGGCTTGCAACTACATAAAAATACACAGGCGCATTATATTTAGTAAAATTCTTGTCATAAGAGGTTCAAATATTTATAAAGTCATATTAACAGATTTTTTAAAAAAGCAAAATGCAGTAGCATCACATTTTAAGCATTATTGTACAGTATGTTGCTTTGTGCCACTATTTGTTTATGCATTCAATTGTTTCTTTACGAACAGACACAACAACTGAGCTGGTTTTGAGACTGAAAACACACTTGACAGAAAAGATGATGGACATGACCGGACGGTGAACTAATCCCCTCATTAATCACTAGTAAGTGGTCATGTTTCACTCTCACAGTTGGAGGCTGCAGGCCTCACATTCCAGCATTTGTCATCACTCAAAAATGAGTACATGAAAGAGAAAATTCATTGGCGAGAGTCAGCCCTTACTTGTGCAGCTGTTGATAGGTAGTATAAATCATGGAGACATTATATATATTATTATATTATTATTATTATAATGACACATTTGTGTATCTTTTACCTCTAACTGACAACTCAACTGTGCGTTAAACTTTTGTCTTACACATTTAATTTAAAAAACAAAAACATAAACATTGCAGGTTATTATTGATTTTTAAAGTGACAAAGATCAAGCATATTATTCAAGTGTAAGTATTAATCAAGTAGTATCAAAAAACTTACTGGCTGGTCTTTTTACTCTTTTGCCATTTTAAATTATGTTTTTAAATTATTTCCCGTCTTGTCTAATCTGAATTTCATGTTTTAGAGAGTTTTTATTTTTATTTTATTTTTTAATTTCAGTAATATGTCAATACCTCAGGTTCAACTTGCATTAGCCAGGGCGACTTTGATAAGTGACAGAAGGCCAGGGGCCAGATAAAAAACAAACAGTAACATTTATTAGTATTAGTATTTTCTGTATACAGCCTTTTGATCTGCCCTGTGATCGGGTTTACGCAGTAGCGTTTCCAGGATTTGAGGACATCACTGCCATTAGCCTAGACCTCTGTCTAGGAGGAGGTCCAGGGGAGTGCCCTGGCACTTATTTTTTTGATAAACAAGCTCTGTTTTTTTTTAATATACTCTGGCACCTTATTTTTATTCATAGTACAAAAATAATTCCCAGTGTGAATCAATTTATTTTCACTGTAAGTTAAAAAAATGGTTGGAGGGTCACTAGGCACCTTATCGTAGGCCAGATTTGGTCCACAGCCCTTGACTTGAGTATCACTGCAATACATGTTTTTTTTGTCCCTGATTTTCAGCTTCATACATAGGAAACAAAAACAAAATAGCGCACAGAACACTGTTTAATTGACTTCTCTCAGTAATAAACCCCAACCACCAATTTTATGTGTGCAGCTTTGTTGAGGCTCTGGGCAATATTACAATTATATATCAATATCGTGATATGATACTAGATATCATCTTAGATTTTCTGGTTTTATGGCTGTATTACAGTAAAATAATGCAATTTTCTGAGCTTCCCAAACTGTTCTTGCTGTTCAAATATTTACCCACTTAGTCTTAATTTCTATATTACCGATGTTTATCTTAAAATCTTGTTCTGTAAATAGGTTGCATAAGCACCTGTAATCGACCCTCCAATACTGTCATAACATCTATAATAACAATACAAAAATATTGTGATATTTGATTTTCTCTATACCGCCAAACCCTCCTATGCAGGTTTTATGTTCCCCCTTACCTGCACTGTCCAGTGATGCGGTCACAGTCAGGCCCTGCGTTGGCTTTGATTCCATTCGGTGAGCATTCGCAGCCCTCGCAGCCCAGCAACGGGTGATAGCTGAAAGTCTGATTCTGACAAACATCACAGGCTGGTTTGACAGTCTGCGGTGGACAGATGCAGCGTCCTGTCACCTCGTCACACAGTCGACGGCCACACTCACATGCTACAGAAGGGAAAGAGGGGATTTTATTTGAAAAAAATAAAAATAATTAAGAGTGTGAAACTCTCATATCCAGTTAAGAAACCGTTCACTCACGTCTGCAGTAGGGAAAGCCGTAATATCCCGTGGCACACTTCGTGCACTGTCGTCCTATGACATGCTGCCTACAGGGACACTGTCCCCCAACAGGATCACAGGTGGTCGATGTAGAGCCAGACTTGTCACAATCACAAGGCAGAGCTCCGTTGTTATAGGCTGCTACAAGAGAGCGGGCAGAGTCTCTGCAGAACTGGGGAGAAGTTCTTGGGCTGAAGGCACAGAGAAATAAAAGTTTAAATGCAGATGTGTTTTTTACTCCATCTTCACAGCTAGAGGGCACTATTTCCAAAAGCTTCCACTGTGTTTCTTATTGCAAAACTGCTGCACAGGTGGCTAAATATACCATTGCGCTTCAAAAATCTAACAAAGCATCAGTATATCAAAGATTATGAGATACAGGAGCAAATTACAAAATAAAAAGGTGGTTGATCAAATCTTTAAAGCGTCATTTTAAATGGATTTGAGTCTAGCTTGTTTTACAGACATGGTGGATACTTACTCAACATAGAAGCCTTCTCCTCTACATTGCTGAATGAAATCTGCAGATTTGTCCAGCGGCTTCTCTTTCAGGAGATCTGGGGTGTAACTGCTATCAGGAACCAACATGATATAATCCTGTTCAAAGATTCAAAGCATAACAAATGATAAAAACACATAATCTCACCCGAAACTTCCAGTTTGGTTTGTTTTGCACTTAAACGCATTTATCAGTGTGAAGCAGAGAGTGATGAAGTGATAAAATGAGGATTTTAAGTGTTTTAGCCACGTTTTTCGTCTTGATTTTATCTGAAGGAGAGAAAGCAAAAGCAAGGGAACAACAGGCAAGCAAAGCCCAACCTGCCCCTGCCCTATAGAGGCTGCAGGCTTAGGTTTTAGAAAGCTGTGTGGGGCTGCCAGGTAGAATACAGTCCCTTCATTGTTGTTGTTGGGGATATGGCATAACACTGAGGAAAGAGGACCTCAGCATGCCAAGTACTCAACCTGAACAACTCAAGTACAAAACATGGACCCACTGCACACAGAAGTGTTTTACTATTTTGTAAGAATATTTCTATCATTTAATTCTTATTCAATTTAGTTGGTAAGCATCATTTGGGCTGTGTTTGACTTCAGCACCGACCAGAATAAGTGTCTTCTTAGGTGGCACGATCACGGAGATGGTGGGCTGCTGCCAAGTATCCTGGTCAAAGTTAAGGGCAATGCGCCCGTCAGCGATCACAACCTCCCTGCAGCCTGAGACTGCAGGGCAGAAGGATGCATTTATTGAACCTGTAAGAAAAGAGAAGAGTTGAGTAGAGAAAGAGGAAGAAGCTTTGTATGCATCACAATAATCCGTCCCCCCTCTAAAGCCATATAGGGAAGTGTGTCTAAGACCTTTGATCATCTTGTCATGAGCCCGGGGACTTAATCTGCTCTTAAGGAGGAATTCCCCCCTCACTGAGGAAGCTCAATACGCGAGTAACCACACTTATATCCAATGGGAGCCGATAAACTCTTTAATTCTATTTCATTTAACTGGAGCCAGCCTGCCATTTCCTCCAACACACTCACCCTTCCACTCACGCCCTGCGTCCACTCGGACCTCTACAGGGAAGGATGTGTGTTCAGGCTGGCGATAATGAACCACAACCACATACGAGCCCGGGAGGGGCACTCTTGGAGTGAAACTGATCTCCGTCTAGAGAGAAAAAAAAGGAAAGGACGAAGTGTCAGTCGTGCTGAAATTGAAAATTAATGCCAGAGCAGCGATTGCTCATTGAATGTCTCCAACTCCTAACACCAGGGTTAGGTCCAGAAAAGCTTGAAATATACAACAAGCTTTTTACCTGAGGGAATTTAAGCAGTATCCCATCACTTTGCGGTTCACGGACAGGGAACGCCCCGGTCTGGCGCCTCCATCTCCAATCCTCATTTTCCCCTCGTTGGGGTGAAACAGCCGGTACCGCAGACAGCTGTCCATCACGGGCAGCATACAAAATCCAGGCTGAGGAAGGCTTGTCAAATTGCATCTGGATGCAGTGGCGACTGGAAACAGTAAACAGCAACAAAACTCTGTTACTTAAAGCCTGCTGAGGGTGTTTGCCAAGCGGTATTGTAGCAGAACAATGTGACTCAGGGGAGGCGTCAGCAGCCAGTCAGAGTTTGAGACCAATAAAACAACATGAATCTCCAATAATCCTTTTTATAAATCTTAAAATCCTCTGCTTATCACTCTCTCTGATCAACGTGCAGAAATCCTGACATCAGAGACTAAATATACACACACACTTCTGAGGAAAGTTTTTGTTTTGCAGGCTAACATACCTTCGGTTTGCATGTCCTCCTTCCTAATCCTACCTCTCCATTTCATGCTAATATTTGGTCAAACTTAATTTAATTATCCCTGAATTTCCCTCTTGGTTAAATGTGTGCTTTTCTTTCTTGATTTGGAAACTAAATTGGTACACAAACATGTAAAAAAGAATTCTGTATATATACATATATATATATGTGTGTGTGTGTGTGTGTGTGTGTGTGTGTGGGTGGGTGGGTGGGTGTTTGTGTGTGTAATTTTTGATTTTAATAGGATCTTTAATATATTCCTTGAAAATTGAGGCACTTTCCAATCAATTCTATCTATCTCTGGCATATTTTTCCCTTTTGTGAAGGCTTTTCTTACACTGACATAATTGGAATACACCGTAAATGACAGGACTGCATACTGACGGCTCTGTAAGTGTAGCATACTAACCTGATCATTAGGGTTCAGTGTGAGAGTAAATTAAGTGTGACAGAGAGAGAAAGAGAGAGTTTGACCCTAAGTTCATCCTCAGGTACATTATCTTACACAGTTGGAGGAATGCCTGCAATCACACCTGGAAAACAGATGTGTGTTTCCACGCTCCAAAACAACAAGACAATACAGAGGTCTTGTCTTGTAGCATCATTTCCTGAATTGCAGCTCACATTTCACATAGGTGTTGAAAATGCTTCCGCATGAATAATGTTATTAAAAGATTAGAACAGGGTTTATTCAAGGTGACTTACCTGTCCTCAGTGAAGCGGCCATGAGTGGAGACACACAGCACCTTTGGATCTACATACTCAATGGAGAACTCTTCTGCAGGGACTGCATACACTTTATACTACAGACAGAAACAAATGTATGTTTAATTACATGTCTAGATATTAAACTATCATGTATCTTTTTTGGAAACATTTTGCTCACCAGCAGGAATGATGTCGTAGAAGTTTGCAGAAGAACCTCCGTCTTATGAGAAAGCTGCAACATTGTCACCTGATTACTGCTGTCTACCGCCACGCTCCGGCACAAAAAGCTGCAGCAATTAAAGACACAAAACAGCTGAACAACACACATATTCATTCTAGCTGTAAAATAGTATTAAATTAGATGTTTTTAAAGCTGAAGCAACAAATACAAATACAGGACTCACCTGTAGGCACAACTGTAGATGTTGGCCCTGGCTGGGATCTGGCCATCTGATTGGCCACTGATGAGTATGTTGACATTTTGGACAGCATCCACCTCGCTGGCATATTCCAGGACGAGGGCGTATGGGCCAGGACGAGGCACACGTAGACTGAGCTGAAGCTGTGACTACAGATTCAGATTCAGAAATACTTAACTGAGTGAAATCTGGACATGTTATATAGTTGTTCTTATACTATATACAGACATGGAGGAATTATAATAAAAATAGAAATAAGGAGTATGCAAGAAAAATGTGCAATATGCTACAATATAAAATACAATATATATGATATATGTGCAAGTATACGTAATATAAATACAGGAGTAAAATAGGTAGGAATTATAGAAGAGAGTATTGTACAGTTGAAATATATTCACGGGACTGGGCAGAGACTGTAAAACAGCATTTTAATTTATCCTAATATATTTGTTGAATAATATTTTGAAAGGATAAACTACTTAAATGAGGAAAAAAGCTATAAGTAAAGTAGGGCAGTAGTTCCACAGTCCCAAAGCCAAAAACCTGACCTTCTTTTTTTTCTGGACTTTGAAACAGCTCATAACAACCTGACGAAATACCTCAGTCTATTTAATAGCTTTATTCATGCTTTGAAGATGATGACCACAATATTGAAATTCATGTCTGTATCCAGGGCTGCTACCTGTCTGCCATTGAGAGCAGCCATCTCGGGGTGATATTGGGTGGGGCGTCGCACACGAGCCTGTCTCTTCCTGCGCCCGCTGCGGTCGGAGAGCATTCCTTGTGAGCCCAGAGCAGAGCTGAAGCCATCCATGGCTACATGCTTATACAACAGACAGCTGAGACAGAGACACACAGATACACACAGGGTCAGCAAGAATAATGAGTTTTGTAGTTGTAGTTTTGTAATGTAGTTTTTTACAAGTTATTTTAGCTAAAAAAATCTGTACATTTAAAACCCTTGTGTTTATCATGATAAACTTATGTAGAAAACTTTTGGAAAATGTTGGCTGTGAGTGTGGTACAAACAAAAGAATGGGTGGATATGAAAACATAGCTATGTCATGTATGATTGGAACTCAGAACATAAATTTTTAAGATTTACTTTGTATCCCGGCTGGCAGTGGGCAAGTATGTGCACGGCTCGGTGACCTTCTCCTGCAGCAAAGGGGCCTCGTAGTAATCCTGGGGCAGCAGCACTAAATAGTCCTGGAGAGTGAGAGGGACAATGTGTACTTTAGTATTCAGTATATTGCTTTCTTTCTTCTATAGAGAGGCGAAGGCCCTGTCCTTCTAGTGGACAATTATGGGACTTACTTTTGGGAAAATTAAGGATGATAAAAAATACGTGATTTTTTATCCGTTTCAATATATGCCATGAATTGCACATATTATGGCTGTCAACTTGAAAGAAAATTTTACCCGTCAAGAAAGTTGCTGTTCGATTATAAGACTGTGAAAATTCGTAATTAGAAAGACTACACAAGTCGCATAAATGACATCATAACTTTCTCTCACTGAAGCTAAGATGCCTCTGTGTGTTGTACTAAGATGTACTGACACAAACAGCGGTCCTTGCCCGTTTTTTTGCTTCCCAGCTGATAAAAAGATCTCAAGTCGCTGGATGAAATGCACCACGTAAAATTACAGCAACATGATTAACTGATTAGTTGTCAGTTATTAAATAATACATCAACTAATTTGATAATCAATTAATCAGTTGGAGTAACTTTTTCAGAAACTAAAGAAATAAATTCTCTGGTGTCAGCTTTTTTAATGTGTATATTTTCTGGTCTCTTTACTCTTCAGTGACAGTAAACTCTGACAAAGGAAGACATTTGAGGACGTCATCTTGAGCTCTGGGAAATGTTTTTACTTCTTATAGACCAAACAACTAATCGATAAATCAATTACTGACAGATTAATTGACAATGGATGAAAGAATCCTAAGTTTCAGCCCCCGGTAAGATAATGTTAGACTAGTTTGTGAATCATTTTTTATATTTTTTTTAACCAGGTTGGTCCTGTTGAGATTAATCTCTTTTTCAAAAGGCGACCTGGCAAAGACAGTCAGCAGTGAAAACACAAAGTTTCAGACAGCAGAGACACAGTGGGAGACAAAAGTATATTAAAGCAGCTCCTTAAATTTCAAGTCATTCTGCAACAAATTCCAATTATTTGTTTGTCTTTTGGGTATTCCAAGTTTCCCAATTTCTGACCGAGCGTTTGGTACACAGAGCATAAAGAGGTACTGAAAATGCAGTGAATACTGTCCGGTACTTTCCTGTGTGATAAAAACACATAAGTAGTGTGGGAACAGACCAAGAATTGCCTTATAGATAAAGATAAAGGTGTACCAGAGTAAGAGCCTATGTGTCGCCAGAACAGGCCATCCTACCTGAGAGTAAAACTCACAATGGTGGGTCCGAGCAGCTAGCTGGTGCTGGTGATGTATATTGTGCAACATGAGAGATGCAGTGTACTGACTTATACTGGACTTTTTTTACTTGCAAAATTATTTTTAAATAGACAAACACCAGATGCGGTACTCATGGCACAATTCAAACTGGTTTAAAAAACTATTTGCTTCTCGTCATTGACTTCCATACATGACTACCAGACTTTGCCTCTCTATGCACAAAGAAACAGAGGAATTAATAAAATCCAAAATTAAACAGAAAGACTCAAATTACTGTTCTTTAAAAAAAAATCCACATCTTTGTCTTCTGTATAAACTCACCAGCAGGACCCCCTCTGCCTTTATGTGAATGATCCATTTCCCAGGGGTCAACGCAAAGGGCTCAGCGAAGCCCTCTCCTGGGACAGTGAGGAAGGACGGGGAGGGACTCTTTGGGAATATTACTTCCTTACTTTGATCTGACCCTAAAGACCAGCAAGCAGAAAGGTCTGTTATGTTACACACTCACAATCATCAGCATGACACACATGATGCACCAGCTTATGTATAATCACAAATCACAAATAAAACTGGTTATTTATTTCTTCAGTGATGCATTAGACTTGATGATATGACATGTACATGAGATGTAAGAGCTGATCAATGACAGAGGCAGGCTCACCTTCAGCGCCTCTGTTATTGGTAGCCTTGATGCTACCGGTCACAATGGTGTTGCTCGGGTTAGTGAACCGCAGAACCACACGGAATAAGTGCTGCTTCTCATCTTTTGGGTCAACATGCACTGTTACTCTCACTTCACTCTGCAGGAACGAGAGTGACACACATCTGACTACAATGGCACGGGTTTAAATGGACAATGGCGGTATAATGTATAACGAGAAAGGTTAGAAAATCATGAGAATTGGAGCAAACGGAGCGGGTTAATCAACAGATGGCAAGCGAGGTTTAGAGATGAAGATGCAGCCAAAGGAAGGCAGGCCCTTCACTTACAGTCACAGCAAGACTGAGAGCCAGCTTCGTCCACCACCAAGATCCTTGCTCTCACTCGTGCTCTCCCCTTTCTTTTGGGGGTGGAGTAGCGCATTACAATTTCGAAAAGGCCAGGAAAGCCAAGGGTAAGCGTGAGGATGACCTCCGGCTGAAGAGAGACAGTGTTAGTTCAAAGAGAGCTGGTGTCCACGATCCCACATCAGCCCTGATATCATAGAAGGATGTGTGCTTTAAGCAGGAATATCAGTGCAGAGGTAAAAGTGAAGCAATCATAAGAGCAGACTGAAAAAGGAAGCTATAAGGTTATTGAAGTGGCAGATATATTAAGGTACTGATTGGAATATGTACTAACCTGTGCAGGAGACATTATAGCGTAACCTCTCCAGCTGAAATCTGGGAACTCTTGAGGGTTATAGCCAAAGCGCGCAGGTCTGGCATTCGGCGTGGTGCCATCCTCAACCTCAAACTTCAGTTGGTGCATAGAGGGGAAATAGTAGCCTGGTGCAGGTCTAACAAGGTGCATGGAAATTTGAATTAAAAACTTATTAAAATAAGTTTATTTATTTTATTAATATATTTTATCAAAATATTCCATGCTTAATTTTGCCTAATGAATAATGACGTTCATTCATCTTACTCTGTGCATTCACGGCCAACTATATTCTTCCGACACCAACACTGGCCCGATGACTCATCGCACGCCACGCCAATAGCACCACCTACATCACACTGACAGCCTATCAGGGGAAGGAAAAGTCATTATTTTTAATTTAAGAGTGGCTTCACTGCTGGAAAGATGGTCTTTTCATAAAACTAGGCTGTCTTTGCAATAGAAAGTTGCAAATACTTTTGACATTAATGCTACATGCACTGTGGCATTCATTTATGCTCAAAAGGCAGAAAACCTACAACTACGAGAATGCATTGCTACACACAGGACCAATAAACACTCCCATTGGTGGGTTGTGTAGTTTGAGCTTGGCCGTTTTGACACAGGAAACAATATGGAGGCCAGCTGAAACCGAGCAATCTCAAATTACAGTTAACCAGTGCACTAAAATATGTTTATGGGTTTCTGGAAGCATTTCAGATGAGAAATAGGTAACACAGTAACTGAATATTAGTTCATATTTGATCATCACTGCCTAGTTTTACAGTTTGATCTCAGTTTTACAATACAGTCAACAGTATGGTGCCCACCTCTTATTCACAAAAACACAACAGTGCAGTAGCATATGTTTCCGAAGACATTTTGGGTGAGAAATTTGCAGTTCAGTAACAAAATCTTGGTTCAGCTTTGATCAGCGCTTACAGTATGATCTGAGTTTGGTTTGAGTTTGAGAGAGAGGGAGAGGGTTGGGATTCTCTCTTGATCCGCTCCCATACTACTTACGTCTGTGGTGGTGGGCATACAAAAATGCATAAGTAAAATCTGTAGTTTCAGCAAAATCCCATGAATGCCAGACTGAAAAATAGTATTTCCCTGCTCTCTTTGGTTGACATTTTAAAGTGTGTTGTTTTTAACTTCAATTTCCTCATTTTATCATACGAGATACATAGTCACCAGCACATAGACTACATAGTATGTAAGTGAAATGTGGTATTAGACGTTTGGCTAGGAAGAATGTCTTACCTTGACAACCAAAATACTGCTTTTTCTGCAGCAGGTAGTATCCATCCTTACAGGTTTCGCATTTAAGTCCACATGCAAAAGGCTTACAGTGACACTGTCCACTTTTCTACACAAACAGAAGATCAAGAGAATAGAAAACAGACTTTCAATAGTCAAAACTCTGTGGGATAACTGTCTAATATGAATCACGATTTGATTAATAGATTTGTATCAGTCACTGCAAGTTCTAAAGAAATACTCACCTGCTGACACTCTCCTACACCACTCAGCGTCCCTTTCAAATCACACCGACACTCTGGTATGAGAGAGACAGAGAGAGAGAGGGAGGAGAGGTTATAAAAGTATAAAGGGGGATCTACAGTGAATAGACTCTGATTACAGGATTTTGTCACTTTCATGGGTGAAAACACAACAGCACAAAACCCCATAATCTTCAGAGATCTACACATCAAAGGTCCAGAGGAGCTTTACTGCCATGGCTTGCTTTCAACACAGTGAAAAAAGCTTCCCCTTAATGTCCGGCCACAGTCAACCAGAGGCATTCTTTGGATATTAAAGCTCTTTTTTTCCCCCTTTCATCTTGAGTCTTCAGGCAGTGCAGCAGTGACAACATTCTTGTTCTGTAACATTAGACAGGTATCTGGACAAAGCCTGAAGCTGTTCCCTCAACGGATGGATAATGGCAACCACCTTATTCCTAAAATTATGGATTTTCAGAGGATTAGGACAGAGTTATTTTCTGTGTGGGTGGAGGAGTACTGAGTTTCTAATGTGCCACTGGGTGCTCATTACTGCAAAGTCACAGCATGAAATCACACAGGGTCACTTGCTCGCTCCACACTCAAAGCAGTTAACAGGAATTTGCCTGTATGTGTTATTCCTCAGCTCCCCTCTGAGGGAAAGGAAGGCAGATCCAGCCTTGTTGACAGGGGTGTGTTGACATATCCTCTGGGTAAAAGGGGCCAAGACCCATATCAGTACCCTGTCAGATTGCTACTGGTGATTTAATACAGTGGGAAAAATGGGCTCAGTGATCAGAACTAATACTCTTGGAGAGAAAGTAAAATAAGACAGGGGAACTCTGGCTGAAGGGAGGTCAGCTCAGTTTTTTTCTCTTTATTTTCTTACAACTTTTACAAAATTAGAGATGCAGTGTAGGATTTAGGCGGATATATTTGCAGAAATGTAATATATGATAAGTGTCAGTGTTACCCACAGAATGACGGCAAGGGTGGGTGGATTTTTTGTCATCTTTTAAACACCTGTGTCCCTTTGTATCACTACGTGCTCTCTCTCTAAATTCTGATGTTTTTGTGGGTCTCTGAACGCAGCACAGGCGGTGCTCTCCATGACTTTTTTTTTCTCCACAGCTGTTTTACACTTGCGAGGCGGATGACTGATCTGTCGACCTGTTCTCAGCTGATCAGATCACATCCATGGATGAAGGGAACAGCTGTTTGTAGGTAAGCAAACTTTTAGACCCAGCAGAATGAACGGTTACGTTTCACTTTCAATGCATCTGACGTTCTGTTTGACTGTCTGTGCTCCAAATGCGCTATGATTACCTTCAAGGTACATATATTCCAATAGTGCTCCTAATTAACAGTCCACCACTTAAACCTTTTCTAAACTTTTTGTAGTGGTAGATGTTTTAATTACGGCGGCCTACAAACAAGTCAATGTTTGGGAAACACTGAGTGCCTTTTCTTCAGTACATAACATGCTGCTTTGTCATGTTTCTACAGTAGCATAGAACAGCCAAACCAAACTCTGGCTCTTGATAGGGTCAATCACATTTTTGCATCAGCAACTGTAGTTAACATCCCCTCTGTGACGAGCAGTGTTGGAAAAACACAGATTTTTTTTTTTTTAACACAGGCCTCCCACACATTTTTAACAATTAATTTTCAAACTTTTTCATGACTTTTCATAATTTTTTACACGATTTAAATTACCTTGCTTACATAGTTTAAAAAAGGCAAGCCTGTATGGCGAAACAGCCATAAATTATTAAATATGTAAATATGCACTTCCCAGGCATTTGCAGATTAGCAAACTACTAGTGTTTGCTTTAGTATCCGCCCATCAAGTATTCCCACTGCCAACTTGCTGCATGTGCCAATTGACGAGACTGACACGTAAGTATTGGCACTAGATTTTAAATTAGAACAACAAGGAATGTGTATTGTGTAACAAACATTACACACATTTTGGGATTTTATGAATATTATATTTTAAATATTAGCCAAAATGATGTATATTCAAAACTTTTCCAAAACTTTATTTAAATTCTGAACCATTTCCAGGTCTGGACAACAGTATTTCTGATTTCATAACTTTTCCAGGAATTTTTACCAGTTTACATCACCTTAAAATATGAACACTGAAGGAATTCAAACTGGGAGAAGTTTCAGCCAGTTGTAATCTTCAAGTTTTATGTTGTATTTAAATCTCCACTCACTCACCTACACAGCCACCAGCGTTGTCTGATGCCAGACTCCAGTAGAGAGGTTTACACCTGTCACAGAGGGTTCCCTCTACGTTTGCTCGGCAGCGGCAGGAGCCCTGAAACAACAAATGAGGAATCTAATGCTTGTTGAGACTGGTAGCCACTATTGAAAGCCACCTTCTATTTTTTAAATCAGTCTCAGGTGCTTGCATATTGTTCTGCAGTGCAAGTTTTCTGAATGATTTTAAATTAAAAGTTAAAAGTTTTTCTTACTTTCAAACATAGGCTAAGTTCTAAAATAGAGCGGGAAGTGCCCTTCCAGAATCTCGTTATTGTTTTTCTTCCTCTTCAAAATGAAAGGAAGTCTCTTTTCCTTTATTTTAACTACGTTCACATTTCAGGGGAAAACACTTCCTTGAAAAATCTGACGGAGGAGGTTTTAGCAGCAGCACAGCTGTGTTATTAGTTGCACAAGTTTGAGGTAAGGTAAATCCACACCCCAGTGCTGGATTTAGACTGTGACTACTTCTGTTATCAAGGCTAATAAAAACATGATCAAGGCTAGGCTTCAGTAGACAGAAAAAAAAGAAGTTTATTGAGAGTGACATACCGTTCGAGGATCAGCAGCCTCAGTTCCTACGGGATTACACACACTGATGGGGGCTGGAGTCACAAAACGAATACACAACAAAGTAAAAAAACATTAGTAAATCAGTATATTGTACACTGCAGCGGATGATCAACACATGGAAGAAATATTTTAACCTCCAAATGATCATTTGTATATCACTTACTCACCCCAAGTTACGTTGAATTCATGAAGAAAACATTTTTCTTACATGCCTCCACAGTGAATGAAGAATCCAAAAACGGAGAAAATTCTTGATGAAATAAATAACCATATACAAACTCTCACACAACTTATGCAATATTTAACCAGTCGTATTCTCAGTGCTTTCTAAACAGACAGACACTTTCCTTACAGCTCCCCGACAGGAAACTGTAAGGAATGTAAAACTCATTAATGCTCTCTTGAAAGCCGGACTCCATTAACAAAAACAATCATTTTGGCTCTCTGAGCATGACTTGCTGCTGATGTGCCGCTGCCTCTATCAGTAGTTTGTGTTACTGTGTGATTTCGGTGAACCCGAACTAAACCTTCAAAACACAAAAGTGATACAATAACACAAACAAACTAACAGATCGAGGCAGCCGTACAGTTGCAGCTCCTGTGTTCAGCAATGTAAAACTACTTTGTTTTTCAATAGAGTCTGGCTTTGAAGAGAGCGTAGATAAGTTTCACTTCCTGTTCAGTTCCCCATCAGAAAGGGGTGTCTGTTAAAGCATACAACCGGACAAATAAGACTGGGATTATGCTGGACAGGTTTTGTAAACGAATGTTTTGATACAGTTTTGCCGTTTTTAAAAAATTACGCTTACGCTTCCATTCATCGAGAATTTTCTTCATGTTTGGGTTCTTCGTTAACTGGACGTGGACATATGTGAGAAAAATAAAGATTTCTTCATGAATTCAACTTAAAATGGGGTGAATAATAGAAAAAAAAACTAATGGTCATTTGGTGGGTGAAGTATTCCTTTAAATACCACTGGTCTAACTGCTGCTCCTACTCAGTCCCCAAATTACTTCATTTCTGAGTATGATGATGTGTTTACCTGAGCACTGAGGGAACCTGAGTCCAGAGGCACAGCGGTCACACTGCTGGCCCACCACCCCTGGGAGACACAGGCACTGACCTGACAGTGGGTTGCATATGCTGCCATATGAGCCTTCCTGTGAGCATTGGCAGACTAGGGGCAGAAAACAAGCTGAATTATGAACTCTTCGAAGTGTTTTCACCTCTGGGGTTAGGTGAATCTGGTATCATGAACAGGGTTTTTATTTTCTCCAAAATCTGATTTCCCGTAGTGATTCCCAGTTGTCTATTCTTGGGAATATGATTCCCTAGAAGGAAGAAGTCCATATATTTCTCATGCTCCAGCTCTCTGTGAAACGCAGTGTCATGAAGAATACATCAGTAAATGAATGGGGATGACAACAGAGGGTTTTACAGGATACTGTGGGAGAATGAGCGTGTTTGTTCCACAGAGTCATGAGAAGAGGCCACAGTAAAGCCAGTGAAACTAGTAGCAACATTTTTTCCAGCAGTGCACGGATCACATGCACCCAACTGGTTTATATATTGTAGCTACACTGGTGGACATAGATGGCTCAAACCCACTCACCAGCACATTCTGGGTATCCATAGTAGCCTGGTGCACATTCGTCACACTCATGCCCCGCATAGTTGGGAAAACAAACACACTGGCCAGTTGGACTGCACACACTGTCCGCCACACCAGACCCATCACAGACACATGCTAGGGGAGGAGAAAAAGGGTTATCAGCAGCTGCTTTTGCACAGTTAGACACTCCTTATTTCAATTCCCAGAGCTGTCGGCTGAGAACAAAGTTTACCCAAGATTAGCAGCACTTTATGAGCTGTTCGATTAAGTAGTCTACGTATTATCCTTTACAAGCAGAAATGCGTGTTTGAAGGTCAACAGGTTTGCTCAACCTGCAGGTGAGCACCTTAGAGGCGAGGCTAATTTCATATTTATAGTTTTGCCCATACTAACTGAGGCAAAGGTGAGTTACATCTAAGCCATTTTAAGACATGAAAGGGATTTTCTCACGGAAAAAAAACTTCAATATGTGATTTTGATGAACAGACATAAGTTTTAAAAGGTTTAATCGATGCCTAGAGAGAAAGTTAATCTTTAAAATGACTGTTTTTTTCACCATTGTGTGCACTTGTTCCAGATGCTACTGCAAGCAGGTTCGTGTGGACAGAAGCACTCTTTTGTTTAAAAATAAAGCATAAGATTGCTGTACAAACTGTTGAATTCTTGGCACACCAACCCTTACCAATTAGTCCAAAATATCTCTACTCGGTACGCTGCCATGAGAAAACATATCCCCATTTTTTTTCCTGGCATGCTGTCCTTGTTTACATCTACAGTCTAGCATCATGCAGCCATCTGTTTCAAAATAAAGGTCATGTTTCATCATTATTCAGACAAGTTACACTGATGATGTTGTTTTTTGCAGGCTGTGGGGGGTAAATGCTCATTGGCACTGTGATTCTTTCTCACCCTGGCAGTTTGGGAAGGAGTAGTATCCTGGTTGGCAGCGGTCACATCGCTCGCCTTCCACACCCCGACGGCACAGGCAGCGGCCAAATGCGTCGCACACCCAGTACGCTGTCCCTCTGTAGTCGCATATACACTCTGTGCACAAACACATAAGAAATGTTTATTTTAACAATAAAAGTAATCAAATTAAATCCCAACTAAAGGAAATTCAAATGAGTAACCCTGCTGAAGCCTGCTTATAAATGAGCCTGAGCTCTTTCTTCAGTCCAGCTGAATAACAGGGAATGACAATTACTTCTGCCAGTAGATCTATTCTCATATTGTGGCACACAGTGGTGCGGCTACACTGGTGCTCACATCTTGCCAAGCCTCCCTTGGTATTGGTATGTGAATAGACTTGGCAATACGACAGGATGGCGACCATAAGGGCTGCCTCAGTTTTATTTGCCCCAAAGCTGCTCCAGAACATTAAAATCAGCTTTTCGAAGGCTGCTGATAAAATTCCTTCTCAGTCAGCTCACAGGGTAAAAAAAACATGTTATTCAGACAAGTTATTGTTTGCCTACATTCTCTGACAAATGATAAAACAAGGCTAAAGGGCATTGTTTTAGCAGAAATGCCATTTTTCTAATAATGGGCTTCCCAGCTTGGAGGAAACCAGAAAAGGGAATTTAGAACATAACTAATAATAGACCGGTTATTTCTCGCTGGACTGTCCCAACTGACTATTGCGATCTGGAGAGAACAGAGACCACTTGAGCTTAAATCCCCACTGACAGAGATAATAATTTAAGACCATCTGAGTGTTTTGCTCAACAATGGTAAGACATCTGCTGTCACTAAGCAGCAGATTTACTCATTCTGATGATACATTTTACAAGTATTTTCACATTAAGCCCCAACTATAACATACTGCCAGTTCTGTTTTCATAAGGCCTAAAAACATGACCTGACCTTTAGTCATGCCTATATACGTTGAGCTTTTTCCTGACTGACCCCTGCCGCATGTTCTTAACATTTAACTCTGCAAAAAATAAAACAAGTCAGACTCAGTGGTGCCTTAGAAAGCCCTTTTTACAACCTGGGCTGCTTGTGAGGAAATGCTACTCACATGATGAAAATGTCAAGGACTTCCCTGTAAAACAAAATGCTCTTCAAGAGGATAAAGTTTCAGTAGTTTTTTTCCTTTTGAGATAAAGTAATGCAAATGAGAATAGCAAGAAAAACACTTAACATAACACTGCCTTGTAAACACCTTTACAGTAGCATAACATTTCGCATGCAATCACACTCACGCTGACAGCGGCCGGGTGAGCCGAAATAACCTGGAGGGCAAGCAGTGGGCCCTGTATGGAGAAAGAGAGAGAAAAAGGAGGGCTTGAAGAGTATAAACACTCTAAATTATTATTTAAAAACATCTTTCAGGCTATATTGTGGTAAGAGACACTGCTTGTTTTTTGAACTCACCCACAATGGGTCCTGCAGGGGATTTGGTGGTCATCTGGTATACGGGATATCCTGATTGCAAAGGAAAGGCAACGCAATTAAGACCTCCACTAATGGGAAACTGTGACCAAGTAAAACCTCAAGTGTCAACTTTATTTATCACAGTGGGGGATTGCTTTTGCTGTAACATTAAAAATTTGCATCAAACTCAAAAACAACAAACCGCTATGCAGTTTGAAGCATGTATTATTGAAGCGGTGTGACGGTGGGCATGTGAGGTGCTGTCCTGTTCCTGCTTGCTCTGCACCGCCAAAGGAATAAACACATTGGATCACCATTATAAGCAGTTCAGAGGCGGCTACAGAGCAGAGTTGCTTCCCACCCTCAGGAGGAGCGACCATGTGAGAGATGGAGCCAATCAGAATGTAGAGGACATTCCAGGACACCACCATTACCGTCACCAAAAGATGATCAATGAATTCGCTGAAACTGTATTTAATTTCAAATACAGCAGAGGCAGCTATACCCTAAACTACAGTCAAATCATTCCACAACCTGAACTGTGGATTACCAGAACCAGGGGAAAAAATACAGTTCAGTTAAAGGAGCTGATGGAGTTTTACTTTGTAAGAAACTCATGTGACAAATGAATGACTGATTGACTGAATAGTATGACATTTTTGGGAAATATGATTCATTGCCTTCCTTAGTGATTTGTTTAAATTTAAACAGAGCCAAGCTAGCTGTTTCCACTTTTCATGCTGAGCTAAGTCAACTGCTACATACCTAGCATTAAAACTACAGTTGTCAACGTTTTTGAAAATAATTTTGCGTCATATTTGCTTAAACCGTCACTTTTCCTGAAAGAAGTGCATAAGACAGATAGTCTCTGAAAAAAAATCATGTCCCTCTCCCTCTTCCTTCTGCCTTTCAATGGCATTCCCTGGAATTGACCGTGGGAAACTAAAAACAACCAATCAGAGCCGAAGTTTCTCCAATCCAGCAATCAATCAGGTCAATCAGCTGCAGTCAAACTGATAAGAGTCAATATTCTGTTACTGATTAGCCTGTGTCTCACCTTGAATGATTTCAGAAACATATTTAAGTGTATATTTAGCTGTAAAATGAGAAAGTTTGTTACCCAGACAGCATGTTGACAACAGTACCAAAAACAACTCACTGGTCCGGACATACATTGGTATTTCACAGCTAAACTAGTACACCTTAAATATGCTTCTGAAAACACTTGAGGCCAGAAATACGCAATGTCGTAACAGAATCTTGATTAATATTTAATCAGCGCTGCCTAGTTTGACGGTTTGACCACAATTCACGTGCACTAAGGCCATTAGAAGCACTACAAGGCAAGAGAAATGGCAGAGAGATAGATTTTTTTGTCCACAGATTATCTGTCTTATTAAGTGCTGTGTAAATATAGTTTTAGTATACGTGTAGTTTGACAATTTCAGCAAATAAGCAAACAGTTAAAAAAAAGTTACCAACTGCTGCTTTATAATTACTGACAAAAGAGTTGTATTAATCCTCTCATCTCCCTTTTGGCATGAAAGGAAATGAGCGTATTTCCCAAAGTCTGCCTGTGACACTGTGATCTCCTCATGTAAAGAATCACAGCCTTTTACCAGCAACAAACTGACTTGACTTTAATCTCCTCTATCACAAACACAAGTTGTAAAAATCTTAACGACACAAAATAAAGAGAAGAGTCTCTTGAAACCCAGACGGCCTCCTAATGACTGTGTCAGCATGTTTAGACTAGTCTGTCAGTGTTAACAGCCTGCTGAGATGAGAGACCCAGTTTTAATAATAACGCATACTAATAAATCTATCTTTCTCTCATAAATGCCAAGTCTAAATTTATTAGTCTGCTATTAATTTCACATTTATATGACATAAGAAACAATACGCCTGGGGCAGATTACAGATATGTTGCTTTTTCGTGTATTAATGCTGTATAAATGTTAAGGATGATACCACTGGTTCATCAAAGAGGTTTACAATTGTGCCTCTTTGAACCATTTTATTGACAAGCTGCGCTAATTTAAGTTTTAAAACATAAATGCCTCCTCAGGGAAAACAGTGACTGTCAGTTATACATTTATCCAAATTCCAGGGAAACAGAAGATGAGTGCTGTAGCAAGTTAAACCGCTGACCTTAAAAAGGATTTAAGTCAGTCAAAAACTGGAAGAAAAAAAAAAACTACTCAAAAAGATGAAGGACGGGTGGCTTATCTCTGCACCCTGGCAGGCTTCTGAGCCTGTAGCCAGATCAGAATGAGATATGATGGGGAAACCCTCCTATGTGTGTATAATATTTGAGTTTATTTGTTTAGATGAAAGTTGGGCATGTGGAAGGGTTAGTCAGCACTGTAGCATGTGCATGCATCCTCCTGCATGTCGCCCTGCAGCACTAAGGGCATACTTTTTTAAGCATATAATAATAAGTTTAAAATAGTTGTATTCTTCCCCCAGGGGAGGAAAACTGACAGAGTGAAACACAAAAGGTTTAAAACTGGTGAACATGAAACTGATTCTGACATCAAAGAGTGGCTTTAGTTTCACATGATTGTGCACTGTATACTTTGACACACCGAGCTCCCAAACACAAAACACAGAAACATCATCTTATCAAATGATAAAGTTTTCCTCTTATCCGTGATTCAAAAAAGAAAAGGGTAAGGGTAAAGGTAAAGTGTACATACAGTATGTGGTAGGAGAAAAAAAAACTTACTTATGCACTCAGGGTAGTAATAGTATCCATCAGCACAGCGATCACAGTTTTCTCCAGCAAATTGTGGCTTGCAGAGACACCTTCCAGACCCCATTTCACAGCCGGCTGTAGTCCTTTCATCACACCTGCAGGCTGATGGAGTCACATGTTATTTTTAATTACCATACGCAGACAAATGTGCACACATGTAAATAGATGCATTGATGTAGACCAGAGTTGGGGAGTAACGGAATGCAAAATATTAAATATTAATATATTAATACATATTATTATCATTATTTAAAAAACTACAGTGATGTATCATCTGAAACTAGAATATCAGAGGAATCCAATACTAGCTTCTCAGTAAGTTGGTTGAATAGCACTCCAAAGTTAGTCTAAATTTTGGTGATCGAAAAACAGCCATGTCATTTCACAGGGATCCCTTGACCTCTCGCCTCAAGGTATTTTAATGAAAATGGGTTCTGTGGGTACCCACGAGTCTCCCCTTTGCAGACATGCCCAATTTATGCGAGTTTTTTTTTTTTTTGCTGTCATTTGATTCCTAATCAAGACAATCTGGTATTGTTTAACCTTGTCAATATGCAAAATAATGGAATTGAAAATATGTGATTAAAAACTACGATAAATCACAATTAACTATTGAAATTCTGCTAATAATCACAATTAAAATAATTTATAGTTTGATAGCTCTAATATTAATATGTTAAGTAATCCAAAAGTAATCCAAAGTATGAAAAATAAATTACTTCATTTGAATAATCTACTTAAATAGGTTACAAATGACATTTTAAGACATGTATTCAGTAATCTGTCGTGACAACATTTTGATGGTATAGTTTGGAGCTTTTGAAGTGAGGTACTTATCCATTGTCAGCATATTATATACAGTAGCCAGCAGTCGGCGTTGGAAAAGCAGACAGGAATACCGCCACGGAGGCTAAGTAATGTACTGCTGCCGATGGTGGCAGCAGCCAAACATATTTTAGCCACCTAAAAAAAAAAAATCAAAAACAGATCAAGTGTACGCTATATTCCATATATTTTGAAATTTTGACCTTTCCATCACACAGTTCTTTCAGGCGAGGAAGCTGTTAACAGCTTCAGTCCCCATCTATGCTCTCATCAAAGCCATCATTAACAAAAACTATAATTTTAGCTCCCTGAACACAGGAACTGGTTAATCACTACCTTGATCATTCAGTCTTTGTGTTACTGCGTGACTTTAGTGAATCTGAACTAACCCTCAAGCCAAAGTCACACAATAACACAAACAAACAAACTAATTACGGCAGCATTAGACCAGCAGCTTTTCACAATGGAGTCAACTTTGAAGAGCGCAATATAAGGGCTTCAAATCTCCATAGAAAATCGCTATCAGGTAAAGTTGTGAAAATATTCCTAATATAGCACCCACTTAAACTGATATTGATTTCTTTTGGTGGGACATTTTTTTAAGCTGGCTAAAATATGATTTGGTGCTGCCCATGCTGTGCCCATATAAATAAAAAGCTTAGCTTCTGTGTCGGTACACCTGACTGCTTCTCCAAACTGGGGAAATGCCGACCAACATCTACTCTATGTAATATACTATTCAAAAGATCTGAATTATCTTTTTGGAAGTTATGCTCCCAAACACTGAATAGACTAACATGGACATCCATTCTCACAAACACAGCACTTTCTGGTTATAAGTCAAAAAGACGTTAACTGTACATAAGTCAAATATGAGTAACAAGTACAGGAAGCTTTCATGCATCCATCATCTCAAAATAAGAGATCACAGGGACAAATTATGATAACTGAACCTTTACTGACTCTGAATTTGGCAAAACGAACATCTTCCTCTACTGAGCTGACTTAATTGAGTTTGTGGATTTTATGGTTTACTTTTCAAAGTGCTCAGGGCAACCAGTTTAATTCCACTATCCTCTAATGTCCAAACATAACTGGCAGCTATTTATATGGTGAGGAACAGCCATGGACCATTAAAGTAATGTAAACAAGAGTGGAGCCCAGTTTAGCAATAATACAAGCGGCGGAGCCAGTGTCGCTTGCGTAGTGGTGCCATTTGTGTCTGTCTCAAACAAGACGCTGATGCCTCTCTTTGAATAGAGCACTGTTTTGGCTTTGCTTGGCTGTCATATAAACTGAAAGTCAAATACCTACATGGTGAGACATCTTTCAGTTCACAAACTTATCTAGTGTTGTATCCTGATAATTTGACAGATGGCAAAGTTCAATACCATCAAGTAACATTTTCATTATATTTTATTTATTTATCTATTATTTATTAAAGCAGCTACAGAAACTAATCTGAACTGGCATCTGAAGAATGGGCATTTTTTTCTCTCATAAATTTAATATAATTTACATGTTCATAGGTCTAGAGATACAATATTTTTTGCAGTACTCTCAGACACAATGACCATTTCAATCCATGCAGGAAACAAGAGGTCCTACATCTTAAGGCAAATTAAATTCTAAAAAAATGTTAGAATTGAAATATTTTATTTAAAAAAATAAAAGGATAAGGGTAAAGGTAAAGTGTGCATACAGTATGTGGTCGGAGAAAAAAAAAAAACTTACTTATGCACTCTGGGTAGTAATAGTATCCATCAGCACAGCGATCACAGTTTTCTCCAGCAAATTGTGGCTTGCAGAGACACCTTCCAGACCCCATTTCACAGCCGGCTGTAGTCCTTTCATCACACCTGCAGGCTGGTGGGGTCACATGTTTTTTTTGTTTTTTTAATTAATATACACAGGCAAATGTGCACACATGCACGGTAAATCAAGGGGACAAACACAGAAAACGCAACTCACGTATGCATCCAGTGGGAGACTCAGGAGGTACTCCATAAGGTCTGTAGAAACCTTCAATGCATCGCTCACAGTTCACTCCATCAGTGTTGTGCTAAAGAAGAACACACAAATAATGTGTAAGCAATAATCCCTATTAACTGAACAGGGAGAATAGAAGGAGCACAAATACTATGAAAGCCTATTTCCGCCAGTGCATTAAGAAAAAAAAAAAAGGACCTTTATAGTCATTATAATGAGAAACTTGAAATAAATAATGACTTGTTTATTTGAAAATACAGAGGTTTTTTTAAAATAATGACTTACTCATTTCAAAATAATCACTTAGTATCTAAAAATAATGAGAAACCTTTTCAAAATAACTTATGGATGTCAAAATAATGACCTACTGATCTAAAAAATGACTTGGTATCTCAATAACATGAGAAAGGTTTTTTTAAAACAAGTAAGTCATTATGTTGAGAAAGCTTCTCATTGTTTTGACATACTTTATCATTAATTTGATATAAGTCAGTCAATATTTTGATATATGAAGTCATTATTTTTAAGTAAGTTTCTTCTTTTTTTGTTATTTTCAGATACTAAGTCATTATTTTCGGATACTAAACCATTACTTTTAGTAAATTTTTTTACTATTTTGAGATACTGTCATTATTTTGAGATAAGTCAGTCATTTGGAGAGATGGAGATACCAACTCATTACTTGAGATACTAAGCCATTATTTTAAAATACTAGGCCATTATTTTAGAATACTATGTCATTATTTTAAGAAAGCTGCTCATCATTTGAGGATACTAAGTTATTATTTTGGAATATTTAATCATTATTTTGAGATGTTAACTCATTGTTTATCATTCTAATGACCTACAGGATAGTTTTTTTTTCACACTGGGGGGAATGGGCTTCCACACAGAACAGTCCTCTGCTCTATAAAGTAGAAACATAAATTGATGCATTTGATGGGACACGGTGCTCTCATTTAATCTCTGCAGGCATATCATATTAACATAACACTTCATGTAACTTTATTTTAACAACAGAAAATGGCACAAAATCAACTTGTTGAGTGATAAGAGCAGAGTGCAGAGCAATGAGCAATGGACAAAGTTTGTCTCGGCTTCATAAACCCGTTTGCACAAGTTTCAGAGTAAACGTGGTATCAAATGCTGCATAGAGGACAGACAACATGGAACTTTTCTTTTTTGGATACCCTCCTCCCCTACAACCACACACATGCACACACAGGAATCAGTTTAGACTTGACATGTATTTCATACCTGGCAGTTGATGCACACGCCTCCTCCGTCGTACCTGCCGTAGGTGTCTAAACTTGCTCCCCTCTTTTCCACCTCGGGGTCGTAATAACAGTCGAAGGCATGGGAGAAACACTGGCAGGCTGAGGAGGAAAGCCCCGAGACACACACACAGAATTATTCTATATGCCTTAGCAAATTATCTCTGACTCCCCTGTCTGTATTTAAGCACCTTAAGCTACTCATTCTCAAAAAAGGAGTTTTAAATCTGGTTGTTAAGTATGAAGAGAAACTATAAAATCCAAGTTATACAAGAAGGCACATCCTCTTCCTGTATGTGTCTTACTAATGTTTATGAATAGTTAGGGTGCATTTCCACTGCATGTGTGCACTAATTAGAGTCTTCGCCATCTTTCTCTCTCATTTGTGGCTGCTTCAAGGTCATTTTTCATAAAGGGGAAATTTGTCAACAGTCCAAAGTAATTAGATTCCAGCTGACACAGGCTACGCTGGCTGACTGGATGGCTCGCTGATAAGCTGGCATGGGGGACTATCTCGTGGGCTGGCGTGGGCCTGGCTAACCGGCTGACTAGCTGGCTAAGCTGACAAAAAGCAGTTATCCTGGAGCTAGTTGTGCACTGTGCTGTTCATCATACAGACCATATGAGGAATGTCCTCTCAACTCTTCACAGAGGCTCTGCACAATACCATAACAGGGCATTCACAACAGGGCTTCAATAACAGAGGCAAGAGGACACTTCGGTCCACTCCGGGGGTCGTAATTCAAGAAGCCAGCAGCATGGGGAGTAGCAGAGTGTGGATTTGTTTACACACTGAATGAACTGTTGTACATGTACACTTACGACGACACTCATTGGGGCTGTCAACAGTTGCAGCACGCCATGGTTTCTGGTTGAAGCCTGGGCAGCAGCGGTCACATGACTCACCGCAGGTGTTGTGTTGGCATTCACACTGGAGTCTGCAGACAGGAGATGAGACACCTGGATTTAGTGATGCTCAGGTTTTTATTTGCAGTAGAAGTTTGTCCAATCCATCATTAATTGAAGGACAGAACAAGCTGTAGCTACAGACATATTATTACCTTATTAAGTTGTTATGTGTCAGCAAGCAGCTGCCTATTTATATCGACATGTTTCAGACAACCTGATGAATGTAAGTCTAACATTCCCTCTAATTTTAGCTCTGTTTTGGTCTCCACCATCTTCTGAGGAAAATATCTGGCTTTCAAGCTGTTAGCTAGCTAGTGCTAACTTTGTCAGTCTGTCATTTGGTTCTGGGCAAAGGGCTTTTTTCAGAAAACAGTGGGACAGATCCAAACTACTATTAGTGCATTGTGGTTGTATGCCCATTTCCAACTAGTCAAGTTGCAAATTACATGCATGTCTATCCAGACTCATATGTAGCAGAGACAGTCAACAATGCTTCAAATATGGATGCAATATGGAAGAAGCTACATGTAAAATGTTGATGCTTCACACACATCTTCAACCCGACAGTACAGAGGAACTTCACAGTTAGCACAGTTTAAGATTAGTGTCACCAATTCAGTATTTGAAGAGTATCTCAGTATCTCAATATAAATATTATCACTTTAGCATGTTATCCTATTAGGAATTGGTTTTAAATTTTCTCATGATTAGCATATGAATCTCTGAACTATGGCCAAAAAGATGTTTGAACAGTTCATCCTTGAGTCTATGCCAAAGTCTGTGTCAAATGTCATGAAATTCTCTCCAGGCTTTCCTGACATATCACGTTCACAAGAATAGGACAGATGTGAGGTCACAGTGACCTTTGACCATGAAAATCTCAGTTCATCCTTGAGTCCAAGTGGACATTTTTGCCAAATTTGAAGAAATTCCCTGAAGGCGTTCTTGAGATATCACATTCACAAAAATGGAACACATGGATGGACAGGCGGACGACCTGAAAACACAACCTCCTTTGGCCACAGCTGTCGCCAGCGTGGAGGCATAAAAAGTAAAGACGGGGGTTGTACAGCCAAAACAACTGAAAGAGGCTAAAATGCTTCGTAGAGCTGAAGGGAACTTCAGAGTCAGGTGATAATTCTCACTGTTCACTTTATACATGGTCATTTTTAATTAGGAGCGGCTTTAAGCCTTTAGGAACATTTATTTAAAATGCCAAAGTTTCTAGCAAACAATGAAACACAATGAAGCATGATTGAATGCCATGTTACCCTGTTGTTTAGCTGCTCAGAATACAGAAGGCAACAGTGATTCAAAGCAGCACTTTATCACTCATCTTGCCCTTTTAACAACTATTTGCAACGTCACAGCCAGTAAACAGAGTAACTAAAAACATATGCTGCCCTTTACAATGGTGATGACAATTCACAAATGTATGAGGTCATTGTCATTCCTGAGAGACAATTCACTATCACTCAGATCACTCGATTTGGCTGCATCTCTGTGGTTTTGCTTCGATGTTTCCAGCATTAAGTCATCTCAGCAGATTGGTTAAACACAGCAGAACATTGTACAAAAAGACTATTCTACTCTGTTAATGAACAAACAAATGAAATGGATTTACTGGTTGAAGTTATACTTCAAAGTTAACTTCTGAAACACATATAAGGAGGCAGTTCAGCTTATGATTAATGAGTGATGAAAAATGCTTCAGCCACAACTTTCCACAAAAAAAGTATTGCCTCGAATATTTAAAGCAGTGGTTGAGATAAAGAGCGTTACTGACCTGTTTGGGTTGTCCTGGTGTCGTCCCCCACCACACACCTGTGCGTGCCCATGACAAACGCAGCGTCCACCAATGCTGATGTCTTTGATACTATAGTAATACTGTCAAAAAAGAAAAAAAGGGAAAATGTTATCAACAGATACATTTCAAAGTAATACCTTTGTTATCTGTAAAATCACCCACACCAGAACAAATGTCTGGCTTTGCTTGGCAGCGGAAGTGAGTCACAAATGTAAAACCACGAACTACGGCCAATTTCATAGAGTGAATCAGTGCATAAAAAAAAGATAAGATAAGAGTCAGCTGCTGACATCACTGATTTATTCTCAGCATGTCAAATAAAGCAGAATTAATTAGCTGTTCTGGACATGAACCTGAGGATACATCTCAGGAATTACGTCTTCAAACGATTTACTTTATAAAGTTTTACTAAAGCAAAGGTAGAGGATTTCAAACTCAGACATAAATCAAGAAACATATAGGCTTTAGCCTCATTACTCTCAACACTGTAAAATCTTGATCTTACTTGAATTTTACCTATATTTACTTAATTTTGCAAAAGGTGTTTGCAACTTCAGTAAACTAACTGACTTAACATGACCACGACAAAGAAGATTTTGCATGTGGCGGCATTAGGATATCTGCAAGTCCTGTTAAAGCAACAATTGAGTTCCCCTGTGATTACGAGCCACAGATTGCTATTGGGTACTGTTTAGCACCATTTTTGTTTTTTGTGTGTGCATAATATGCATATGGAAGTTGGCTGAAGCTTGACTGAATATTGGCATTTGTGGTAAAACTGTGTCATGAAGCCCTGTTGAAACATTAAGCTAAGTTAAAAAGAAAGATTTAATTTCTAATATTTCTAGATCTTTCCAAAGATATTTTATGAGCCTTACAAGAAAATCTGTGTTGATGACATTATTTGTTTCCACAAATACCGACCTTGTCTGTAGATGCTTATAATTAAATTTTGTTGTAGGAAAAATAATCCTGCAAACTAATCATTATTTGTTATTACTTACTTTATTTATCTGAGGTAATCGGTTTTCTAAATACTACTGAGTAAACCCCACTGATCAGTTAAGTCGGAGTAACTTAGTTTACTTGAGCTGCCAACAATTAAAAAGAACAAGTTAATTTAACTTTGATTATGTAAATGCAACTACATTTTAGGAAAGCTTAACAATTAGATGTAACATAACTTAAAACTGAAAGTAATATTCACTTACAATTTTCAATGTAATTGGTGACCAAGGTTTTTTTGTGTTTTGGTTTTTTTTTTCAACTTTTCAGATTTTACAGTGCAGTTTTGTATTATAATGTATTCTCCTGCTGTAAGGAGCAGTGCCATATTATGCACCTGCAGCCTTGAGGAGCTGTCCCAGCTGAATTACCACGATGACTGGACAGAAAGATCTGGCATTGGTTCCTGACAGGGATGAATGTGTGAGCAGGAGGGAGCAGGTCAGTGTGTTTGTGTCAGCATAAAGGAAGCTGGAGGCTAGGTGGTGCAGAGTTGTAAATGTGGCTTTCCCAAATGGAAAACAAGAGTCTGCCAGCATGACACTTTCGTGTTATATTGCACAGTATGTGCCTCACCCTGCGTGTGACGGTGGGATCTCTCTGGGCCTTGGAGATCAGGTGGCCCAGCAGGGTGCTGGTGCGAAGGAAGCGCAGGCGGATGTTGGTGGCCTTTGTGAAGTCTCGCAGCACTGGCGAGTAGGTGAAGTTTCTGGACCCTGGTCGACCATTGACTAGAGACACCACAATCTGTACAACACAAATGTGTTTATTTCACAAGATTGTTTTGATACCTCATAAAATAATGCAATTTTGATTTAATATTCCACCAACTTGATGCAAAATTTTACCTCTCCGTTTTCCAAAGGGACGATCTTAGAGTATTCTGTGGTGCAGAGCTGGTCGTCATCATGTAATATACGAGCATTGGGCTCCTTTCCGAACTTTTCGATACACTCGCGCTTTGAATCTGCCAAAAAGTAAAAAATAATCATTGAAAAGTCTTTTGATCTCTCACCCAATATTACTTAAAAGTTTAATTTCAATTTTAATGTAAAGACATTAATATTATCACATGGATAACTTCTGTGGAGCTTCTCTCTATCACCAAATAATATAATACAGCAGTTGTTGTGTTTAGGTGCTTGTGCATAAAAACATCACAACAGAGATTGTTTATCTAAAAAAGTGCCGGGGGAGGTTCCCCCGAATCCCCCCAACAGAGGTCTGCACTAACCCGACTGTCAAATTTGCAAGTCTCAGGATAGCGCAAGAATGACACGCCCTGCTCTCCCTATGAGTGCCTAGTACTCATCACCTTCGTTAAATGCACTGGCTAGGTTTTGTTTGTTTTATGCAATTGTAGGATTCAGTGTAATGTTGAATGGATACATCTTGCTTTTTAATATGAGAATTAAATAAAATAGATAATCAATAATATCTGTTTGTTTTTGATAAGGGAAAAAGGCCTTGATTCTCAGTCAATGAATCATGAGAGTTGTTTAAGAAGTTCAGGCTGTGCGTGAACCTGTACTTGCAAAGCTGCAAAGAGAAACTCTGATATTGTAAATCTGATGAGTCACAGCTGTGTCTCCTGGAAATCAGTGTGCACAGGTGCCTCCAGGATATTAGATATCAGAACTCTGATATGCCAACTCTGCAAATCGTGAGGATATATTCAGTTTAGATAACTTAGAAATGGTATGACATTACAGGCCTAGTAGTTAAGTTTGAAATGTGCTGCATGCCACCACTTGCCACCGCTAAACAAAATCTACCCCCAGAGCATCAAGGTTTTAAGCCTGAAATTTATCCAGGATTCCATTTAACCAATAATGTTCTGTTGTTCATTTTGATTTCCTCTTCTTTTCCAAACACCACAAACACACACACTTCCTGTCTTAAATTCTTAAGCAGGCTGATCAGTGAGTCAGGAAACGTGTGCTAGTAAACAAATTTATATTATTCACAGTGGGTCTTTTTCATAGCAGAAATTTAAATTTGACTTGTCAGGGCAGGAAAGACACAGGTGTAATCCATAATAATAATAATAATAATAATAATAATAATAATAATGACTGTATTATACTCAGCAGTGCCAGTTCCACAGCTCTGGTACTCCACATGATGGCTTTCTAGCATGGATTAGTGGGCCACTGTTAGACACACCTGCATATTTCCTTATATAGGGTCATGCAGTCTGCCATAAGAAAAGGCTTATCTCCAAACAATATCTGTTAATTCTGATTTAACAACTGCTTATTACAAGACAATAATCCTCTATATCTGTGTTTTTCTGATTCTGACAGGATTTTGTTAATAAATGGGTGCTGCTGTTGTGTTTTTGCAGTGCACATCTTAGGAATCACTTTCCAATCTCCTGTTTATGCCAAACAAACTACTGTTGCACCTGAAGAGAAAACATGCTGCCAGGTGCACTGAACAAAAAATGTAAACGCTTTCAACAACTCGGGATGTGATAAATCAATACTACGTTATACATATTTAGCAATACTGAATAGTAGACATTAAGTTAAGAGAAAATTAATTACTTAAAGTTCTCCTCCAGACACATTTTCTGCTATAATAAATACTTTGTTCAACATAAATTTCCCACATAAAAGTAAAAAGTGCAAGGTTTTGCTTTCGTTCCCACTTTCTCCAGCGCAGGCGCAGTGCTAAACGAGGTGTGGATATGGGTATAGTTATAGAGGACTAGCACTAGGTCAACCGTTGAAATACTGGTACGCATTAACATAGCTAGTGTTAGAATTAGAGGAAACACTGGAGAAATTCCTCCGTGCATGAGCTTCAGTCAGACTCAGACTCATATGAAGAGTCTGTTGCACACCAAAATCGATGACTAGCACTGACTAGACAGTCAGACTAGTAGGTGTTGTTAGCATCTTTTAGTTACGTTGTTCTTTAACTTATAACTAGCAGTGGCTGACACAGCATTAGTGGTTGTGAAACTTACTAGTAGGTTGTATGAAATGGCTACTTTAGCTTTGATTTTCCAGCCCATAATGCCCATGATCAGCAACGCCAGAGATCAATTTAATTCTAATGTTTAACATTTGCTTCATAGCACAAGTAATGAGGCAGTGTGCAGGAGTAAAATGTTGAAAAAAGACAATCACATGGGAACTTACGTGCAAAATACTGCCAGGGGGTGAAGGTCCTGCCGTTGTCTACAGAGCGCTCCAGCACCCAGAGGTCAGGCCGAGGTGAATTAGCAAACTTGAGGAGGACGTACGCCACATGGAAGAGCTAAAACACAAAACACAAAGAACGGACAAAAAAAAAAAGCAGTCACTACTAAGAAGGGTTTTTTTTCCATTATGTTGTGCTTTCCTGTGCTCTGCTTGCTCTTACAAGTAAGGCCCCATTCTTGGCTGGCAGCTCTGACAATACTCTATTTCCTTTCTTTTGGAAGCTGGGACACAACATCAGCTTGGTTGTTGTATCTCTGCAAACAATCGCCAGCAAACTAATGACTTTGATGAGGACTGTGCCATCGCACTGAATCAAGGCCAAGGCCCTCTGCTCTGAGCTTTTATTCTCGCAGCTTGAACTCAGCACTATCTGTGTGGCCGTACAGCAAAGCACAAAGAATTCACCAACATTTGTCAGCATGGAGTCAATAAAAAGTGGTGCAGGTGCAGCAACGTTAGTGAAAAGACATCAGCTAAGCCCACATGATCTACGTCTGTTCTCTGAGCTCTCTATCTCCACCTCTCATCAGACTATACAGTCCATACAAGGGCAGAAAATGATGCCAATGATTGTTTCTGCCAACACTGAGCTTTCTGTCAGACTCTGAGCTGCACAGTATGTTTCCTTTGGAGTTCATCAACATCCTCATCAAGTCCTGAAAGCGGGTGGCTTCAGCTCGATTGAACATTGTACAATGGAAAGGTAATTCGTGATAGTCAAAGCACTCTTTGTTAAGGTCTGGCACGGACTTGGCATGGCTTGGAATTTAAACCCAGTGACACCAGCCTGCACGTGACACCTGCAGTGTCAACAAAAAGCCTCACCTACACTTGACCACCACACCCCTGTCTTGTTTCTGTGGGGCTGAAACACAGTTTATCTCTTTGCAATTTCAGTGCTGGCGTGGATCCTAAATCAACATTTAACATGCGTCAAAAACAGCAAACTGTAGGCATGTTTGCTAAACTCGTGGTATGTGCCCTCGCGATTGGGGTGATGAATGAAAACTATGACTGAAATATTGTGTGCTATTGAAATAAAAGACATTTCTACAGACTGTCTTCTCTTTGAGGAGGATGAAGGCAGGCCCACACTCGTCTAGCATCCCTCAGCGCCTTGATGAAAACCCCAGCGGGCATTTGAAACATTCGGGTAGCTTTCTCTCCTTGCGTGAGGCGGGGAGCTATGCTAACACACATATCAAAGCAAAGTAATGAGTCATGGACTGTGTCAGGATCCACAATTATTTTGATGGATTTCCCCCCCAAACCTTGAAAAGTAAAGGCTTGAAGTTTAAGTATCTCTTAGGTTGATGGATTGTGAGAGAGTTCAGAGGTCAGCTGGGAAACTGTCTGGACTTTTTCTCTGAAAACTGTCAACAACCCCTAATGACAAACACCAAAATCATTAGGTTTTGACTTTCCTTTAATCACTGTTGTCACTGAGCAAAACAGACAATATGTAAGAAAATAAAATAACTTGAAACGCTTCTTCTTGGCCTGGACTTTGAATGGGGTGTGTCTTGAAATTAATCAGAGAACGCTTCCACCCACATCCAACAGGATGTGCAAAAATGGGTTAGGGCACACGCAAACAAGACGTGGGCTGTCATCCGGCTAAAAACAGAAGCAAAGCTCCTCCAGAGGAGCTGCCTTCTATCAATATGCTGGTTCTGCTGAGGACCAGGAGGAAGTTTAGTTCACACGGGCTGCGATGACGTCAAGGGAGGGCCAGGGAAAGGGAGGCAGGAGAGCAAGAAAGGGGGGATGGTAAAAAGGGGTAGGGGTGGCGAGAGACGTGCTGGCTGGCATGTGGACCCATCTCAGACTCCAAACATAGCGCCACATTCCCCTTCCTTCCTAATGCCCCCAAAGCAGAGCGTGCCCCTGCTTTCAGGAACCTGTCACAGACAGAAATGCGCAGCAGTGAAAATCTTCTCCACCACTTGTCATGTGTACAGATTAAGTTGGTAACAACAAGAGATTCTCCTGTTTCCAAAGAATAACAATGTCCTTTATCACTCAAAAAATCAGCTCCAGTTCTGCTGCGGTTTGTTACAGAATGTGTAACGTCTTGGCGAGTGGCAAGTCTGCATGTCATTTAACTGACGTGTTTCAGTCCACATTTTTTAACGAGTGGACTCAATGAGCTGGGAATTAGAAATGCTAATGCACAGTATTTCTTCTAGAATTATGCAAGGGGAACCCCTGCCAGCCCAAAACAAATCTATTTTAATGTCAAAATTTACACCAAATATCCATCCCCGATATTCGTTCTGCAATGGTGACGCCACTTTGAGTCTGTGAACAGTGTGTGGTTAGTTCACATGTCTGTGATAACATGATTGATTAACTGATTGATTAATTTCTTTGAATTTTGTGTCATGCACACAATGTGCCCAACCCTCATGGGTTTAAAAGACACCAAAATGAAAGCTGCAGCAGTTAAATAATTCAATGCATTTCATTTCAAGATTACAGATTATTTTACAGCTTGGTCTTAAACAAAATATTCTGCCTTCTTTCCCAAACTTGAGCAAGGAATTTTTCAACAAAAAAGTTTTTCAAATTCAACCAATCAAAATAAATTCAGATAAACTGACACAATTTTTGTAAAATGTATATCCTTCAAGTCATCATAAACAGGGTGGCAAAACAAAAAATAAACCTCATTCACAGTATCACCTAGGTCACTCAATAGTCTGTCCTCCTCTATAGTGTCATAACAGCAGGACAGTCATGTGTCTGTTACCCAAACTGTTAACAAACACAGGAGGGGGCGATATGGCGAAAATCAAATATTACAATATTCGATATTGTGACAATTTTGTAGGGTTGACTCTTGATGTTTCCACAAAATATTTACACAATTATATTTCTGATAAGTAATCACCAGTAACGTTGATATAATGAGTTCTTGGGTAAAGCCAAATAATAGAAGAGCTAAAACTGTCTGTTAAGTTCAGGAAATACATTACTTTAATGTAACATAGCCTTTAAAACCAGGAAAAGACAACACTTCAGATATCACTATATCTGAAATCTAAAATGATTTCTATTCTCATATCATTGTCATAACATAATTTTGTTTATTGCCCAGTCCTGGTCACACAGGTGACGTAAAGATAAAGTTGCGAGTAGGCTACCAGTTACAAACAGATGGTAGTGAATGACATACTAATGTGCTAATAAATTTGGTGTTTTATGATTTTAGCTGAGCTAGACCAGAAAACATTCAGTTAAAACAAGTTGGTGATGCCATTCTCGGTTTTGATGAAAACATAACTTCTGGCATTTTCTCCTGGTGTTCTTCACCACTGTATTGGAAGACGGAAATAATGATAGTGTACCAACTTTAAAAGTGATATATTTTCTTTTTAAATAAGTGCTGTGTGGAGGATCTAACTTATGCCGATGTGAAGAGTAGCATGTGGATTTCAAAAAGTACCCCATGAATATTTGGAAAAGTAGGTTGACTGTTAAATAAATAAAGAAACAATAAAGTGATACATTTAAAAACAAAATTTGGTGTGGTTTTAGGTGGTAAAATGAGTGTCACGTTTCGTCAGAACCTCCCCCTCAGCACCTGCTCAGCCGTCAGGCTAAAGCAGGCAACTTAGGGGAAACACAGGGTGCCAATACTATAACTAATCAGACAAAAGCATTCATGCTAACCTTTGGTACTTAAAGCACATTTCAATCAGTACAAAAAACTCACTGATGTTCAGTACTTAAGCCTACTGGTGAGGAACCAACATTGATATTGTTTATTGGTTTGTCCACTAGACACAGTCAGTCAAACATAAGAGTGTCCTTAATTACTAGAAACAATTTAGGTCTTGTTTTTTTAAAAAAAGTAACTTAATTTCATCAGAAAAGAACTTCGGCTGAATTCTCATCTAGCCTGACTGCTGTGATGCTGTTCACTGTGGTATCTAACACTGATTTGATGCCAGTAACTGAGTGATGGCGAGAACAATTCTCCGGAAACAAACCCAGCGAGAAACAGACAGCGAGATCTTGGAAGACAGGGCCTGTCCTGGCACGGCTTCTCTTAATTTCAGGCCTGTCTCTCCAACTGTGTCCTGCCAGTCTAAACACACACTCTTGAAATATGTCCAGCACCTACGTATTGTTTGCAGGCAGCATGAAATATCGTGATGGCATGCTAAGCACACCAGCGCAGGATTCCAGTGGCGTATGAAGACATGAAACAGATTGACAAGCTTGTGGCAAAAACACTTGGAATAACACTTGAGCGGAGCCATCCTCGCCCCTCCCTGCATCTGCAGCCTCAGGCTTTAGACAAGAGTGCCATGCCAGGAGGTTTTTAGCGTAGGAGGATGTGTGTGGGTGTCAAAAAGGTCAGAGGGTGAGCTGTGGCAGGTATGGACTGTTTGACACCCTGCCTCTCTGCCTGCCCCCCCCCCGATCTCAAATTCCTGACCTTGACCCCCTATAATAGTGTCACATACACAAGGTATAAAGTATCCAGACCTCCTCTAACCTCCTAATTAACACAGCACAGCAACACAGCCAACCAATTCCCTCATGACCAAACACCATTTTAACAACAGCGTATTAACATTTCCCCTCTCAAAACATTTGTACACAATATGTTAATACATTTTGACAAAACACACACAGTCACACTCCTGGATCTGCTGACCCCTGACATTTCATGCCTCCGTAGTGTTTGCATGTGTTATCATTTCTGGAGTACGGAACCCCAGTTAATGCCTAGTTGGCGTGTTTGATAGCAAGAGTGATAAATGTGCACCCTTACGTGCAAACTTTAGCAGCAATGCTTCAGGTAATAGAGGTGCAGCTTTTCATAATCATAGAAATATCTAAGATCTAAAAAAAAAAGAGGCCTGATTGCGTGACCCTTTGCCAGTTGCTCCTGCTACTGTGCCTGCCACGTGGATTTCTTCAATTATAATCTCTTTGTATTAATCAAATGAAGTGGATGGTAAACTGCACTGCCTAGGAATTTCTCACAGCCTCTCAATCAGCAACTACAGTACTTGCAACAATTACTGTCTCTCTTATTTCTTAATCCGTGCATCTGATATACTAATGTTATTGTATTGCCCTTATAGCAGGTGCTGTATGCCACAATGTGAAGATGAGGTGTCAAGACTAGGGCTAAGAATGTATTGAAATATTATCAAAATCACACTATCAAGTGCAATATCCAAAATCACAGGAGCTGCTATTATTTGATCAACATACCATTAGAAATGAAGCATTGTGGTGCTGCAGAGACGCCGCAGCCTACAAATTGTGTTCCAGATGCAAGGGAACATGCTTATTCAGCACAGGCCAGAGCAAAAATCCCACCATCGTCATTTTTATATTTTATTCAGTGAAAACAAAAAGTAAAATCGCCATTGCTACTTAAATCACAACACATATCACATTTGAAATATCTGTCAAAGTAATCACAATATGATTTTTATAGCAGGATTCAGCATTCATTTTTGCCTTTTTTTCCACTTGCCCAGTTGTTCAAATAGGTCAGAAATCAACTTGCCCAGCGCCAATTTTTACTTTCCTATTTGCAAACAGTTTATGTATTAACAGTTATCTAATAACAACAAAGACTTACATTAATTGTTGTGTTTAATCTCTATCTTGCACACATCTTTTAACACCTTCCAACAAAATTCCTGTTTCCAGGATAATTAAAATGCTTGCTTGCACTTCAATTCATAAACCTTCTCTTTACCCAATGCCATTATCTTGTGAGTGCCTGATCAGCACTTTGCATGTGCAATTCTCAACATGGAAGAGAAAGAAGAAGATGGCTCACTCCTTAGCTACTTCCATAATCAGCTCTGGAAAAAAACAAAGCATTTAATTGTCTTTTACTACCCAATTTTACTTGCACAAGGCAATCAGGCATTCTTGATTGTTGAGTTCTGGACACGGACCGCAATAAAAAAACAATTACAGTAAGATGATCATGGTGAATTTACATGACAGGGATAATCCTGGATTTTGTGTCCAGTAGCGACCAAAGGGCAACCAACAATAAAAGTGACTCCACAAGCCTAAAGAATCGCAGAACTCTATCAAACACTGACATATATCAAAAGACATGATGTTTATGACTGTTAAAAAATATGTGCATCCTATCTGTGATACAATGATTAAAATGTGTTTCTTCAAATGTTTCAAGTACGTTTTAGTGCCATTTTAACAGTTTCAAGCATATTTTGATGATTAAATAGATATTGTCAATAAATTGCTATTATTTGGGTCTGGATGATTGTGACACGATCATTTCATATTGTCCAATGCTTAATCTGATCTATGCCACTGCCATTGATCTCAACAGGCAGGAGATGTAATTTAGCAATCTAACATCAATAAGTACATTTGCAGCAAGTACAGTCAAGAAGCAAATGTTGAATATCCTAATGCCAAATTACAAGCAAGGTCACCGCAGATCCAAGAGGACTGTATCTAGAGTTAAAGAGGCATCCTGACAGAAAGAGACCATCTGAGTGAACGGCGGAGAGTCTGATGTGAGATAAGAGGAATGCAACTCAAAGGAGAGGAGGCATCACCTTCTGTTCGAGTGGATCATCCCTGCCAGACAGAGCACACTGCAGCTCAGTGGGGAGGAGCAGTTGGCCTCCAGCTTGTAACAATGCAATGTACAACTGTTTGTCTGTGTGCAACAGGTGGGCGGTGGAGGAGGAGAGGGGTAGTCTGGTGTATTTTTCTCTGTCTCCATGACAGAATTAGTTATGTGGTGACAATGAATAGTTGGCCAAAAGACCCAAGAGAACTGTAGGTGTAACAGAAATCCATACAGTAGATGCAAGTTTCTACTTGATAGCAATCTTCACATTGTTAAAGCAGCTGCTCAAGAATTGTCTGTTTGCTTTTCAGCTGTAAACACTGCATGTTTGCCTATTTATGAAAGAACATTATGAACCTTTAAAAGACTTCAAAATGGGCTTATGACATAAAGGGTTCAGCATCAGTGAATATGCTTACATGCACATACATTCAAATATTGTTCACAATATAAAAACATTTTGTCAATTTTTTACTACTTCTCGCCGAATTAAGCATTCTCTGGTTAAGACGTGAGATATGCTGATAATATTCAGTTATATTAGCATTCTTTTCTTTTCACACATTGCATTCAGAATATGCTTCTCAAACGAGGTTTTACCACAGTTTGTAGCACACACCATCTTGTCTGTTTTCGGTCAGCTCTGTGCGTTGCCAAGGATATGTTTTACACAAGTACAAGACTGTGGTAGAGATGAATGCATGTTCAAAAGAAAAGCCCACATTTCTAATCAAAAGGAGAAACACACCTCATTTAAACCACATGAAAGACATCATAGGGACATCAACAGGATTTGGATATGCACAAATATTGTAACGCCAACTTCTTCAGGAATGGGGTTGAACAAACGAAAGAAGGAGGGAGTGTTCACATGGTCAAACAAGTCCGACCCCAGTGAAAAAATTGAACAAACCCTGCCATTCCACTTTTCCCTGTTTAGGGCAATCATTAATCATTTACATGGCTACATGTAAATGGGAAAATTAGTGGAATGCTCATTTTCATTAGCCATGTAAACGGCTGAGTAGGAATTAGGGTTGTCCCCGACTCATGTCGTATAGCAAACAAGCTAATAGTGCTAATGACAGGTCATAAATATGCAATTTTGCCGACACTAGATATCAAACAAAAGCCAGAGACTATATCATATAAAGTTGCTGTGAGCTGTAAATCCACCACTTTTAAAGAAGAAGGTCTTTCCTTGCTTTTCTTCCGTGCCACTGCCTGCATGTCTGCAGCTCACAAAGAGTAGTGTGAAAGTCAAAAGCACTCACTCTGTAGAAAAATCTGGGGACCAAAACACCCCCCAAAGTACCCTCCACAGCACGCTGACTAGCAAAAAAAAAGTGCTGCTCTACTTGACGCAATGTCAGTCAACTGAGGGTCTCTGACAAAAGATTCAAATCTCCAGCTTTCAAAGGGCAGCCCTTGTAGAAATGTTGTGGGGGGGGGGGTGTATTTTGTGCATGTAATTGTATTCAATGTGTTTAAGTTTTTTTTAGGAATTGTTAAGCAAGTGAGACATTTTGGATTTTCAAATTGTTATTTGTTCACTATAATCTCTCTCAATTAAGTTATGAATCTTTGTTACAATTGGCTCAACCAAAAATATATGTGAGTAAATATTATATTGCAATATTGCCCTGATGCAACATTTCTGTTCATCTCTTGCATATGGGTGTGCTACTATTCATGAAAGCCTTGGCCTAGGAAAACTCCTGCTCTCGAAAAAATCCTATTGCATCAATGCCTGCGTCAGTGAACCTGTGAACTGATTAACATTTCCACGTATGAACTGATGACAAAGGCCTTGAAAAGGTTAAGAGATCCCACTTGAACCCCCACAGGCTTTTCCAAATAGGAGTTCCAGATTTAGGAGGAACTGCTGTCCAACAGTCACCCGTGATGCACTCGCCAAGCCTGACTGCTATACTGCTAACTAGCACGAGGTGGCTGTTAGCAGAGTAGTAAATAGCTGCTGGGTTGGCCTGGCGCCTCAGGCAGCCCGGCTAAACACGGGCGCTTACATCACCTCCATCGTCACCACAGCTAAAGTCCAACAGCCAATCTTGTCTCTTGGGTCGGACTGAGCTAGCTGCAGTGTATGAACAAATCTTTATTACCAAGCATATACGACAAGATTCAACGACATTTAATCCATTGTTTTTTCTCAGAGTTTTTTGATGGCATATTCAAAAAATGACACCTCAATTAGGATTACAGCCGCTACATATTTGCTGACCACCTGTTGCATGACTTGGAAGGATGCAGCAACACACAAGTGCACACATGATCATACATGTATGCTCGGCTGTGGCTTAATGTCTCCTCTACTACTACTGTTTTTAGTCTAAGACTTGTGTGTTTGTGTGTGTTTTCTGTTTAAGTACTTTCTCACCACCGAATTACACCACCTCTCCATTTCCATCCATTTATCGAGTGAAAGGAGAGGGCCAGGTCACTTTCAGGGAGGCTTAAACAGAAGCAAACCTTTGTGAGAGTCTGAGAGCACAGAAAGGATGTCACACAATACCGCCTAGAAGGATTCGAATACAAAAGGGGGCGACGGCTGCAAATAAAACATTCAACTGCGGTGGGAGGTGGACCCCTGAGAGAGGGGATTAGGTTCCAAGGGAATGTCTCTAAAATTGAGTTCTTGGAAGTTTTGTTTCTTGATGGCTGCAGACTTGTGAGCGGTGCCAATGCCATCGCACTAACCTGAACCAGACCAGTATCATGAAAAAATTAAAAATGCAAGAAAAGGAGCACTCTCTTAAAATGTTAAAATGCCTTTATTTCTATGGCATTGTCATGATGAACCTTAAAAACAAACTCCTTCATGTTTCGGCATACAAGCCTTCGTCAGGGTGGGATATATAAAATGAATATATCGCAAACATCCGAGTATAATTTGTCACATAATTTTTTTAAGCTGGCATTAGACTTGCTCGGGCATTTTGGTTGTCTCACTCTCACAGATACACACACAGAGAAAGACTCAAACACAACATGTCACACACACTTATACGCCAATCCAGACCACTTTCTTCTGAGCTGCAATGGGTGAGCAGGCAAGGTGTTTGTTTTTGTATCCCAAACACTACTATTTAATTGGATTTTGCGACCAGGGAGCCACAGTGCGACTCGCAAATATTTTTAATATATAAACCGGAGAGCTATTAGTTTGTTTCTAGCTCACAGTGAATAAAGCCTCACATTTAAAGCCACAGCTGTATCAGTTCAATTTCCTGCTAACTGTTTCAAGTTCACAGCAAAAACAGCAACACTTCCAGAGCAATACAAGCCAGGTGATCAAAACAAAATCACCAGTAATTCTGCTTTATCTATCTATGTATTTATTTATTTAATCTGTCTGATTACATATAATAATACTTTATTGAACTTAATTACATGACAGTAGCTACTTTTTTAACTTTATTGTTACTATAGTTCACTTAATGATTTTGTATTTAAGTAGCCTACAGTAGTTTAGAGGAGAAATATCAAAATAATATTTTTTAGCCATATTGCCGAGCCCTGCTTGGTCACAACCCCTATAAAGTGAAAAGCATGTATATCCATTATCACAGCCTGCTGAACAAATAACCTATAAATCACAGATAAACAACAAGATATTCTGCAATCTGTGTATTTAAAGCCATAAAGCCACTACACACACACACACACACACACACACACACACACCACATCATCAACACATGAAACACCTGTCACCCACAGAAATAATCCACAGCTTAACCCTTCATAAAAATGCCAGTTAAGTCCCTTGAACATCAGCTAACCAGAAGTTCATCAAAGCCAATAATGTCCGATGTTCATTCAGTGACTGACGCCGACCAATCAAAAGCAGCTCAGTCTCATCAGATGGGAGACAGACAGCAGTAAGCCCTGGTATGTTTGCCTCGCATGGTCTACTCTGGGCTCACTCAGGCAGATAAGCGCATGTGGTCAGGGCTCCTAAAAATACATTCCCCAGAAAAAAGGAGTGACTGGCTGTCTGATATGTGGTGTAAATGTTTAGCAGAACAATAGCTTGCCTACTGTGCTCTGTAAATAGAGTGAGGGCAAAAGTTCCTAGAAATGTAGCCTGTATTTTGGTGGGCACAAATGTGGAATAAATTTATAATGGGATGGACAAACATTTTTGTACTGACTCTTAACTCGGGCAAAACAAAATGGTAATAAACATACAGAAGGCAAATCTATTTTAATGAAATCAATCGGATCCATGCTCTTACAAATATCTCCTTAACTCAAATTTGCCAATTTTGGTTTAATTATACTCATGATGTAAACACGCCATTTATGCCAAACACCATCTTTACCTGTACAGAAGCCAGTTTAAGATTATTGAGGTCATTTTCTCATTTAAGACAGGGGGTCACGGGTCAAAAGCAAAGAAGTCGCAAAAACAGGGAGCAGTTAACCTGCTGGCTTTGGCCTGTCTGAGACACAGGGCTTATCCAGAAGAGACACCGAGCTTGAGGCAGTTTAGGGAGTGGTCATGTCACTAGAAGCACTCAACTTTCGGGCTGGTTAATGAAAGTCGCACCAAGATTTGAAGATAATGCTTGAATGAAAACAGGACTAAGTGTCCACGGCTCTGTTGAGCTCTACACGAGGCAAATGCTAACATCAACAGGCTCACAACAGTAATACCTAAGTACCAATGTATGGCAGGCATTCGGGTTAGTATGTAGTATAATTACGATTCATGTGCATACATCTGTACACATACCTGTATTTTTCCTTTTTCTTTCTTTTAAATGTATCTTTTCATGCAAGTAAAGATATATCCATGTATCTTAACAAACATAACACCAGTACTCAGGGATACATTTTCTAATTTAATGTGGACAAAACAAAACTGAACATGTTTCAGTCCAAAGCCATCAACAGCTAAAAAAAACATTAGTTTTTGTTTCCCCCACATTTAGGGCTGCACCTAACGTTTATTTCTTTTAACGATTAATCTATCAATAATTTTTTCAAATTAAACAATTAATCTATTGATTATTTTTTTATTGATCTAACTATTATTTTTTTATTACTCGATTAATATAACAGCAAATTTACCGAAAATAACATTTTAAAACTTGTCATACACTGCAGGGCATTATTCTCCAACAAAAAATAGCCCAGTCTTAACTGGTAATCTGTGTTTTACAGTCTGATGAAGTCTGTCCAAAAATAAAATGAATGCAAGAGCTTGTTCCACTCAAGTAAAAGGAATGTAGTGCAATCTACATTTAGCAATCCAACAGCAAAATCAATAAAACAATGTAAAACTAAGTCATGTTTAGGAGGAGTTACAAAAGTGCTGTATTTTTATATTTATAGGCACATATTCCACTCATTTATGAAGTTATACAATCTCCTGCACAGCTGACAACCCCATCCTGTAAATGTTTCAAAATAAAATGCATTGCATCAGCAACTGATGGCATTCTGTCCACAGAGACACAGTCAGATAGCTTTTGTTTTGAAAGGCAAGCAAGAAAGTTGAGGTAAAACAATCTTTGTATTTACTCATTTCTGTGACAGAGAGAGAATTAAAACTGCAGTGTAAAGTGGTATAGAGTCAACAAACACGAGCGTCACACATAAAAAAATGACGAGCCACCATTTCTCTAGATATGCTGCAGCTGACACGCAGCTCAGACGCGCCTGACAAGCGCTGCTCAGGCGAGCAGTGTGCACGATTTAACTTGATAACATGAGTGCTAAAACAAAAAACAACACGCTTGGTGCTGCTCATGCTCCCATTACGCATGCTGTGTGAAACAATGCGACGCATCGACGCATGTTATGTGAATCGACATATTCACGTAATCGTTTACGTCGACGCATCGCCACAGCCCTATCCACATTAAATTTGAAAATGTATCCCTGAGTGCAGGTATTCTGTTTGTTTTAATCTTTGTCACATCTGTGCACCCAAAACATTGTTTAATATTTGGAGCTGTAAGAGCTGCTATCAGACCACACATGAGATATTTCAGTCTGGACCAAAGTGGTGTACAGCTGACGGACTGACATTGCCATCCCTATAGCCAAACCCATGATAAAACATTTGACAAGGTTTTCTGTCAAATACTGCTCAAAATTTCATGCCCAGTTCCGTATAAATTCTCTGACAAACAATTGAGTTCACTGAAGTCAGATTAGTCTAGCTCTAAACTTGGCAGACCTAGCTTCAAACAATCCTCTATACAGAAAAACCAGAAACAGCCCTGTCTAAAGGCCTCGCTCTTTGAACTTAGTCATTTTAACATAAACAACTGTTATCTAATATCTCCATAGAGACCTATATAGATTACAGCTGAACAGCCACCTGCGTTTGTCTTGAAAGAAACCACAGAAGCCATTCAGCTGGGTCTCGCCCACATAGTTCATTGAAGACATCATTTATCCTTTGGAAAAAAATCTACTGTACAAAGCTATCAGCTTCACATGGAACAGTCAGACAGCTTGACAGCTCTAATGCATGTGCAGGGTGGAGGGGTGCAAAAAAGCACTCTGGCAGGCAAATATAACACTCAAATCCAAATGCAAATCATAACCTAAGATATAAAACAGCCTTCATCATTAAACAAATCTTTCACTGCTAGGAATATGGTCTTTTCATTAAAAATGGCTGTGCATGGGGCGCACAGTAGCTCACTTGGTAGAGTGGGTGCCCCATGTATAGAAGCTGTGTCTTCGACTCCGGCCTTGGCCCTTTGCTGCATGCCACTTTGCCAAACTTTGCAGGTTTTTTTCAATCTATGTCTTATCATTCTGTGTCCCCTCTCCTCATTCTGCCGTTTTTGCAGGTCCATGAACGCAGTGCAGGTGAAATTCTTTATGAGTTCTGTTTCTTCCTCAGCAGTTTAAGTCTAAGGGTGAATAATTGATCTGTCGATCCAATCACAGCTAATCTACGATCTGATCAGATCGACGGATAAGAGGAGGAGCTGCTGCAGAGTGAAAGCAAACTTTTAGACTAAGCACAATCAACGAGTAAGTAAAAAAGTAACAAATGTTCGACAAATAAATGAATGTGTGGGAAACCCTGTATGCATACACCCACATTTGTTGTGATACAAAGCTGGTTGAAAATCACCAAACCCTCTATAAAAGTGATATTGTATTCATATTCCTCAGGTATTTCTCTCAATATAGGCTTTTTCCCTCCATATATAGAAGAGCCCTTCAAATGCTGAGTTTGCTGATTTGATACACCAGAGGTTGCAAAGCTGCCAACTGATAAAGTTCTCATTAGTAAATCATAAATCTGCCGCCACATACCAACCTTTTTCTCACAGAGTCTGTTTTTTCTGCTCTGCACACAGAGTGCTAAAACAACCGTTTGGCATGCAATGGTGGCAGGTGAGCACTGTTTACAGTCCTGGTGGTTGCATCAGATGCCATAAAAAGAAAAATGTGTGTGACAGGTGCGTGTATGTGGTGCTGTAGTGAGGGAGGGCAGGGTGTTATGCTTTTGGTAGTCACCATGAGAGATCTAGCCACGCTCGTTTTAGCACACCATAATACAATAATGCTACTTTCCCGGCTCCCAAATAAACTGAGCATTACCACGTATTAGAGTCAGACATCCCTACAAGCCCTGCATGTGTCCATCCTCCTGTAAGTGTGGACTATATTTAGCCGTATAGGATCTTTGCCCAGCTCAGTCTGCCTAAAATAGAGAGAGAAAAGCCCACACCCATTGTCTGACACAGTGCCCACTGGGAGCCAAAGATGCAACACGTGTGGAGAGGAGCTCTTTTGTTGCTCTCTTTTTTTAAGTCTGTTCCAGAACTGGTCAAAAACCCTCCTTACACAAGAGGGCCAGGTCTCCACCTGCACTCTCTGAATCTGATTTTACATCCTTCTGATCCCTAATCCAGAGAAAGAATTCCTCTCTTTCCTCACAGTGGATAATTGAGCGTGAGGTGCAATTTTACGGGCCGCGAGCCAAACTCCTGCCAAAGACACGGGTCATGATGGAGGCGTATTCGCTGGCCAAAGGGGTATGAATCTGATTCCTGGCAAGCACCCAACTGCAGGACATTATTCACATGATCACTCAAACTGAAAGCATAATAATTTTTGGAATATTTGCAAATCAAACACCAGAAGTAAAACTGTGAAGAATACAGTGCAAAAAATACTGCTCTGCCACCTCCTAAAATTGACATCTTACACAGCAGCAGAGCAATTACCAAGGCAGAAAACTTTCCTTCTCTTCCCTCTCTAACATCCAAGTGCTATATTTTCCTGTCACCACACAGCAATCATCATTCACAGTGCAGGTAGCAGCAGGTAAACAGCTGTTCATAGCAGAGTAAAGTATGATAATCTCACCTGCCCAAGGTCCAGGGTAACGTTCACCTCATTGTAGCCCAGTCCCCTGGAGAGAGGAGGGCTCTGCCACCACCGCTCGGTCCCATCAATGGCATTGGTCACTGGGTGGGCTTTGTTTGGGTCCACAGAGTTGCAGTAGTCACAGAACTGACCCTAAATGGCAGAGGTGGGACCAAGTTATTGTGTTGCAAGCCACAAGTAAGCTTCAAGTCATTACACTCAAGTCCCAAGGCAACACTGACAAGCCCCACGTTTTACATTTTGTATTTTGCGTTCTAAACAAGTCATAACGTGCTTTTCACAAAATGTAATGCCATTTAACAACAGAATAATAATATATTACATTTTTCGTGAATGCTTTGTAATATTTGTTCATTTATTTGTTAAAATAAGTTGTTTGAAGTTGTTGCATGTCTGTCTGTAATTTTAGAACTGTGTTTTGCATACCGCTTTTTGGGGCATGTTTTTGTTTAAAACTGTGTGGTTATTATACGCAAATAAAATCATCTTAAGTATAATTTTTCAACTAGCGTTCAGTAACGTAACATCTGTTTTTTATGGTTCTCTCCTGCAACTTGATTGGATGCTGTCAGATTGGTTCAAACAACGCTGGTCATTTGAGGAACACAGTGTCGACTTGCCAGGAATATATAGCGCTGACATTGGTAAATTCAGGAAATAAAGAGAAATTAATTGATTCATGGCACACTTTTTAAATAACTTCTTAATCTTTGTGCTTTGGGGAAGGTATCGGGTATTTTTAAGTCAAGGACTCAAGTCTAAATGAGGTCATAAGTCGTTGGTGTTAAAATCCAAGTCAGTTTGCAAGTCTTTTTTTATTTTGTCAAGTTGTCTAGAAACATCTAATTTGTGATTCAAGTCTGACTCAAGTCCAAGTCATGTGACATGAGTCCACACCTCTGCTAAATGGTGTCAAATTGTTGGTATTCAGAAACATGCACACCCAAATAATTGTAGAAAAAAACACAGGCAGGTTTTATAATGGGGGCAGGCACTGGCAAATAACTAACCTCATGCAAATATGAAAAATATTGCACCTACAAACAAATCTCAGCAAAAGGTTTTTCACACAGCCATGTCAATCTGCAGTAATGTACAGTAGTGTCCTTCCCAAGAGAACAGGACCTCTTTTGAAAGGGCATTTCCTTTTGGAAAACTCAACTACAATGGTGTAAAACTATTTCTGACAGTTGAACTACTTGGTCAGGGCTGAATTGTCAGAGCATTTACAAAGACAACAACGACATTTGTGAAGGACCATATTCATTAAAAAAAATGCTTAATATACTTTCTGATAATAGTTATATGATGTATATAATTTACTGTTCACTTTATGTATCCGGCTATAGTGTCACTTCCTATCGCAGCGCCTGCATGCTGTTGTTCACCTCTTACGCACGGACCGAAAACTTTATTGCGATGAAACTTACCTGTATATTCTGAGTAGGAAGTCCAGTGGTCGGTCCTCCAACAAGTTTACAGTATAATTCATATCTCGGTGTCCCAGCCTGATCCTGACCGCAGGTTGCTGTGGCAGAGATAGTAGCCCCCTCAGCGAGATTGAAATACGGAGGACTCAAACTATAACCTGTTATGTCATTAAAAGATCCTTGACCATCTACTTCCCTTAAAAGTGTTATTGAAAAAGTAAAAAATACAGCGAAGAGATGAGTTCCCCTCATCCCTCTCGCCATGTTCCACATTAGAGATCCCTGTAGATGCCGAGAACAACCCGCAGCGTGCAGGTCTTGTCATCTATAGATTTCCATGAAATGCGCCCAAGGGGCTGCGCGAGTTACGCGCGAGGTTCTTTCGGTAGGACTACACGTCCGCTAATGTCAACGACAAAGCTTTAAGTTGGTCTCCTGCCGTTGAAGGTGTGCTCTTTTTCCGCTGCATGTTTCCAAACTAACAACGCCATGCTTCCAGTCCTCCTATCCAAACTGTGCGCCACTGCAGCTATCAGGTGTCGATGGTCTGAGCTCGGTGCTAATCCGCAGAGCGGGGCCAAAGGTCTCCCATCACACTTTACAACGCGTTTTCCAGCAGCACCTCTGAAGTCGCTTTTTCTTTAACGTCAGAAATATCTCTTACTTGCAAGTTTAAGATAGATACACAGCCATTGAGCATATCTGATGCATATACTCATTGTTTGTAGAAAACGTTTTGTATCCCATTATTTTACAAAAAAAAACTCATTTTGATGATGTTGCTGTGTGCCATTTAAAATATACACTGTATTATTCTCCTCACAGAGAAATTTAATTCCAACTGGCTGCTACTTTTGCAAATACAAAAAGAAATGTTAAAAGGGATAAGATGAAATTAAATTAAGTTGTCAAATCATATAAACAATATGTGACTTCATTAAGAAAGCCTCTAGACAGGGGTGAAAATATTGAGGCAGGCAGAGCAGTGGCACTGGGGCCCAAGGGACGAGGGGGGCCATAGTACAGTGGTTCCCATTTGGTGGGTCGAGGTCCAGAAGTGGGTTGCAGTCCATTCTGAATGGACTGCAAGTCACTTGTGAACGTCTCAAGTTTGTAAATTACATACTTTATTTTGGAGTACAGTGAATTTCCAGCAAAGGAAATTTAATTTTTAAGCGCCGTCTCTATTTATTCTTGGAATATGCTTTATTTGTTTGTGTTCTAAGTGGACGCTTTGTTTAAATTTTGTAAAAATTAAAAGCCTGGTCTAGCCACCCCTTGGCTAGACCAGTTGAGAACCACCAGTATATAAAGTAAGCGCTCCAACAATATGCAGGGGCAGAAAACGGGACCTTGTGAGAAATTCAATCTGCCACCTTAGAAATATACCTGTGTTTAAAGAAAAAACTCACAAAAAAATAAAACTGGTGCCATTTGCTGTGCATATATGTTTCTCTGTAGGAAAGTCAGGAGCAATCTATGACAAATTATGCTATAAATATATGCCTATTCTATATAAACTTTAGATAAACTAGAAATCATTTAATTAGATGAATATTCACTTATTTTCTATGCAATGATGATTTCTGTGTAATATGTTGGGGTTATCTGATGTTAAATCTCTATCTGATCATGTTGCGAGACAGTATGATTATACAAAAAAAAGTAGTGATCTTTTAAATATTTATTTTGCCATTGCTTCACCATTGTAATTGAACCCCCTTTGATTTCACTTAGTCAAAACTATGATTATTGCTTCTTATTAACAAATGTCAGAGAAGTCGTTGCACGCTACTTTAGAAGAAACCTGGCTAGCCGAGTAATCCTGATTGGTGCAATGCCCCCACCTGGACGCTGGTGTCAAGAAGGCAGGTGTCTGACTGATAGCAACTTTTTTCCAATAAACCCAACTGAGTTTTTGATGGCATGTGACTTGTTCTTATTATATATATATATATATATATATATATATATATATATATATATATATATATATATATATTAGAATGTCATATCTCATGTACAGTGTCAGTTAGAAGTTTTTAACAAAGTAGTTTGAATGACTTTAATATTAGTTCACCAAATTAAATTTCTCTCTGGTAGCATTGCTGTAGTTTAATTTCTTCCAGTGTGAAGTATTTGGTAAGCTTTGCTTTCAAAACATCTTCGCCAACACTGGACACACAATATTTAATTTATATAATTTTACATGCTTAAGTCTTGATATGAAAGTATTACCTCTTGTAGCAGGCTCAGTGGAGCCCCAGACCTGTAAAGTACCCCATCACTGGGTTTGCAGATTCTTCACATTGTTGGTCCTTCTACAGTGATCTTGGAGCGACCTCTGGTGGAAAAAACAGACATCACACGAGGGTTAGTAACAAATGATCACTGAAGTGGACTGAAGTATCACGCACAGTATCGAGGTCTCCGGTTCTACGTGTCACTCGACCTTCTGATATACGAGCTACAATATTGTGTTACAACTAAAACATCTCTTTTCTGTCTGTATCTTGTTTATTATTTCCACTCTCCCAAAAGGAGTCTCGATGAAAGCAAGTAATAACACAACTCTAACATAGTTGTTTCTATTTAGGGCATTAATACAATGACTCAGCAACTTGTATTGTCTTTGTAACTTGCACGGCAACAATTAAGCATCGTGAGTCACGGGCAGGAGGTTTGCAGCATCGCTGCCATTCCTTTAACTGGGCAGGCTGCTTTTCTTGAATGCGCGTGTCACTGCTGAGGGCGTGATAAGCAAACAGGAACTTGTTGTGCGGTGACATACGGCTGGGTAAACGAAACAAGACGTGCGGGGATCACGGCTTGGGACTGTTGTGTTTTTATTACCCACAGGACTCCGCATGGAGCCAACAAATCTACAGGTAGGACGAAGAACTTTTTTTAAGACTGGACGCTTTCCATTTGTCGACGAAGTTTAACAAGTGACTCAAACTGGGACGAATACAGCGAGTGTATCCCATTATCTGTATGCAGTCTGGCTGGTTTCATTTTGTTGAATGTTTTATTGTAATCCAGTCTATGTATTTCTAAAAGTATTAAATGTTGCATTGAAGTGGTTTTATAAAATTCTTACGTAATTTGCGGTTGTTTGTTTGAATGCAGGGAGGTTTTTGTGTCAATATTTGTGTTTTGCATAAGCAGTGATGCTCCCAAGGGGGGGGCGAGGGGGTGCTTGGCCCTTCCAGATACAATTGCTGGTGAATATGATTGGAGGTAGATAGCGTCTTTATGAGGCTGCACTACAGTCACCAACCATGTTTGCATAGCTTGTTGGGAAATGGGTTAAATGATCCTCCAATGTTAAGCTAAATTTTAGCAAGGGACCAACTGGTGAGACCATTTTCAAAGGGATTCCTTGACCTATCACCTCGAGATATTTGAATTAAAATTACTTAAATTGGTACCCAGGAGTCTCCCCTAAACCTAAGAAGGTTTGTTTCTAGTAAATATTGCGTTTACAATCAAGGTACTCTTTTATATTAAAGCTGTACATATGTCTTCTTAAGAAAAAGGACAAACAGCATCATTGAGGAGCAATAAATTGCCAAGCACATATATTTACAGGTTCATAGCACATTTAAAACCTTAACTGTACCTGTTTTAGTCTATGCACATCAGATAATAAGTAATATTACCTGTAAAATAAATCCAAAGTATATAATTACATGATTCCTTAACTCTCATACTGACATAATTTCCAACTTTACCTCAACAGCAGAAGCAAGTCCCCAGAATTCAGTTATGACTTTTAGTTTTGGTGTGCTACCCCAAGATTTTAAGTGGCCTAAACTAGCTACCTCTATAAAAGAAATCCTGGGGGGCACCACTGTGCAAGAGACAAAAATAGTGATTCACATCAACCCCACAGATTCAAGGGCAGTCTGTGAAATGATTCATCCACAGTTTATTAACTGTTTTACTTAGGGAATGTCACCAAATACAAGGTTGTATTTGTGATATGAATGGTTAGATACCAATATGTAGTCAAATTCTCTTTAACAGGTGAATAGCAGGTGCCATAAATGTACAGTAATAGGTGGGTGGAATTTACATAGACCCCCGACTAATATCAATAATTCATTTCCCACTCAGTTATAAGGAACAGTGTTGTAAGACAGCTGCTACAAAGACAGTTTACTTTACTTTGTTACACAATGTCACCATATAACTGAATAACATTATATGAAAGTTAGAGGCAATTTAGACATAAACTTATTTGGTCACATCAGTGATATTAATTGGCAGATTTGAACTGACTATACAATAATCACTTATTACTTAATTTACTAACATTTAACTTTTTAAAAAGTGAACACTGATAATGTCCATAAGCAAATGTTTGGGACAGACCTTTTCCACAGTAGACATTTTGACAGGTGTAAGTAATACCACTATGGATAATTCATTTATTTTAGGTAAACAAGTTCCAGGATCTTGGTACTGTGGCATGACTTAACAATACACTTGATTGATGTTTTTAATTACACTTAGGCTAACCCTGCAATGACAAGTCAGAACACCTGCCATGAAGGTCTGTTATTACATAATAAATTCATAAAATAACTGGGGTACCAAACATGAAATTAATCAATTTTCTGTTGATCAGCTACTAAATGAGTCATGTCAGCACTAGCTCCAGAGCATTTTTAGAAATTAAGATTTAGTTTATAAAATGGTACAAACTGTCATTGGTGTAACAATGTTACGGTAGTATATTTCGTTTTGGCTTAAGTAGATTTAAGCAGTTTATATAACACTGAGATTATGTGAACTCCCTGAATTTGAGGTTCCAATGTAGAGTCTGTAGGTATTTCAATAGATATTTAATATATGACAGTATCAAAATTATTAAATGATTTCCTGCTCTTTCAGAAAGCTATTGCTGTAGCGCAGAAGGCCTCAGAGGAAGACCAGGCTGGGAACTATGAGGAGGCCATCCGCTCCTACCAACATGCAGTCAAGTACTTTCTACACATTTTAAAACGTGCGTCACTATGGCTGGAAACATCTAATGTCACATAATGAAACATTTGAGATCATTCTAACGGTCTGTAAAAAAAATGTGCATCATTGTCATTGCCTGATGGACCAATTAGCATCTACAAGTAAAATTACTCAATGGTCTGTTCATAATTTATGAGAGGGGAGGGGGTGGTGCAAAACAGGGGAGGCACTATAACTAATTTTTTAAGCACTGGGGAGGGAGTTGTGTTTTTTTATTTGGCTTAGGGGAAGGACATTCAACTTTAAAAGGTTGTATTTTGTATTTATTTTAAATACCCTAAGAACCTCGAAGACTAAAAGTGGATTAAAAGGCATGTTTTCTTTCAAAATCACACCATTTCTCATAGCCAGAACCTGTGAAATATGGTTATTTATGGTGAACGGAGGGTCATGCATTTTGCCCCAGTCACTCTGGGAGGCTCAAGGAAAAGTAATTGTAGGGAGGGTCATGATATATAAAACAAAAACCTCACGCCACAGCCACCCCCCTACTCTGATAAATAAAGTACAGTCCCCAACTACTAATGTTTTTTGTTTGTATAAGTGCCAATTTTAAGTCGTGTCAACCTTCAACTTTTTGCAATACACAGTTTAACCAATGTCTGTAAAAAAAATAAATAAATCAATGACATTACAAAATGGTAATAAATTAATGTTCTCCTTCCCAATCAGGTGAGCCTCAGGGTAAAGACGGCAACCAGAAGATCAGAGATAGATGTAAACAGTACCTGGACAGAGTGGAAGAACTACGGGACTACCTAGATAATAAACAGGTTACTATAGAAATTAAATGAATTTTTGTTTTACAACAGAAACATCCAGTAATGAGTCCTAAAACACTGAAATGAATTAGCATTTCAGCACCACTGGTTCCCTCATCTCAAAGTCAACAGGTTTCTTGGCTGAGTTCTTGGTTATAAGCCTTAAATAAGCTCTGTGGTAAACAACAGCTTAAAAGACTTTCATGTTTTGTTCTACAACATAAAATACACCAGTAAATGTCCCACTAGTGAACTCTGTAGCTTTTATGTGTCTTATTAAAGACAGTTGCCAAGTTGACAAGTGGCTAAATGAGACTAGAGAACATTATCACGCCGAGTTGCACCGAACATGGCTTTATAGCACTGTAGCAGTGGTGACACAGTCATAGTGTAGTTCATTTATAGTCTATAGCTTTTTACCTCTGGCAATTACATTTAGGCTTCCCCAAACGTGTTAATTTGTTAATATTATCTTGTTTACCAAAGCGTGTAAGTATCATGAACTTTCATTCACCACAGAGCTTATTTTATGCATTTTATCATTCAAAATCCAATTGAAAAATCCCAAAGGCTTTTTGATGAGTTAACTAGGTCGACATTAGCTTCCAGGTTGGCCTACAGAAAAATGTTATCCCTGGGACACTCTTTATAGATGTTATTTTTCATGATGATGAATTCAAAGCAATGTATCAAGTTCACAGTACAGTTCACATTGTGAATGCAGAGTGGACTTTAAAAAGTTTAAACTTAATTCAAGACTAAGTTCAAGTGCCTGATAGATGTCAGATGATTCATGTTTACAGGGTTGATAGTTCATTCATAGTTTTGCAGTGTTTCATTTTGGTTAACCTATGAGGGGTAGGCCTTCATAAAGGTAAGAGGTATGTGGACTAACCACTAACCAAAGGCACCACAGAACAAGCCACATGATAAGACTAAGGTAACAACAATTACACAGACAGTAAACTCATTTCGTCACATTTGATCCCCTATCTTCACCCTATAGTTGTTAAAGCAGTCAGATTTCCCTAATGTAGTAGGTGTGTACTCTGGACACTCTGAACTGTACGAAGGCTGCGTCTTGACGTCATCGCATTCCGTGCATGCGAGTGGTATCGACTTTTCAATGCGGAAGTTCCCTCCTCGATCTGACTCGGGAGCGATTGAAGAAACGAAAACAAGCTTCATAAAAACATCGATTGTCGAGTTAACAACTCACCTATATGGTCAAATTATAAAGCAGGGTGTTTAAAGGTTGTTTACTTACGGCTGCGTTACATTCGATTCGATTACTGGACAAGTGACCGGCCATAATGGCTACTAACAATAATTTACAGGTAAGTTGAGAACCAACCCAAAGGCTAACTAGAGCGCTTAAATAAGACGGGGAAAAAAGTTGTTAATACCTTGAACCAAACTGAAAAAGTAATCTAGCTGTTGACAACCGAAATGTCTGACCTTGTTTTTCGGGGTGGTGTTCGGTATAAATGCTTCCGACTGTGTAAAATAGCGTAACGTTTGGAGTATTAGCTGCTAATTAGCATGGTTAGCTAACATATGCATGAATTCGGTAGTGAAGTCTAACTTGTGAACAACAAAAAACTACCATAACGTGACATTTTTGTTTCAAGTGTGCGATAAATGCTAGTGTTTTCCGCTGTTACAGCGACGTTGTAAGCAGCTGTGACACTTACGTATAACATAAACGTGACGGACAAGATTCTCAGCTAATGGGATTATCGTTGCTAGCAAGCTAACTGGTTTTATTTCGCCTCTATAATGAGACATCCACTTCAAATGAAAAGTAAACCTGTCAGCGTTATGTTCTGTACAAGTTGAGCTACATGTAGGAATTGTCTTTTAGTAACATAATATAACAACGGTAAACAAAAAGGAAGTGAAAGAGAGTGCATTTAAAGTCAGTCCTGGGCACCCCTACACCGGCGTGCGGAGTGCCACCACACAGGACAGGTGTCGCATTAAATCTGATATTCCCATATAGCTCGAAAATAACGTTAAGTATAAATAGAAAGTTTGCATGTAACTGACATATTCACTTGCGTATTTGTCACTTACTGCGTAGATTTCAAAACGGTCCCACTTATGATAAAGAAAAATGCGTTTTTATTAAAGGGGTGGTTCGTATTTTTAGTTATATAAGGCTCTAATCCATAGCCAATGTATCACATACAGTAGATGTCAGTTGGCATGCATGGACGCCTGTCTGTACTGCTGTGGATGGAGTTCCACAACACAACGTATTTTAGCCGCCTAAAAAAAAAAATCTGTTAAGTGTATGCTATGTTTAGAGTATTTTCAATGTTTTACCTTTCCATCAGACAGCACGATCCAATGGGGAAGCTGTTAATGGCTTCAATTCCTCCGTCCATGCTATGTTAAAGTCACCAGACTCCTTTGAAAAAAAATGTTTATTTTAGCTCACTGAACATGGGAGCTGCTGGTGTACTGTTGCTTCGATCAGTTTTTAAGTTTGTGTTATTGTGTGACTTTGGTGATTCTGAACAAACCCTTTTAAATGCCATAGTTACACAATAACACAAACTGCTTAGTTTCCATGTCATATTACAGCCTGCTTCTCCAAACTGGGACCTACTAGATCTACTGTATGTAATACACTGTCTATGGATAAGTACACCCTACAACCCCACTTAAAAAATCCTAACTGTCCCTTAAACTCACACAGCTGTCTGTTTTCTTCATTAATTCTAGTACCCCATAACTGATATTGTTATGTGTTTTTTCTTGTTTTAGAAAGCCATCGATCTTGCCGGCAAGGCAGCTCAGGAGGATAAAGCTAAAAATTACGAGGAGGCTCTGCATCTTTACCAGGCTGCTGTTCAGTACTTCCTCCATGTGGTAAAATGTAAGGCATAAAACAGCACATTGGCATTAAGTCCACAGTCCACAGTCTGATAATTACAACTTTTTGCTACAACACGAATGACAGTCCAATAATACTCATTTTTTTGACATGGCGTAAGAGGGGCTTTATATTTCTCAAAAAGACATGCAAGCTGTTCCGCAGACTGTCATAGCAGAGGTGATAGCAAAACTAATGATAATAGTCTTTTATAATAAGATTACATTTTTATTGTTTTTATACTAGTCACTTCTGGATACACTAACACTGAAATGTTAAGAGGAACAATTACACAGGCCTGAAAAAAACTTTTTTTGTTGTTATCCCTGACAGATGAAGCCCAGGGTGAAAAAGCCAAAGTGAGCATCCGGGCAAAATGTTGTGAATACCTGGACAGAGCTGAGAAGCTGAAAGAGTATCTAAAAAAGAAAGACAGCGCTCCTCCCTCCAAGCCCGTCAAAGAGTCTGGGTCTGATGACAAAGGGTGTGTTTATGGATGGGGCAGATGTGATGCCATTCAGACCTGGGTGGAAATTTTTCCAGTGGACCTTTGTTATATTTGAAGATGCAATAAATTATTTTATACTTAACATATACACAAAGTTATATATATTTCTAATATCATATGATTGTGTTTCCAGGAATGAAAGCGATGATGGTGAGGATCCAGAGAAAAAGAAGTTCCAAAATCAACTCTCAGGTTTGTAATATTACTTTTGAAGACTGTTAAGCAGTGTGAGGCCTTAGGTTTAATCTGAACTGAGTTATAGAAGTATCTGTGATTTCTTGTCAGTCTTTCATAATTCAGGCATTATTTAGATTCCTCATTGATGTCGTGTGTAATTTTCTCCAGGTGCAATTGTTATGGAGAAACCAAACATCAAGTGGAATGATGTCGCTGGTTTAGAGGGAGCCAAGGAGGCACTGAAAGAAGCTGTTATTCTTCCAATCAAATTCCCCCACCTTTTCACAGGTATTGAATCTTAATTAAGAGAGGCTTCTGTAATGACAGAGGCAAACATCTCTCTTTCATAAATCAGTCAGAGTGCTTTTGGTATTTCTTTGATGACATTAATGTATCCTAAATTACCTTTTTGCTTGATTGACAGGAAAGAGAACTCCATGGAGAGGGATCTTGCTCTTTGGACCTCCAGGTACAGGAAAGTCCTATCTGGCTAAAGCTGTTGCCACAGAGGCAGACAACTCAACCTTCTTCTCCATCTCCTCATCTGATCTTGTCTCCAAATGGCTGGGAGAGAGTGAAAAGTAAGTCATATTTACAGTAATCCACAAAATTTTGAGTTGAGCATGAAATAGTATATATAGTAGCATGTATAGTATAAATAGTAGCATGTTTTTTGGGGTTTTTTTTCAAGCATCCTTTTTGCTTCACAGGTTGGTTAAGAACCTTTTCAGCCTTGCAAGGGAACACAAGCCTTCAATTATCTTCATTGATGAGATCGACTCCCTGTGTGGCTCAAGAAGCGAGAACGAGAGTGAGGCTGCTCGCCGAATTAAGACAGAGTTCCTGGTTCAGATGCAGGGTAAGTCTGATGAACTAAAACTGTTGTTTTTATTCATTGATTGCTGCAATTAATATTAAATGTCTCTTATTGTTAAATAGTTTCACTTAACGCTTAAGTTACAAGTGACCCCTTTCTTGGCAATGTAGAATGTGTAAATGGCCTCTGGGATTTAATTCGGCAGTTCAAATAAAAAATGGATGTTTACACAATAAGTGGAGCAGTTCTTTCCATTTCCCTCTGCATCCTACATTTGCACTGGAATCACTGAAGTAACCTAGCATAGCCAATACAAATGTATCACCTTAAAAACTGAAGCTGTGCACATGAGAAAATTATTGCTGCAGTGGATGGGTGACAAGAAAGTACTTTTGGGCAACTTTAAAAATTTTTGGGTTGTTGCGTCAACAAGTCCCATTGGCTGTCAGAACTTTCATTTTAATGTTTTTTTGCACATACAATTTGTCCCAGAGTAGGGAAGTGAGCAAACACTCACTACTTCTCCCTGTTCACTTTTTAATTTTTTTTATTTAAGGGTGAAAAATCTAACTGTTAAATGATTACTGAGTCAAGTAGGGCAAAAAATTGCAGCTGCAGAGCTGTAAACACAATCAAACTTTACAGCATGCTGATTCTGGACACAGCCCTAACAAATGTCAGAGCAGATTTGCTCTTTGACAGGTGAATAGAAAACACCTGCTGTGACATCACTGATTGAGGTGTGGCTGGAAATGTTAAGATGAAAAGCTGCAGTCAAATGTTGTCCATCCATAATTAGAGTCGCATTTTGCAAATCAAGGGGGTGGACAGAGGCTGGAGAAGGTTGCTTATCCGTGATCGGTATTGATGCTTTTGGTAACTGTTGTATGTTTCCTCTTTGGCAACTTTTTATAGATTTGCTTCTTGTATTTGCATACTCAGTTTACAATAACAGGAACATGTTGAACAGAGGTGGCAAGCCACTCATATGCTGACACATCTCATCTCTCAATCAGTTAAGTGAGCAGACGACACAGCCTAAATTATACCACACTCATTAAGTGTATTTATTTTTATTAAGTTTTCTTTCCAATATATAATTTATGTTTTTACCCGAAGAATGCCTTCATGGAATTTCTTCAAATTTAATGCAAACATCAACTCAACAATAAACTGATTGGATTTTGGTGGTCAAAGGTGAAGGTCACTGTTACCTCGTCTTTCTCATTTTAGTGACCACAATATCTCAAGAAAGGCTTTAGGGAATTGTTTCCCAAAAAAGTTTTTAAAGATTATTTTTTGGCTTTTTCATCTTTATTTGATATGATAGTTTTACCGTGAAAGGGGGAGAGAGAGGGGATGACATGCAGCAGAGGGCTGACGTTGAAATCAAAGCTGCAGCTGCACCGAGGACATAGCCTTCGTTACATGGGGCGCCCACTCTACCAGGGGAGCAACTGGGTGCCCTGAATTTTTCCAAATTTGGCGCAAACATTTACTTGAACCCAAGGATGAACTGATTAGATTTTGGTGGTCAAAGGTCACTGTGACCTTGCGTTCGTTTCATCCTTGTGAACGCAATATCTCTAGATGGCATTGAGGGAGATTCCTCAATTTGGCACAAACGTCCACTTGGACTCAAGCATGACTGTGACCTCACACAACATGGTTTTCACCATAACTCAAGACATCATATGTAATAAATATCTAAATTGATGAAGTAATGACATTTTATATCCAAAAAGTCAAATTCACTGTGGCATCACAATGTTTTGCAAGAACTGTTCAGGTCATTACTCAACATCATAAGTCAGGAACAGAAGAGAAGACATTTGGTCAAACTGGTGACACCAATCTTGGGTGTCCAGCTTGAAATGGTGCTGATTGTTTAGATGTTCTGTGTTGCCATGGGACGATATGTATGAAGCATCCATGTTTTCACAGACATAGAAGTAAACTGTTAGTGCAACTTCACTGGTGCACGGAGGCATACAACTGCAAAGTGGTAATTTTAGTTTTGTAACTTGCACCCAAATGCCCTACTTTTTCTGTGAATTGTTGTTCTTAAAAGTAGAGGTGGTAGTGTACTTACCCTGATTTCTTTTGTTTTGCAGGTGTGGGGAACGACAATGCAGGAGTGCTGGTACTTGGGGCAACAAACATCCCATGGACCCTAGACTCAGCCATCAGAAGAAGGTAAGTGTTATTACTTGGTGAAAGTGATTAATAACCATGTTTTCAATCACCTTTGCTCACTGTGCACCAATAATACGCCCCCAGATTTGAGAAAAGGATCTATATCCCACTGCCTGAAGCACACGCCCGCTCCTTTATGTTCAAGCTCCACCTGGGCTCAACCCCCAACAGTATCACCGAAAGTGACTTTGTGACTCTGGGTAAGATGACAGACGGATACTCAGGAGCCGATATCAGCATCGTTGTCAGAGACGCACTAATGCAGCCTGTTCGGAAGGTCCAGTCAGCGACCCACTTCAAACGGGTACATCTTTTAAAATATCTGTCTCAGTTTTATGCCGCAGTGTAACACTTTATAGTTCACTAATTGTCATGTTTGTTTCTTTTATTATATTGTGATTTAAATAAGGTACGTGGCCCTTCGAGAACCGACCCCAACATGCTTGTAGATGACCTCTTGACTCCTTGCTCACCTGGTGACCCCAACGCAATGGAAATGACATGGATGGAGGTCCCTGGGGAGAAGCTAATGGAACCTGTAGTATGCATGGTGAGGATATAAAAATACTAGACGGTAATGAAATGCAGATTCAAGCCCTTGCTTAAATTTTTTTCCCTTTTTTTTCAGTCTGACATGATGAGGTCTCTGTCCAACACAAAACCAACAGTAAATGAGCAAGATCTGGAGAAGCTGAAAAAATTCACAGAGGACTTTGGACAAGAAGGCTAGGTGGGATGATTGAGCCAAGCCAAGCCAAACCAAAGCAAAGGAATTGTGATTGTCTCTCTGTCCTGTCCTTGTCCTTTTTCTGTCTCTGTCTCATCATAACCATTCACCAGGCTTTGTGGTTTTCACAAGTGGACAAGATTGCTCTGGTTTGCCAATGTGATAACCACACAAAGGGTCGAGGGCCTACTTTTATCTGATATTAACGGTTGTCCAAAGAAGATTAAAGATTTAAAGTCTGCAGCTGACCTGAAACAAGAATCAATACAGCATAGGGAATTGAGAGTTTTTTGGACTTGTGCACTAAAGGTATTGATGATCAGAATGCCCATACAACTTAGGGAAATCAATGGCAGACATGCACAGCAATTAATGCAAGTAAGGCTATTGAAATCAAGATAACTTCTTTTGAATTGGGACACACTGGTGTCCTTATTTTCCAGCCAGAACACATCTTAGTAGAGTAATAAAAACCATGTGTATTCTCTGTTTTATATTAAGAAAAAACAAGCATTCTATATTGCAAAATGTACTTTGTGGAATGTATAAATCTTGGGCTGGGGGAGTGAAGTGAAGGCATGAGTTCACAGGATTTGTTGCAGTGAAATATGTTAATTTCAAGGTGGCGGACAGTAAGGAGTTTTGAGACAGAGATAGTATGAGAGCTGCATTAGGCCCTGTGGAAATTTCTGATTGTTTATCTAGTTTCCATACAAAGGACAGTTGTATTTGTTCACTCATTTGTTTTTTGAATTAAACACAGCTGTAAGGGTGGATCACCAATGGTGCCAGACCAGCATTACTTTACCAATTTTCAAGGACTTTGAATTGCTTTGTCACTCCGCTCATGGATTTTTTTCAGAACCCACTGTACATATTTTTTAATACTAGCCACAGGCATTGCTGGTTATCCTTAATATAAACTGCAAAAAACATGCCTTATTGTTAAGACAAAATCACAATGAATTTTGATAAAACAAGACTAATTTAGACACTGATGGCTCAGGTGGAGAGATCATCTTCTTGTATACTTAACAATATAGGAATGCATCTCCAAGCATGAACTATATGTAGCCATGAGGAGCAGTGTGTGCACCACGTGCCTTCTAGAAGAGCTGCAAGCTTCTTTTTTGTTTATTTCTAAATTGGTCAAACTACTTATATATCCAGTGCTTTTTCACAACAACTAAGAAATGTATAATATTTTCACGTCATGTAAACTCATTTAGACATTGTATACAGCTGTGCTCTTTTGCTGTCTTTTGAGTTTGATTGGGGAACAACTATTATTTTGCTGTACATGTCTATACATATATCCAACTCTTGAGCCTTTTCTTTGCAAAGAGCTCACCCATGCGAAAAATTCATTTTTTTGTTTCCATAATGTAAATAAAAATTATAGATACATTAAGAAAAGCTTGGTTTTTAAAAAAACAAAAACAAATATATGACTTGTTATTGGGATTTACAATAGAAATGAAGGCTCATTGATGGAAAAATGGCACGGTCATTCACAGGGGCCCCTTAACCTCTGACTTCAAGAAATCAATTAGAAAATGGGTGCTTTGGGTACCCATGAGTCTCCCCTTTACAAACAAGCCCACTTTATGCCAGTGCCATGCAGTTTTTTGGTGTCATTAGATTCCTAATCAAGACTATTTGGTAAGAATCACTTTACTTTCTTAATATGTACTTCATAACTGTTTTTAATGCAAAATAATGGAACTGAAAATATGGGATAAACAAATGGGATTAATTGCGGTTAATTATTGAAATTCTGTGATTAATCACAATTTTAAAACTTTGACACATTTGACAGTCCTATTTTTTCAAATAGTTGAAATAAAAATATTAAATATTTTACAGTCAGATGCAGTTTTTAACTGGTGAATACATTTAGGAGAGTGTGTTTTTTCTTCTTCTATTTAACTCTTTATTGAAAATTGTAAATAGACATATCAATCAACATACAATACATCCATGGTCTGGGTGGGCGTGACGGCTAACTGAACGGATACGACGGATGAGGAAGCGGGGCATTGCATTGTGGGACTTGTTGTCAATGCACACTCGAGAAGCGTTCGGATTCCAAAGGACTCCACAAAAACACTGTCGGCTTCAGAACTACAACTACCAAATACGCCCGTTGAGCGTCCGTTTACAGTGCACAGTTCGATTTGTTTTGGTTTATGCAGACTGCGCTTTGTCACGGGGAGCCAAGGTCCACCGCGGTACTTAAACCTGGTCGTTACAAAGCTTTGACTCGCTGCCAAACCCCCGAACAACTCCTCCTCCAAGTTCTGCGTTTCGCCTCCCCCTTTTAGGGCCGCCGCCTGCCTCGTAGCTCTGTTATCGGACCCCAGAAGCTGGCCTGCTAGTTAGCAAACAAGCTAACGATTGCCAGGTTTCACCCATGTCCTCTGAAGAAGCGTTGAGCTCAACGATCACGGATTGGCTTTTCATCAATTCCTGGTGGCTCCTTCTGCCATTTATCATGCTTCTTGTAGTTGCAGCCTTCATCGTTGCCTTTGTGTTGCTGTTATACATGATATCGCCTCTTATTAGTCCCAAACCCCTGAAATTGAACGGGGCCCACGTCGTGGTAAGTGCACCGGAGTGCTAACTATTAGTTAGGCTGTTAACGGTAGCTAACGTCCAGTCATCAACATTACTGTAACGTTAGCTTTACAGCTAGCCTTCAGAGCTCGCCGAGTTTACATTTTAAAGTGTGTAACATTATGCCTATTAACACTAACATATAACGAAGAACCGGACATAACATTTTTGCTGAAAAAATATATTTTTTTAATGCAGAATTTATAACGATAGTCAACTGTCAGTTATGGAAACACGCCCACATAAGTTAAAGTTACAGGTATGCTAACGGTTACTAATGCTAGCCTCCGTACTTAATTATCTGTAGCTGTCAGTATATATTGTTAATATAGAATAACTAAATACATTTATTATAAATACAACTAATGCACTCTATCCTAGCAATATTGCTTACCTCCATAACGGTTAAAGTATTTAGTTTTGTTGAAACAATTGTTGATAGGTTCCAGTTTAACTTAACTTGTTGGTCAACTTCACTGTTATGTACATAATAGAGGATGGACTCACCAGAGGACCCAAGTTATTATCGTGATACTTTAGTCGCAATAAATGCGATCTTAAACGTTTTGCTATATGCTGAGTATTGTGATAATATATATGAAAAAGACAGCTTGTCTTAAGCTCAGAAAAACAGCCCTGCCTCAGCTTTATACAATGCGTTCTCCGTCGAGAGGGTTTTAAAAAAGTTTATGTAGTTTAATAAGGAGCAGAATTTTGTCAACACATACAGGAACTCTTCATCCGTCAGTTTACCAAAGTCAACAACAACAAACTGGAGATGCATGGGTTTTAATGGACATGAAGGGGATGAAAAAAAATAAACTTAAAGTAACTAAAGCTCGCAGACAGATGTAGTAGAGAAAAAGTACTTGAGTGAATGTACTTTGCTACTTTTTGCCATTGTTTACAATAGGCATTTGCATTGCATTTCCAGTTTACCTGCACCCCAGCCTGTGAGTTGCAGATCATTTACCCTATATTTGACCTTTGATTAATGATTTTTTTCCCCTTTGAATTCTCAGGTGACAGGAGGCTCAAGCGGGATTGGGAAATGCATTGCAATTGAGTGCTACAGGCAAGGAGCATTCATCACTCTGGTGGCGCGGGATGAGGTCAGCACAAAACCATATTCAACCAAAAACTGTAGACTATTCATGCCACAAAAAGACTAAAATGGAAAACTTCAACATGTTAAATGAGGCAGAACTGAAGAAAATTGTTATTCAGCTAAAATCAACTGCATGCTCGTTAGACCCTATACCTGCTGCATTTTTCACAGAAGCATTAGACTGCCACCAGCACACTGGAAATACTGAACCTATCACTTCAAACAGGCACCTTTCCTGACCCTCTTAAAACAGCTACTGTTAGACCATTACTGAAGAAACATAACCTGGACCCCACTGACTTAGGACATTTTAGACAAATTTCAAATCTGCCTTTTCTGAGTAAAATCCTAGAACAAGCAGTCTTTACACAGGTCAGCCAATTTCTCTGTGGAAATAACATCTATGAGACCTATCAGTCTGGTTTCAGAAAAAAAACATTACTTCTATAGTCACATCTCTTCACTGGCTGCCTATATCATATAGGGGTGATTTCAAAGTATTCCTAATGGTTTTTAAAGCTCTCAACAATGTGTCACCTTCATACATAGCAGACTGTCTATCATGTTACACCCCTAATCGTGCTCTTCGATCAGACTCTGGACTACTAATAGTCCCCAAAACTCAAAAAGTGGCAGAAGCAGCTTTTAGTGCCTATGCTCCAAACAATGGAACACAATTCCACTGCATATTAGTCTCTGTGAGCATATTTAAGAAAAGGCTCAAAACACACATTCTTTACTCTAGCCTTCCCTTAATTCGTAAACCTTATTAGACTAGTTTACCCATTTACACCATTGCTCTTTTCTGTTGTAAGGTGTTGTCGATTCATTGGTCATTTTCTGATATTTTAATTTTTTATTATTATTATTTGTGTGTTTGTTTATTTTATTATATTTTTGTGTTTTTTGTATGTCTGTGTTTATTATTATTATTATTTTATTTTTTATGGGTTACCTTACCCTTCTCATCATCTGTATACTTTATTGCTGTTTTTTATGCCTTCATACATCTGTTCTATCTCTGTGAAGCACTTTGAGCTGCATTCCATGTATGAAAGGTGCTATATAAATACAATTTTATTGTTATTATTATTATTACTATTATTATCATTATTAACCAATCATTCATTTCTTTCTAGCCTAGCCACAACCTGTTTGTTGTTATAGCCAACTCATTTGATGTCAAACACAGTAAAACCTATTCTAAAGGTTAACTTGTTCCACATCAGATTAAGGATGTGCTCCACATACGTATATGCTAAATTTTCTTTATTTTGTGTTAACTAACTCCCCTGCATGTGAACTTTCAAGATTTGACATGTTTTTATTTGTGAAATTTGATGACTCCTAAGTTCCTAAGAACAGAAAAATATATGCGCTTTTCCCTCAGGCTAAATTGCTTCAAGCGAAGAAGGAGGTGGAGAAATTTGCCATCAATGACAAACAGGTATGGGTGCAGCATCTATTTCAATGAAAGGTGTAACTCCAAGCTATTATTATGCCTGTATACGTGTTCATATAGTACATAACAGCTGATGCCATTTTGCATTACATTGCATAAGATCATGCTTTTCTTACTCAGGTGGTGCTCTGCATATCTGTGGATGTTTCCAGTGATTACAGCCAGGTGGAAAGTGTGATAAAACAGGTAATGGTACCCTCTTAGCAACAGTGGAACATCTCAGACTCTTTAAATAATTCATTGCTGAAGTACTGAAGTGGCTTTTTCCTGTCATGCAGGCTCAAGAGAAATTGGGGCCTGTTGACATGTTAGTGAACTGTGCTGGATCATCCGTTTCTGGAAAGTTCGAGGATGTGGAAGTGGACCGTTTTAAAGTAGGTTGCTCGGACTGTAGCCAAGACACCACTATGATCTTATTTATGTGCAGAAGCGAATAAGCTGCTCCAAAAAGTTCTAAAAGTTTTAATTAAAAAAACTATTCTCAGTATATTCGCATCTGATTGATTAAAATGTGTCAGAATAAATTTTTATATCTATAGTTTTATGAGGTTAACACGTTTATTTAAGTAGGGTAATTTGTTTCAAAATTATTGAAATAATACTTAACACTCCAAACTTTATGAAGATATGAGGTGCAATACTTAAAGTTTTATTTATATTCATAAAATATTACCCTCTAGCGGTCAAGACTAATGTGATTTTATGGCTTACTTTACAAAAGCACATATATTTAATCTCAACCAACATGGTAGATTTGCACTAAGACATCAAAATTTGTCTGAAAATATGTTTTGTACATTCAAGATTAAACAGATAGGTAAATGGGGGGTTTGCTGTGTGGCTCTGAAGAGGATTTAGTTACTGTCAGAAAAGATTAAGGGGCTTAAATTCCTAGATGATAATTTTTGCAAATTGCAGTGAATATATTAGAGAATTTCTTCCACAGTACTCAGGTTATAGAAAATGTTGCTACATTTATGCAGTGCTACACTGTGGACAACCTTGTTATAATAAGTGTAACCTTTGGCCTTGTTACCAAACAGAAACTGATGGAAGTGAACTACCTGGGCAGCGTTTACCCGACACGGGCTGTCATAACCACCATGAAGGAGCGAAGAATGGGCCGAATCATGTTCGTGTCCTCACAGGCAGGCCAGATCGGACTGTTTGGGTACACTGCCTACTCCCCGTCCAAGTTTGCCCTGCGTGGCTTAGCAGAGTCTCTACAGATGGAGGTGAGTTTTCTGTACTCTTAATACTTGAATATCATCTTGCACAGATTAGCAAAGAGGAACAGCCTCTCCCTGCAATGACATGTGATTGGCTGAAGTCTCCCATAACAACCTAATTTTTTTTAAGACCTGAAAACCGATCCAAGAGGAGGTGCAGAAGTCTAGCTTTCTCATAGTCCACTTAAATGAAAAAAATAAACTGCCAACCCCAGGTCTAATTTGTCTAAAAAATTATTTGTTGTCAACTATCATCACGGTGAAACAGTAGGACATAATGCTCAGCAGGTGTTGCTGTTCTTCTACTCCAGATAAAGCCATACAATATCTATGTGACTGTGGCCTACCCCCCTGACACTGACACTCCAGGACTGGCTGAGGAAAACAAGACAAAGGTAAACATCTCTTTAACAACAACTAGGAACAGATTTTCACAATTAACCTCTATTCAAAAGCATCCTTTCTTCTTTCCTCCCAATAGCCTCTAGAGACCAAATTAATCTCTGAAACCTCCGGAGTTTGCCAACCAGAACAGGTGGCCAAAATCATTGTTCGGGATGCAGTGGTAAGATGTTCGTCTCACCTGCTACTGACACACCCTCTTGTTTTAAACATTAAGTGGATTAGTAGTCTTTTAAAAATCTACCTGTCTATTATTTTCTTTGCTCTTGTAGCAAGGAAACTTCAACAGCTCTGTTGGACCTGACGGGTACATGCTCTCAGCTCTCACCTGTGGAATGTCACCTGTGACCTCCATCACAGAAGGCCTTCAGCAGGTGAAGCCTTGTCCACAACGCTGTCACATTGGCTGGAGTCGTGCTGCTCCATGCTGTTGTTGACAATATGCAACTCTAACCTCAATTTATCTTGTGAACAGATTGTTACCATGGGATTATTTCGGACCATCGCCCTCTTCTACCTGGGGAGTTTTGACAGCATTGTGCGCCGCTGCATGATTCAGAGGGAGCAGTCGAAAGCAGCCGATAAGAGGGAGTAACAGCAGCCTTACCTTTGTCACAGCCCGATGCCCATTCTCATCCTCCCCAACACACCCCCATCCCCTCCCCTCCCTTCCCTTCGTCCAGCTGTACAAGTGCACAACCATAGGTGGGGAAAAGGCCAAGCTTTGAGCGCATTTCTGATATCAACAGATGGGATGAAAGGAAGCGGCAGATGTTTACTCTTCGCTTATCCAGTTATGTAACTCCTCCATAGATTTCACAGTCATGTTGATTTTTCTATCCCCTCAGAGCACTCCAGTGACTTTTCAGTTTCATGTGTCCACCTGCTTCTTTTTTGGGGAGCAGCCTTACTTCAAGGGAATGAGGGCAGACTAAACATCCCACAGCCTGGCTTTAAAGTAGGTAGGCTATGTGAACCACAGACTAGATATCAGTTCTCCTTACCTCTGCTTGCACAGAGCTGTTTTTTTCCCCACACAAACAGGAAAAGTGACGGATAGCTTGTCTGACCGGTTGTGCCAAATATGGCTTTGATATTCCCTCCCACCAGGGGCTATAGTGAAAACCAGAATGGTAACTCTCAGCAGTCATTTTGTTTCAAAAGTAGGTCCACCTTGTAGGAATTTCACTGTTTTCATCCAATAAGATCCTTCCTTCTCCTCCTTTTCATACCACAAGTCTTTGCAGGCAAAGCACCTTCCCTTTTGACTGAATAACCTCTGTGTTTGTGACCCTCAGTGTATTGTTTGTTTTGTTTTGTGCTCTGTGTGAACAAAGTGTGGATGTGAGACAAGAGTATCAGTGATATCAGAGAGAGAGAGAGGGAGCATGTGTGATGTTGTTTTTTAAAATTTACTAATGCAAAAACATAATTTCCAGAAAATAATAATATTGAGACATTATTGACAGTGTTTGGGGAAATATTTTCGGGTGAACGGTGTGCCTGGATGATGTGTGTATTTTGTGTTTGCTGTGACTGAGCCAAACCCCTGGGGAGAGAAAAGCCATTAGATTTTAGCGTCTCGGGAATAAACACACCAAATTATTTCTCAGCATCCCTTTTTTTTCATTGAGAAAGGAACGCAGGTACTATGGGTTTAAGCCATTAAATCAAAAGATGGAGGGAGGGGGGGGAAGAGCAGCACAGGTAGTTTCACTTTTCACCTGTGAATATGACCAAGATCAATACACTTTTTTTTTTCATTAAATGTGTGAAAGGAAGCGTATCGCTTATACATGCAGTTTTATGTGTCGGTGCACATATTCAGCCACCCCAGCCAGTTGAGATCCAAGTGGGATCCATCATTTGTTGGGGCGGTTTAAGTCAGGGCAGGGCAAGACTCGCTGGTTCGAGTCATGTCCCTGTAGGTCTAGTGAGGGCGCTAGAGATTTGTTTTACATAAAGGCCAAAATAATAGAGGGACTAGAGTGGTAGTGTGATCTTTGTCCCTCTGATTTTGACCTGCTGTCACCCTGTCGTGCACAGTTGGGACACTGCAGTTCCCTAAATGACAATATCGATTCCCTCCTTGTATTTACCACGTGTTTTCCACATGTTTCGCTTATAGGAGGAAAAAAGTACAGTGTCGACTCTTGCAAGTCTTCCTTTGGTCCATCACAAACGGGGAGAATGTACTTCAATACAAAGCGTACAAATCAGAGCATATTTTTTTTTAAATACACCAATATTTGAATGCCAAAATGTGTTAAGACAATTTCTGTAGATGCAATGCATTTATTTGAGATTTTTTTCGATGTTGCTGCTCCGTTGATCTTAGTTAGTTAAATCTGTGGAGCAGTGTGGGGACCCATTCTAAGCCTTAAGACATGACTACTGATGAAGCTAATGCTAAAAGAATGGACCTGTCCACAGAGAAATGTGGCTTATACCCACGTGTGGTTTACCAGTTAATTTAGTGCTTAATCTTTAATAATTTTCAGTGTAAAATGCCAACTGTTTTATTTGTGTATTTTGTCGATTTCCAGTCTTTGTATGAAAAAACCAGCCTTAAAGAAATCCAAGTTATGAAAGTGAGAATGGATGACTCACGTTTGATGATGTTCTCATTTGAAATTGGTTAAAGGCATACTGTCCTGCACTCAAGAGCTTTTCATTATTGTACATTTATTGCTTTCAAAGTTCTCTTTTACCTTGAGGTAGCAACACATGGTTGATAGAACATGTAGCCCATATAAAAGCAGTTTTGTTTTACCCTTTTAAGCTATGCAAATTAAGCCTATGCTTACAATATGTTTGAACATACAGTCGAGATTTAAATTCTGTAACGGCCAGGCTAGTTTCCCCTTATTTAATGGTGTCATCATCGGATAATTAATCTGCGTTTTTAGGTATTGAACATGAAAGTCATAATTCACTCTTTTGTTTCATTCTTGTTTCTTGCTTTAGACTTTTTTTCTGCCAAAAAACTTAACACCTTCACCTTGTGTGCCATTGAAAGAAAATGTGAGAAGTGGAACGTTTCTTTGTCTTATTTTCTTACATAATAAACTCAATAAATACCTGTGAAGAAAAAACAAATCGAATTCCTTGCCTGCATCCTTTAGGTTATCAGTGTTGATGGATGTTTGCATAGGTGCAGATTTTTGGGGGGGAAGCAGGGGAGATTTCCCCCTCAATTTTTAAAAAGTGCATTTTTGCTCCCTGGTGGTGTGCCATATCATGTCAATCACAATAACACCACTATAATACTGAATGTGATTTTTAAAAACAAATATCATGATAATGGCAGTAATTTGGCTTGTTGACATAATGACATCAGACTGTTGCGTGCAACAATAACAAACATGACTGAGGTGAAATTGCTACCAGCTCCTCTATGGAGTCCAGTTCCAAAAAGGGAAGCGACTTCAGTCATGTGTAATCAGTGACGTTAGGCCTAGGCATCTGACTAAATGTTTTATGAGCAGCTCCGGACCTTTCAGACCCTTTTAGTGACTTGCGGCTCAGAGTAAACTCAGTTAGTGGGTCCTCTGGCAACAACACAGCACGTCTCCCTCTCCTCTCTCGCCTTGTGCAGGCAGACAGGAGAGTATGGTTATGGGAATCAGCGCTGCCTAGTCATTTTGTCATAAGCCTGTTTTAATGTAAGCCTGCTGTTGGAAAAAAAATTCTATTTTTGAAGGGTTTTGTAAAAGCAGGCTAAAGATAATAAGTTAGGATATGTAGTAACTTTGTAAGGATGGTTAAAAGTAAAATCGCCTGATGATTTAATTTATATGTGTACTATGAATAGATTCAATGGTATTTATTTGTAGTTGGCAACTGCAGAGGTGTAATATGTGGTTGATTCTGTTAATATTTTACACACAATCTGAACCTCACTCTGGGTTTCTGTTTTTTACAAAATAAAAAGCGGATCAGTTTTTATTAATTAGTTTTTATTGAATATTTAAGGGCAAACTAACATTTATGCTAATATTAATTTTTAAAATATTAATCTATAATAACTGAAAAACACATCTCAGGGAATTCCCCACCTAACAGGCATTAAATATTTACAGTGTTTTGTCATATTATCAAGAATATCATGGTTTCAAAAACCTCTGAACTATTGAGATATTTTATGGCCATATTGCCTACAGCTAATTTCCACTATATGTTATTGCATAATTATTCACCAGAATGCTGAAAATGAACAAATGTTATGTGTAAAATGAAACTGACACCCTTGGACATTTGTGTATCATCTTCTCTGATTTTAATTTTTTTTCTTGATTCTATGTTTTGTCACGGCCACATGCTACCTTTTTGCGACTTAAGCCTCAATTCAGTAGCAGTGACTTTGGTCCTTCGGGAGTTTGATATTGGGAAAGTCTGGAGAGAGCTTTGGGAATGTAGGAGTTCTGTTTGAGATCAGATTTCAATCTTCCATGAGGAAACTTTCCAGAGCAGAAAACAAGATTTTAGATGTTTTGTTTGTCCCATCAGAGAAGACACAGGACAGATGGAGGAGACCAGATAGGGAATCAAAGAAACACAGGGAAGTTGCACACAGGTACATGAATTTTGTACTGCCAGGTTGGATCTCCATCCACAAGGGGGTGGCTGGACCACATCAAAGCAGCCCCACAACAGAAGGGCATGCTCCTCATGAATTAACCAGGATCCTCTAAGAGCTTTTCTTGCACGTTTTTGTGAGCAACTAACTTGAGGTTGTTTTTATGTTATTCTGAGTGAAGTTTGTGCGGATTCCAGTCATAAAATTGCTGTTTTAAAACATGCAATCACGAGAATAGGGGCCATTAATGATTTTTAGTGCAGTTCTTCATGTGCACTTGGAGTCTCCGAGCGCAGCCAAAGGAATTACTTTGCGTAGCTGACGTCAGGAATACCTCACCAGCAGCACTGGCGGTGGGCAGGGAGCTGCTGAGGAGGATATGAGGAGCAATCGTGGAAGAGGACTCAGTCCGACCTTGTCTGGCTCACAGTCCCGCGCCTGGTTGTGCGTAAACGCTGCTAAAATAGTTGGCGGCGTTTGAAGCCCCTTCAGGCGCGTGCAACTTCAGCCTTCATTCATGCTTTTATCCGCGCGTCTGGGTGATGTGCACAGGAATAGATCAACACTACTCCAACCTCTTCCGCATATTGGATTTCAATGCAAAGAGAAGGTCGCCAACGTCCCTCAAAGGATTCGAGAAATGAAGACTGCTGCTGACACGGACTCAGTATTTTTTCACTTTTAAAACGTTTTTCTGCGCAGCTTTTAGGGGATTTTCTGCAACTCGCGAAGCATTTGCGTCCTGTGTGGGATTACTCGTTGCACTGCTTGTATTCGGACACAATCGAGTTTTGGATCACCCTGTGCTCTGCACTGAAGAGTGCACAAATTCGTTCATAATGTATTTAATTTAGGGCAACCTCTGTTTATACAGTCAGTGCCAAATTTAACCGGAATGGCGAACGAGTGTAATCGCAACATTGTGGAAAAGTATATCTGCCATAAACTCTCCAAACGGGGCTACGTGTTTGGATTCGATGATGTCCGGGATGAAGATGCTGCTAATAATGGGTCGATAGTTGTCCCTCCACCGACTTTGGTGCGCCGGTGCCGTGAAGCCAGCACCGGGCCTGAGAGCGACAGCATCCCCCACCTCTGCAAGCGGCTCGCGCAGTCCGACCCGAGCGCCGCCGCCATCCACAGAGTCCTCCGCGAGGCTGGAGACGAACTTGAGAGACTGTACCAGCCGGACTTCACGGAGATGTCGCGGCAGCTGTATCTCACCTCCACCACGGCGCAAAGGAGATTCGCCGAGGTGATAGACGAACTGTTCCGGGACGGGGTGAACTGGGGCCGGATTATCGCTTTCTTCGAGTTCGGGGGCACGGTGTGCGTGGAGTGCGCCGGCAAGGAAGAGATGACAGCGCAGGTGGACAACATCGCGGAGTGGATGACGGAGTATTTAAATGGACCTCTGAACAGCTGGATACAAGATAACGGGGGATGGGTAGGTCTGATTCCGTGTAGTTGAGCGCTTTGCAGTTGTGTGCCACGGGGGCGCAAAAGTCCTCATTTGCTCTGGTTGATAAGGTTGTAATTAATAAATTAACCTCGTGTGTAAATATTTAACTGAGATCAAAATGTGCATTCTGATATGACTTAATAGAAAACCACAGCTGTAGCCGATTAATATAAATCCATTTCTCTAGATGTGCCTATTACGCACGACAGCGCTAGACATGGACGGCGTCATTCATGGGCTGCTCTGATTGGATGTTCACGGTGGCTGTTAAACTTATTCAACCAATCAGACCACCTGCTCTGTCACACCTCCCGACGCTCTATATAAATCCCGCCCTATCACAAGCGAGCCAGTGGCTGTCACGCAGCTGTCATAGAGCAGATGGGAGAGCCTAATATGCTCTAGTGGCAATAAAAGCCTCGAAAAACAGTAATTAACGCATTATGATAGAAAAAGCTTTATGACAGTTTCAACATTTACTTGTAAAGAAAGCTTCATGCCGCAAAGTGGTCCTGTGCTGCTGTGATGTGATGTGTTGGGTCATGGTTGTAGCAGCAGGGAGGAGGCCAGACACATGTCAGCAAGCAGAAAACTATTGAATTAATGTGTTATGGCCTCTGGGCACGGCTGGACAGGGCCTCGCCATCAGGGCCATTTTCTGCACATCTATGTGACACATAAACTTCAGGTAGTAATGAAGAGAGGCATCTACCCTCCTTCTCTACCTGCCTACACACTAGGGGTGGGAATCATCATAGAAATCAGAATCACAGTACCTTATTGTCATTGTACAGGTGTACAATTACATTCTGCACTCCCTGAGTGGAGCTTAATAAAATGTGAATAAAACACTAAAATAACTAGTAAAAGGTAAAAAGTGATTCAGTTATGAAAGGTCCCAAGATACAGTATAATTAAGTCACGATACAATAATATTGCAATTTTAAATGTGATGCGATGTGCCAATCATCGCAATAACATATATTTCAATTTATTTCCTTTTTTCATCCGTAATTGTCCCAAAAGGAAAAATTTGTCAACATATGTTTTATCTGTTATGATAAAATTCTTAGTCTGTTCATCTCAGTTATTCAATTATTTTCATTGCAGCAAAATGTATCTAGTGGACTGAAAAAACAATTGATTTTATTATTCTAGTAGGCTCCCAAATGCTCCCAAACTTTAATTTTTTTTTGTCACTGTATTAGTTCATGACTTATTACAGAGCTCATGTATTGATGACATTCTTTTCTTTTTTTTTAAATGACAAATTACATGAATGGGTGTGTCACCCAGTGGTACATCAGAGTAGCAAACAATCTATATGTAATTCTAAATAAATAAAGATGGATAATGACAGTTATTACAATACAGGTTTAATTTTTTACAGCGTTATCGTAATTTTGAAAACGTAGAAAAATAAGTTTTTCTTCTATCTATTTGTAATATTAATCATATATATATATATATATATATTTTTTTTTTTTAAATGGTACTTTCTGTCTTTATCTATGCGATATTGCCACGCAAAAAATATCGCAATACTATGCTGTACTGATTTTTCCTCCACCTCTACTACACACTTCACATTCATTGAGAAGTTTTTCTTATCATATCCATTTTTGTAGCAATTCTCCTTTTCTGCAGCCTCCTCTTCTGTGCTCCTCGACAGCTATTAAACCAATCTGCCACGAATTAGCCTCTAATTAGCAGAATTGCTCTTAATGAGAGCATAACATTTGTGCTGCCTGGTTATCTTAGCCGGAGGGTATCAAAAATTTTGGGGGGTGTCATCAATGATTCATATCGAACATTTCATCTCAAAGGGAAGGACCATTTAACATTCCCCTTGAGTCTGCCTTGCCCCCGGAGGTGGCAGGTTGTGCCACATATCAAAGGCAGGCAACAGAGGGAGGGCCCCTCCAGGAACACATAATCACATAATCTGCAGCCGCTGTGTTTAACACACAGTTCGCTGTGCATCTAGGTTGGAGCTCTTTTGTCTGCTTTTTCAGACCTGTGCCTCGAAGCCGGCGCAGGCTGGGCTGCTGAGATGCCTGCTCGGGGTCTCTGGAGCCCGTGCCCACTGTGCGATAATGTAGGTCATCATAGTCTGTGTTTTCCAGCTGGGTGGAAATGACAGTGTCTCTGCTGCTCTGCATCCACTGGAGAGACAGAGAGTACAGTCTTTAATCCAAAGGATTATTCAGGATTATTTGAAAGCGTATGTTTCCACTTTGGGTCATTTTGGGGGATTTCTGCTCTCAGCACTGAGGGAAAATTATTTTGGCTCAAACTGAATCAATTTAATACAGAAACATGCGAACTTGTCAGTTTCTACCTGGGATGTTTTGATCTTCAGTACAGACAGATAAGACACTGATGTTGATTTATATAATCATTTGAATGCCTGTCAGGTGGGGAATTTCCTGAGGTGTGTTTTTCAGTTATTACCTGACATTTAATAACCGACACTGCAGACACAGAGCTTTGTCTGTGCTCTACTTTGGCTTTGTGAAATTCAGCTTATCCTTTTTTATTGACTTGCTGTGTTTGAAATATAGAAAAGTCGCTCTATCATTCAACACAAGCCAAAAAGGTCTTTTCCCGTGTTTTTTGTAGCTATGCTTACATACTAAAGGATATGAGATTTTTCTTAGGCAACTAAAAATTTGTTGTTTTTGTTCTGGTGTCTTTCTGAATTATGCCCCCCACCCTAAATTGCTAAGATTTCTTATCAGAGATTTCCGCTGAGTGGTGTCAAGGCTGTAGACAGGATCTTAGGTTATGCGTCCCTCTGACCCAATGCACCTGCTCTTAAAATAATCTAACCAGATGCATCAAAAGAAAAGAATCATGTTTTAAATATTTGGATCTTTCATGTTTGTTTATTCTTCTCTGCGATCATACGCTCTGAAAACTTTTATGTCCACATGTTAAGTCCTAAATGTGGTTTCAAAATGTCTCTGTGTAGCCAGGAATCAAATTCTGGTACTGATGAGTGAATCCCTTTGTGCTTTAGGCCCTGTCTACACCTATACAGATATTTTAAAAAACACATACTTTCCTTTTACAGAATATTCACATACACAGTAAAACGCAAAAGCAGCCTCCCCTCATTGCAAAGATAATAAAGTTAAAAGGTCACCTTTTTCCAAACACTAACCAGAGATCTCATCACCTTTGATTCCCCTTCGATATAAGGAGTTTACTCAAAGACAGTGATGCTCTGGATATGTCTAAGTTTTCCTACCATTTGCCATCGACAACAATCACTCTCAAAACTGACTCATCATCCAGTTCGACTGGTCCCGATCCAAAACGGTTTCTAGTGGACTTTAAACAGTGGATGCTAAGGTACGCTGGGCGCAGCAAACGCCTCAGTTCGTCCATAAAGTGGTACAGCAGTAGGCTACTGACTTTTAGGAGTGTAACGATACATCAATCTTTATTGATTCAATGATCAACTATCCAATATTACCAATGCAAAGTGGAAACACTGATACATATTATCATGTTATTTTGAAAATCCCATGTCTTTTACACCATTTGCATTCAAGCACAACTCCTTCCTAAACATTCAGTGCTAGCAGCCTAGCACCAGGCAGACAATGGCAAACAGCAAGAAAAGAGACAATAAGGACATATACAGATATCATCTCATATCGATCACAGGTCCCTGAATTGATCTTATCGAATTCATATCGTGGCAGACGTTGTGGCATCAGTAAATATCATTTCAATGTCCAAAGAAGTGATATAATATCATATCGTGATGGAACAGGTGATCTACACCCCTACTAAGTGTACAGTCATTAGATCAGGCACTGCTAACAAAATATCAAAGCAGTAGTCTGCTGTTGTTGTTCCACATGCTCATGCATGCACGAATTGAAGATTTTATATCATTGTATCATTGTGTCTCAAATGCTCTGTCACACAGATACACAATAACTAGAGTTTTGACAAGTCTACCTTAAAAAAAACTTAGCTTAGATCCCTTGAGGCAAACTATAGGTCACTAAGTTTGCAAGTGGACGTGAGGCCAAACGAAGAGGAAAATAACTGTTTTCAAAGTACCTGAATACATATAAAAAGGGCCTTAAGATAGTCAAAATGAAATGTCTGAGTCATAAACTAGTGGAATCAGCCAATAAATACCCACCATGTACCTTTTTAATTGTAGGACATAAACACCCCCCAGCTGTTTGGGCAAGTTCCCAGAAAAAACGGGGACATGACCTCAGTGTCCTCGGTAGTAACTACGACCCTGACAATAGCTGCCGCTGTTTGGATGTTATCTGGAAACCAATCTGTTTTAGTGTGAAAGCTTTTTGTGATGACCCAAATGTGTTTTTATGTCTAATCTCCTTATCTTGGACTTTGCTTTGGGTTTCTATCCATTTGGGGTCACACATTTTCGAGGTCAAAAATATTTGTCTGTCGATTTATTAATTTCATCCACCATCTGGACACTGGTGCTGCCTCTGGCTCTGTGAGGGGACAGACTTTAACAAGTGTATTATTTTCTCTTAATTGGGTTTACACAGCTTTGACATAACAATGAAGACACAGAATAAACAGTTCTATGTGCGTTTAGACAGGTTGGATTTAAAGACACTTACGCTGCCTATCGTGTTTTTGTATGCGAGAGGTGACTCCTCTGTTTTCCACCACCCTTAAAATAACAGCTGGGGGCTAATCAACCTATTACTGACATTATGACATGTGAGAGTGGCATGGAAACAGCTTTCTATCAGCCACCCTCTGTTTCCTGTTGTTTTTGAGACAATTTGAGCCCGAAATAGGAATGCCCACTAATCACTGTTGAGTCTAGGCATCACCGGTGAGTCAAATACACCTTTGGTTAAACAAAACTATCTGCCCTTCAGACATAACAAAGCAGTTACTGTATTTGCAAAAAACCCCAGCTGAGGGTGAAATAGGCTCCCAGTCTGCACTGACTACTTCCCACACTCTGGGATGTAAAAAACTGTCCTTTCATTGTCCTCAACGCTCACTTTTCTCCACTGTATCAATTCATCCTTTGTGGTGGCAGAAATTGCACTCATCAGGGGACGATTGCATTTCGGCTGCAGCCTCACAAACACGTGGTGCACCTGTGTTTATTTACAGGTCCTCTCAGTAAATACCAAGTGATTGAACAAAGTGATGGACGGCGTCCCACTTCTGAAATTACATGCGTGACCTCAGACATTTGACTGGTTGAGGGGGCAGCACGGAGCAAAATGCCAAAATGTGCTCTGAGAGATAAACAGCGGTTGCACAACTTTGGAAGGCTAACTGACACAGCTCCAGAAATGATGTTGACAAATTTATCTCTTTGGTCCAAACTGAAATATCTCAACAACCATTAGATGGATTGTAGTGGAACATGGGCAGACATCTATGGTCCCCAGAGAATTAATCATACTTCATCTAGTGGCAACATTCAACCTAATTGCCAGAAAAAAAACATTATTTTGTAGCTGATACTTATGCTTTAACAATGCCATGGTTAATATGTTAGGTTTAGGCACAAAAAACACTTGGTCATGATTAGATAAAAGTTCATCATGTTCATGATCATGTTTTTGCTTAAAATACCCAGTTTTGGGCGCACAGTCTCTGCTGGAAAATCTGTGATGTATTGGTAAAAAAAAGCACCCACTTTTTATACCACTAACGCTACTGGAAAAACAGCGACAGGTCCCTTCAGATCAAACACATCTGGGGCCTAAAAAGCAGCTAGAAAGACAGCGATAGGTTTCTAAAAAACACCAATGTTTGGTGCCTGAAAATCCGCTAGAAACACAGTGATGGCTCGTCACAAAACATAATATACAAAACAATATTGCCTACAGAGCTGGTGGAAAAACAGTGATGGGTCACTACAAAACACCCATGTTTGGTGCCTAAAGAGCAGCTAGAAAAACAGCGAAGGGTTGCAACAAAACACCCTCATTTAGTGGCTAAAATGTCACTAAAATCACAGCAACCTATCACTATAAAAATGGTCTGCAGCTTGACAGGCATCTCGCATAGGTGACCTGCCATCCACCACTCCCTACACCCCTTGATGATGTCAGGTCATGTACTACACCTCTTTGAAATTGTTGATATGATATGTATGAATCATGCAAATGTAACATGGTTCGCAGAAAGATATAATGCCAGCATTTTCTTCTGGCGACTGGGCTGCAACATCAGTTCTGACTTTTATTTCCAAATACCTGCAAAACTAATAATATCCCCATCACAGTCAGGTGTACTACTTCTTTACTGTTGTTTGGAAAAGCTCACAATAATATGGCAAACATGGTACATATACCTGCTGAACACCAGCACGTTAGCATTGCCACTGTGAGCATGTCAGCATGCTGACATTATTATTTAGCACGGTACAGCTGGCATGGCTGTGGGCGTGTCTTCTTTTTATGTAGTATACAGGACAAAGGACTTAAATCACCTGAAAACCTTCTTTGATGTGTCAAACAGCAGGATCAGGTGTCTGAGGAATGCTGCAAGCCGGGTGGCCTATTTCTGTGTCATAGGTGTGTGTGTGTGTGTGTGTGTATGAGGGAAAGACAATGTAAGTTGGTTTGGGTTGGGTCCATCCTGTGGGGGATTCCCTGAGTACAATCTGCTAGTCGACGGGTGGGACCTGCATGTTGCTACGGTATTGCGGGCATCTGGTTGCGCCCCACTCCTCTCTCGTTGAGGCAGAGTGGATCTGGGACAGCGAGGAAGTCATTAATCTCCATATAGGTGACATGTCGGCAGAGAAGGGGAGGAATAAAAAACCCAAACAAACTCGCTCACAAAGGAGGCGCCTGCAGCTCACAGGAAAGCAAGAAAAAATCCCAATGAGATCTCGATTACATCCAATTTGTGTCTCCTAGATGCAACTTCAATATGTTAAACACAGTCAATACTAACCATGGCAACGTTCAGGAAGTGTTCATGGCTATGTTTCTCAGGGCTGAGAGCGGTTCTCCTAACAAAACAAAACCATGGTTGGGGAGACATGCTTTACAGTGTAATGAGCTCTATAAGTCATGATTGATGCATCCGTTCTAAGCCAGAAATCGTTTCTTTTCACTCTGCGGGCTGTCACAACCAGTTGTTTCCTTTCTACATATGTTAATTTGTGGTTGTTTATCAGTCTGGCCTCACAAAATTAGAGTGCAGGACAAACTCTGCTTTCCTTTTTTCCAGCAATCAGATGGAGGAATAAACAATTACTCATGCAAATAGCATTTAGGGGCTTTTCCCTCCCACGCATCATTTCAAAATAGAGAAATAACAAGATAATTTCACTGTTGGAGAGGCAGAAAATGTCCATAGCGAACACTGAGTTTTGATGTTGACTCTCAGCTCTGTAGTGGAGAGCGTACACCACAAAAGAGCTCAGTGTGGAGAGGAGCAAGCCAAGGTTTTTCCCCATACTGTACCCCTTTTGCTGCGCAGTCGCTCGCCATCTGCCACTGTGTTTACACCCATCAGCCCGGCAACTGTAATCTCAGAAACATTTCCTACAGACGCAGGCAGCTCTGGGCTGCAACTCTCTGAATTAGTCTGACATGCACACTTTCTTTCAGGAACAGGCCTGGAGAGATCTCGGGTCTCTCTGCTGTAGGGGTCTCTGATGCACAAAGACCTTTGTTCCAAATCTGCAGTCCTGTGTTTGGAATACTTTGGAAAGCAGATCTAATAACACTTTCAAGTTTAGCTGGTGCAGTGACAATAGAGTGACTGCTTTGGTCACTTTACTCTGAGGTCACTTGTATCTGAATCACTGCCTAAATGAAACAAGTAGCTGACTGTTAGGTACCTATAATGACATAGATTACATGTTATCTAATCTACATTTAAAACAGTGATACAATTTGTCTTTCCGTATTGCTTGACGATGATACGTTTCCATCACAAAATTCACAAAAGAAAAATACTAGATTTCAGACCTTTTTCTGACCATTTTCACCAAAAACCAAATATATTTTCTTGCACTAATGCCTGCTGTGCCTTATCAGCCTCCAGCATTTCTCTACATAGAATAACAAACATAAGGTTTTGTTGTAGCTGGATATGGTGTGATGAATAATTCAGCTTTGTATTCAAAACTGCAATTCTTTTATTTTTCCAACAATAAAATCAAGTCGGCCCTCAAACTGTAGACATGCTGTCAGTCTTAATTATAGAACAGGCTGGCATCATGAAGACGCGCCGTCTCTCTGAAACTAAAATCCACCCAAACAAAGGATGTTTTATGATACTGTTGACTGGAACGTAAGGTCAGACATCGAGTTTGATCTCTTTGCAGCTCGACATGACACTCCTTGCTTTTATGTTGCGCTTACGCCATCTTAACCATTCCAAACATGCCAAGCATTTCATGAGCACAGCAGAAACGTGCAGCAATGGAAATCAATTTTTACAACACGGTTAGCAGAGAAATATTTTTTCTTGGAATATAATTCTGGTGCGTTGTGAGCGCTGTGCCTATTTCCACGACCTCACTTCTCCCCAGAGACCCTCCGCCCCATCCTGTGTGCTTATTTCTGGGCCTCCTCAGGAGAGGTGGAGGAATGTCTGCTGGAGAGCAGCGACTGTGAATAAATAATGGAGACGACCTGGGTGTTTCTTTCCTGAGTGGCCAGTGAAGGGTGTGGGCGACTTTTGTTGTCAGACGATCATGTCAGCTGAGTATGCTTCATTCAGGAACTACTGTAGGTGGTTTGCGTGCTGACGGGTGTGTGGTTTATTTATGTTTGCCTCTTGCAAAATTGTCTTTATGTACGCCTCTGGGGCCATGTGAGCCTACTGAGTGGTGTTTGTGAATTCAGCCATATGATTGTGTTTGGTTTGATTTTTTTGTAGAAATCAGTAATCACCTAAACCCGCTGTTTTCCTGTTTCATGAGGGACACGTGCCGAGCTGTTTAAAAGCACTACTATTCCAGTCAGAACACACACTGATGAATAATATATAGAGCAGATAAACTCGGACACTAAGTGGATGTCCCTCAAGTAGAAACCCAAAGGCTGTCTGCGCTCCAGCCAAGAGTCTCTCTCTCCTTTCTTTTTTTCTCACCCTCTTTCTCTCTCTATCTGTCCCTTACCTCACCGCCATCGACATACTCACACAAACGCACACGTGCCCAATCCACTCATAAACAACACACTAATACCCTGAGACCTGGCTTTCAGTGTCAGGTAACGTTCCAGATTCGTGAAAAATGCAGGGACATGTGAGAGGCCTCTAAATATAGCAGCGTTACCATCGCTGCTCCCGTGTGGTCCTTTAATTGTCATGTTACACATAAATCCCTGCCCTGTTGGCTTCAGCACTATCGCCTCGTTCACATCACAATCTCGCTCACAATCTACACAAGAAAAAAAAAAAGGTCCCAATGAACCATTTGAGATGGCAGATAAAAGAGTTTTCCACCTCTCCTGTCATGGTGGGAGCTGGATAATGAGGAGCCTACTGAGACACTAGCTGACTTTGCCACTGGGCACACCCTTGCAAGCTGCACAGCATATCAATATAGGGCAAGGTTAAACGGTTCCTCCCATTGTCTAGCTACTGTAGATATTTCTAGGACAAACCCCCAAAAGGGTTTCAAAAGAGATTTGATCTTCTCAATTAATTTTTTGAGCAACAATAGCCACCACTGATTGAAATGCAGCTGGGAGTGTATCATAAATGACTTCCTTGTTCACAAAGAGAGAGCCTGTTGCATGCATAGCATAACCTAAATGGTTGTTAAAGGGCCAGTTTCCACAAAACTTTCTCACTTACCCCTCGCAGCTGTCAGTTCCTGCAAAATAATCAATCCCATTACAAAAGTTTACAGAGATTATTAAAATCTCTAAAACATGCAACATTAGCCGATTTTGCACAGCTCGATCAAGGCAGGAAAGTCATGCTGTTATTCCGTCTCGCTGTTCTGTATAAAATGTACAATCGTAGCGTGGGGCGAAAGAGTTGTTTCACCTTTACGTTAGCAGCAGAGGCAGTAACAGTGCAGAATTGACGTCTTTGTAAGAGGGAAAGCCAGTGGAACGGACAATGTGTTATGTGTGCGACCCACCGATAAGACATTTCAAAATCACTGGCAGCAGTTAGCAACTAACTCTCAAAGAAGAACAGCAACCAAATATGTCCACAAATATGTTCTGAGGGTGGGAGCTCCTCACCCTCAGAACAGAAGACACAGCCACCATATAACAAAAACGGTAAATTATTGTTATTGCCATGTTACACCATTTTCAATGTTTAGAAAGCACTGCCTGATGCAAATATTTTATGTCACAAAGGAGGCTGATGCTGTTGAGGTACATGTCTCAGCATACTGTCTTAAATCATACACCGAGCAGCATTATGTCTGCATTGTTTGCTTCTGTATAAAGAAGTCGGTGTAAGGACGCTCCTTTGTTGTGGCGCTATCATGGGATCTCTGTAAAAGGGGCTATTGTTTCTGGCAAAAACACAATGACCCCCTTTACTCCTTGCATTAAAATGTGTTTTGGGGGATCAGATTCCGGTTGGACTGTGCTTTATCACATGAAAGTACAGGTGTAAACGCACCCAAAACCCATTAAAAGAATGTAAAAATTAAAACTAGACACAAGACACTCGTGGGCGGAGTCAAAACAAGACCAAGTGTCGCTTTCAATTTGGTCCAACAAATGTATACAAAGTATACCTAAGTTAAAATTGGCAATGCATATCGCAACTGAGCCATTTATGAAGCTATGGTTAACAGTAGGTGCATACTGGCCTTAGCCCCGCCCAAGACAATTGTGACTGGTTTAAAAAAATGCAAAAAACCCATAGCATTTTATTCCCTATACCACAGTGAGTGCTTTCAGAGCTTTCTCCATCTCTGACACAGCGCTTTGGTGATAGGTCCAGCTACACAGCTGCTGAGTGGCGCTGGTCACCTTGCATATAAGAGAAGCAAGGAAACCAAAACAATAGAGTTTATGGCCATAAAACCAAAAACAAGGAGCTGAAAGGTTAAAGTGCCCCATAAAGTTGACAGAAGATGCTGAAATAACGCATTCAATTCCAGTTACTACAAGAGACACCATCATTTAATGAATCATTAACATAAAAATATGCCTGTCCAGATACCACCAGTGTTAACTATGTAATTTTGTGATTTGGGGGAATTGACCCTTTAAGGTTTACAGAGTTCATAAGCACACACAAGCAGGCAAACACAGAAGCGGATGTACTGGTGCAAATCAATTATTTGCTGTCCACAAAATGGCTGTGTACACACTCACGCGCGGATGCATACACACATACACTGTGGCACTTCGGCGTGTGCACACAGAAGCGGATGTGGTAGTGTGAATCAATAATGCTGTGTTGTCACAGTGACATGTGAGCCATGGCAGGGAGCAGATGGCCCCAGGGTGCCTAGCTTCCTGTTAGTCGTGCCAGTCAGCCTCAACACACACAAAACATGCTTGCACACACACACACACACACACACACACACACACACACACACACACCACTACAGTCTCCGCTGGGATTTCCCGGTGCAACTAGCCACAGCACTGGCCATTAACAAACAGCATGCCATTATTGGCTCTTCTCTGAAATGCTGAGTATATGCCCTCCAAAAAAAAGAACAAAATGACAACAGCCAGATGATGGTAAATAGATTTCTCTGCCTCGTCCGTGGAGGTCTGGGGTAAATAATTCTCTGCACCCCCTCCCGAATGTGATTTTTGGCAGCAGAGCAAATAGCCCTCAGGAAATCTGATCCGTGTCAGTGGACGCTAAGTGAGGTCAGCCAGTGCTCAGGTATCACTTTGACTATGTGGTATTGATTGAGCATTTCCGATAGTTTGTGTCGGTATCTCTGAGCAAAGACTCAATTAACGCAGTGAACCAGCAGCTGTAAATGTCAGATCGTGTATGAAGGTGATTTATTGAAATTCATGCTGTAGTGTCTCTGTGGAAAGACCTTGGCGAGATGTTTTAACACTTTTATGCTGACGGCTTTCAGTTGGGGTGTGTGTGTGTGTGTACAACCGAGAGCTCTCACTCCTGGTAAAGCTCACACAGCACCACCCTGTTGGCAGTCACCTTTGATGACGACTGATTAGGTTTGAAGTGCAGAGAAAACGATTCACCCCTGACGTTTGGAAGATAAAAGCTTTGCCAAGGGAGCGTTGCCGCCGATTCCTAGTGTTTCAGGGCAGTGATCAGTGTTCATGAAACTCCTTGCCATCCCGAACTCTTGATGTCCTCCCAAACCTACAACCAAATTCTGGCAGCGTGCTGCAGTGAACAGACATTTTGTTGCTGTCACAGATAACCCCTGCTGTTTTCAGAGGACTACTACTGCACGCCACTTCTGACACGGATAGATCTCGCCGGCAGGAGCTTACCCAGTATTGCCACAACGTTATATTACATCAATTTCACTGGGTCTTCTCTGAAGGTGTGCTGCCTTTAATTGGTTGTTGGGCTGTCATTACAACTTCAAATAATGACAGATACTTCAAAGAAAAAACAGAGAGAATTGAAAACTGGAGAACCGACAGTGATTCCTTTTCTTCTTGGGTGTTTTGTTTAGCATTTTTTGGCATTTTCTTTGACAATACAGTTATGCCTCACGCCTGTGTATGTTCTAAGGATGCAGCCGCCTTGTGACTTATGTCAGAGCAAATTTTTTATGATGCCTGGGTTCAGTTATGTCAGGCGCCATTTTGCTTTATAGAGGAGTGTGACATGTCTAGACGAGCTTCATGTCGGCAAATCTTACCGCGAAGAGTTTAATCAACTCTGCAAATTGACCTATAAAGTGTTTCATTTATCTTTCACATTTATTAGCTCTTGGTGGTGAAAAAGCTGTAAAAAAGAATGAAGAAAAAGTCCAATAAGTATGTATTTTCCGCAGTTAAAAAAAAAGAGTTTGATTATCAGCTAGCTTTGCAAACTCATTTTCTGATACCACCCAATCTATCATGGCGGGCACTCAGACCCCTTGACCTTCAATGTTTCCAGATTTGAATTAAAGCGAGTCCACATTCCTGCACTCCAGGGAGGACAGTGGGTTAAAAAATATTCCTGGATGAAATGAACGGACTTCACAAGGTGTCTTTGATCAGGAGGTGAGGCTAACCGGGTTGAGGAGGAGGAGGAGAGATGGAAGGGCAAGCAAGGAGAGGAGGCCTATAAAGCTATAAACAGGCAGTCCAGGCGTTCTCACTGCCACATGTGCTGCAGCCAGGTTTGGACTGCTGAGGTAATTGCTGTGAAGAAGTATGGATGGTTGGCAAAGTGCGATTAGGCCACCAGGGTTGAGAGACCAAAGTAAAATGGAGCTTGTAGAGCAAATGGCTTTGGTTTAATTGGAGCTCATGCTGTTAGAAGAGAGTTGGAGACGCAGGAGTAGATTAGCTCAGTCCATAGAAGTTTATAGAGCAAACTTGGATAAAGTTGACTGTTAAAGTCATCTGACTCAACAATCATCTGATTCTCAGCTGATACATCTGCTGACTTAGAAAGTAGAGGAATGTACTCGTGAAAAACACCCACATGGGCATTAAAGGACACAAAATACTAATAAAAAGGACTTTTTCCACAACCTCAGCTCAATATACAGTAAGTTTGATTTTTTCCTCTATGATTTAAAGGGACAGTTCTCCCAAAAATCAAAAACACATATTTTTCCTCTTACCTGTATTGCTCTTTATTGGTCTAGATTGTTTTGGTTTGAGTTGCCGAGTGTTGGATATATCAGCCATCGAGATGTTTGCCATCCCTTAAATATAGTGGAACTAGATGGCACTCGGCTTTTGGTGCTCAAAGCGCCTAAAAATACATTTGAAAAACTCAAAAGCAATGTTTAATTCCAGAAAACATGACCCAGTTAATCAAGACAATCCACAGACCTTTTTGCGAGCAGTTTCATGTATAATCTATTTTCTCTCCACCTGCAAGCTGTATCACCACGTAGAGGGAAGCATGCATCCACTGCTAGCACCACCGAGCTAGCTAACATGACACCTCAGCCGAGGAGGACAGCATTAATATTTACGTCTTGCACTGTCATGAGCATGAGCCTCTCGTCCATGACTAGATGCACGCATTCTTCTGCGTACTGCTATGGTTGGTGGGTGAAGTTTGGTAGCAGGAAAATAGTTCCTATACGAAACTGTACAATTGAACTGAAACTCGTGACAGCGGGTGATGTAAACATAAATGGCAGCGTCCTCATCAGAGCTGTAATGTTAGCTAGGTTAGTGGTCTAGCAAACATGCTTCGTTCTGCGCTGTCATACAGTTGGCAGGTGTAGATCAGCAGAAAGAAAATAGCTCCTATGTAAAACTGCTCACAACAAGGTCTGTGGATTATCTTGAGTAACTGGGTCATGATTTCTGGAATGACACATGGCTATGAGTTTTTCAAATGTAGAGCCAAGTGTCATCTACCTTCATAACATTAGAGAGAAGACAGACATCTCTGCAACTTGCATTAAAACAATCTAGATTGATAAATAGCACTACAGTTAAGAAGAAAAACATTTTGAGGTGTACTGTCCCTTTAAAGTCAAATTTTGTGGCAGTATATTCTGATATTCACTGCACAGCGGCATCAAGGCTTCTCAGGCAGTCACTGAATACCACTAATGACATTTTCCATGGATTATTCCAGAGACAAAATGCCAAA